>NW_009953295.1:3133625-3176304 GCF_000747805.2 Chaetura pelagica | reverse complement strand
CCTGGGAAAGCCGGGAATGCCCAGGGACAGAGCCTGGGTGTCTAGCAGCCAGTGGGTCTGACTTGTTTCTCGCTTCAAATGTTACAGCAGCAGCAGGGTTCCAATATATTACAGGGGAAAAAAGCCACAAAAAGCTGGGTGACAGCATCAGGTACAGCTCCCAGCTGCCAAACCTGGCTCCAGAGAGTGGAGGATACTTTTAAGTCACAGCTTCTCCTGAGGGCACCTTTCATAGCAGAATTGCTTTGAACCATCTCCTCTTGAGCAGCCGGGTCACATCCCCACTTAGCAGATGTCTGTCCTGCTATTCTGGGCATTCTCAATACTTACGTTTTCTGGAGCAATTGGAAGCTCCCTTTGCTTAAATGAGCTAGCTGGAAACACAGGCTTTGGTCCAGCTGGTGGCTTAGGTTTACTTTGATCCTTCCCTAGGGCAAACAAGTGGTATCTGCTCTCATGTTGGCCCTGATAAGGTTTTGCAACAGCAGCACCATTCCACCAGGGGGGACATGCTGCTATCAGATGTCCTACAGTGACAAGAAATACAGTGAAAAGCCATGAGCCCTTTCAGGAGGTTAAAACAACCAGTACCAAGGGTGAGTGTCTTCCAGTTGTAGTAATTTATTTGGAGCTGTAATGAAAAGCTTTCCTTCAATTAAAACATTTTCTGGCCCTTCTCATATTGAATCAAGTGGAAGTTTGGAATGACATTTTCAAAAAAAGACGTAAACTCGATTTTGTTTTGAAAATACCAAAAAGCAATGTTTAATATAATGCAAAAATAATACTTTTGTTTTATACTTAGCCAAAATGATTCAGTAAGCAGATTCATATGCCCTAAAACTGTGTTTCTGGAGAGTAACAAACCAGTAGGACAGTAAATTTTTGCACAGCTCTACCCTGGATTTTGTTTCCTGCAGCTCTGTCTTTGCTGCAGACTTGAATTATGTGCACTTATGCTCCCCTCTGAAACTGAGCTGCAGTGTGAAATGGCAGGGCGCAAGAGTCAGGATTAGTGAATGGGATGATTCTGTTAACTAACAATATGGTCCAGTGAAGTTTTTGGATGAACTGTTTGTCAAATATGCAGCTTCAGAATAATTCACAAGTTCCACTTCAATTTAGAAAATAATCTGCTATTTGCTATGTGTTACCTTGCAAAGTATTCAAGAGAACTCCACGTGCTCTGTTTTCATCACTTTTTCTTTTTTTAAACAAAAGGTTTCTCATCTTTCAGTTTGATACACTCTTCAGGAATGGCACTTAGCTCTTGCCAAATGTCTCGACAGATCATTTTGCATCAATATTGACAGCACTGCCATCCGTCGATGGCTGCAGGTGCGACTGAAGCAAGTCTCACAGCCAAAGACTGTTATCTGGGGGTGGCTGCAGGATACAAGCATGACCTCCTGTCTGATGGGTGGCATCCCTGGTGTCAAGCCTTTCCTGTGGTAACGAGGGACCAGTGGCTATTGCCATGAACTCAATTTTTCCCTTCCTTCTTGAGGAGTGTAACTGAGCAGCCCCAGCACCTCCACGGGCATAAAAAAATAGATGCACCTGGAAGAGATCGACCATGAGCCACTCACTTGAAGCAGAAAACAAAATGCTCACATTTGCTGGCTCTCCCCAGGCTTACCCATTCCTGAAGCCTGTAGCAGCAGCAGTTGCTGCAAATGCTCCTTCCTCTTTCTCTCTCCACCCACTGCCTCATCCACCCAGAAACCATACATGTTCCCAGGGCACAGCTGAGAAAGGAGACAAGTGTTAGTGGCAATTTTGAAGCAAAGCCTGGCCATATTTCTGTGGTAGGGAGAGCTGGCTGAGCTGCTGGCCTCCAGAGAGGCAGCAAGGAGAGGAAATCCCAGGGGATGACTGATTTGCTGCTGTTGGTCCCCAACAGCCTCTCCGGGCTGCCACAAGCTGCAATACACACCAGTGCAGAGCCACAAACAAGCAGTAAATTCCTCTGCAACAGTTATTCTAAGTCATACTTCAGTGAATCACCATTGCAATCCTTCTCTGTGTTACATATTCAACATCTACTCCAAAACAATGTTAAAAATAACAGATTTACTTCCAGCAGGCAGATGGCTGCTAAATTCTTCTCCATTTTTCTGTATCCCATAAAACTTGGACTTGTATCTTTGAGATATATACTTTGTGATACTGAGATATTAGAAGTCTTGAAAATGCAGCAGTTAAAGAGATGCTGTAATTAAATATACCCTTTGAAGAAAAACTCAAAAGTTGTCATTGAAACTATGCCAGAACTGTTACTCAGACATCTACAGCAGAGCATTGCCCAGACATTAAACAGACAAGCAAAACCAAAGCCTCTTTGGGGCCCCTCCTACTAGAGTAGTCAGAGGGATAAGCCTTTGGAAGGCATGTCTGCCTGAATGCTGCATCTCTTCCTCCCAAATCCAAGTCCTGCCATAGGAGGCTCCAAAGTTGCTGTAATGTCAGTTTTCCCCCTGCTGCATCTTCCAGGAAACACAGTGAGGCTCAGCCTGGAGCTGTACACAGGACAGGCTCAGGGAGCCACAGGGTGGAGAGGTGATGGCACAAAGCAGGCAGGAGGGAGCCAGACCCTGTGTGTACAGCTGCCAGCAGGCCACAGACTCAGAGGCTGACTGTGCTCAGGCCATGCTTATCTTTTTTCTCAGATGGAGCTAGAAAGGCAGTTTGGAAGGAGAACAGTACATATGGGGCAACCACTATCTGTCTGGAGACAGGACCCAAGAGCAAGCTAGGGAGATAAACTACGAAACAGTGCAGGTTCAGCCATTTGCTCTAAGAAGCTAATAAACTATTTTGTTCTTGTGGAAAAAAAAACCCCACAAAACAGTTTACTTATATATGATCTGTGTCTGCAAGAAGAGCTTTTCAACCATCTTCAGACATTCATCAGTATCGTGAAATCCCTGAGAACAGCCCAGCTTGGACAGACTGGGATGGGCATTTGCCTTCTGAATTTCTAAACCCTTGCTAAGGAAATAAGAGGGTAAATACGCAGTGTTCAGGCAGATCCTATATTAATGGCTGGCAGCCCATCACCTGGCTGGCTGGTCAGGACACCAGACTTGTGCTGCTTACCCAAAGGGCTTGTGCACAGGACTTTCACCACCAAGAAAAAAGTATAAAGGTAGGTCCTTGAAATCAATGGACAACTCTGCTTATAAAGCTGATGGTGTGATACTGCCCTTCGTCTTTGCTTCAGCTTCAAGGACAACTAGGCCTTTAAGCCGTGTACAAGGCAAGCGCACGCCTGCCCTGAGCCTTTTGCAGACCGAGAAACTAATGGCAAGCTCAGATAAATCATCCTAAGCGGCAATTAATTGACCTCAAACTTGCAGCGACTCCAAAGGCATCTTTGCTGGCTCCATTGTTTTTTAATGTGTCATTCGGAGAAGGTCAGTAGGCTCCTGCAAGAGACACATGAAGGACTTGCTGAAGCAGATTGCCAGCTCAAGAGAGGATTAAATTATGATTCCTCAGACTCCAGTTTTATCTTACGGCAGGTGATTTGTGTACGGGGGAGAAGAGAAAGGAAGAGACATGTCAATATTTCTCAAAAGCTTTTAGTTTTCAAGGGACCTACAACAGATATCATAAACTGCAATACAAGAGCAGCAGATACAAAGATACTGTCTCACCCTTGCCAGGTACCTTTGCTAGGCCCTGTTGATGTATTAATGCCACTGCAAAAACAGCTGTAAATCAGAACTGTGGGTCTCATAGGGTAACCAAACTGTTAAAGAGCTGCTGAGTTTGGAAATGAGAAGTCCTACACTAATAAAAAATTAAAGAATGTCCTTTTGAAAACAGATGTAAAAAAGCGAGGATGTGCCCTTCCCCAGTATCCAAAATTTCAAACTCACTTCCAGAGTGCCTGAAGAAAACAAACCATTTGTTTTGCCTCACAGCATTAAAAGCCACAAGTACCCAAATATCAAAGGCCCAGATTTCTTCTCTCCCTGTCAGCAACTATTACAATTAAAGTATTTTGTTTAAAAATGACTGTAAAATGTCTGCATAGCACTAAAACTTGAAAACAAAGAAGTCTGTGTACAACATGTAAAAAAAGCCTGCCTCAGTGAGGATCTTTCAACTACTTCCATGGCACTGCCTTGCAATTGGATGGCCCTTAAGCAAGCTGGGAAGAACAACTGGGGCTCACCTAGAGTGCACTAACCTTGTGCACTAATGTGGTTTGGTTGTATTGATGGTGACTACATCCTTGGAAGAGCACATCTTCAAACAAAAAGCAGCTAGAGTGTGTAGCAGTAGTAACACTGGCAGCACTCAAGGTTGAAATCATGAGAATGTGAGGGGTAGGTTAACTGTGCTTCATGAGGAATGAAACAGCATCTCGACAGAGGAAAAAAGACTTCTCACTTCAGGAAATTCTCTTTTCAACTAAAATAAAAAGCAACAAATCAGAAATGGTCTTTTAAACAAGTAGAGCATACAGCTAGGTTACATTTTCAGTAACAAGAGCGTGTATCAATTTTGGCAAACAGTTTTAGCCTTTGGGTTTTTTTTAGTCAAACCCAAACTTTTTAATAGAAGTAATAATTTTTGCTGTCCTGACCCCACATTTAAGTTTGGGTTGTTTGTTTGTTTGTTTGTTTTACAGGCATGTCAGCCTGTAAATGTTACTGAAGACCATCCTTCTGCAGCAATTTGAAAAAAAAGGAAATCTTTACCAAATAGTTGTAACGGACTTCATAGACACAAAAATGCAGTTGCATTCTTGCTCCACACATATATGTATTGGATCCCTGCCTATGAATTTATTGCTTTTCCTAGGCATTTTAGCAGCCTAGAAACCTAAACCTGCAACCCCCTAATCTACCTGGGCAGACAGGGCACGGGGGAATCTGGGGTTATGCAAACATGCAGGATCACTCACCCCTCCTTCACTTCGATTCCAGCATCCCCAACAGCACCATCACCCCTTTGAGACAGCTGCTGGTGGGCACTGGAGGGGCTCATCAGCTCCAGACACTGTTGATTGCTCTGGTTACTTTCTGCGGACATTCTGCCATCTGCTTTCACGACTTTTAAGCACTACTTTTTTAATCCATTTATGGCAGTGGTGGAAACCTTAGAATCCCCTTCCACAGTCTTTCTGGAGATCTCTTCTTTCAGGCTCTAACAGCTTCTTTTAGGCTTAACAGTGTAAGTACATATCTCCCTCCCTCCATGCAGATGGTACATCTCTAAGTGGGAGGCTGAGAGCTACGCAAGCTCAGAAAAGGTGTTCCAAGAAACACAATGTTAGAAGAAGAAAACAGCAGCTTCAGTTAACAGGGGATGCCATGCAGTTTGGTGCAGAAGAAATAGGGCCTAAAATTTTAGTCTCTGATTTCAGAGCATGTTTTTATGTGTCTGTGGGCATAAGCCAAACTTTTTGTCATTCACACACTTCATAATGCAATGGTCTGAGCTGGTGAAAGTACAATGCTGGTGACTGTGCAGTCAAGATAAATGGGATTTCTGAATAGCACATAGCAAAATACAAAGCCTGAGTAACTTCTACAAAGGTTGAAAATAGCTTTACTCAACTGCTATTGTGTTAAGGTGGAAATTGCTAAACATGTTTTTCTTTGGTTATGAAAAAGCTGTCATCAGCTTTTTTTAATGGGAACATAAAGGGGCTATTTCAGGGAAAAGCAACTTGAAATTATGATGAAAGTGCTCATACATAGGTGTATTTTTGCACTCATGCCTATTTCTGAGGGAGGACAAGCCATTTTTGGACAGTTTGGGTTAACATGAAGAACCATGTGAAAACTGATGCTTTCAGAGAACAAGGTAGTAACAACAGAGTATTTGTAGAACCGAATAGTGGACCTGGAGATTGAAGAACAAGCACTAACATGACAGAAATAAAACCTACTGACTGAATGTGGTCCTTTATTAGGGCTTAGTTATTACATAAATTATGTATATGAGGTTCAAATGTGTGTAAAAAACATGGTTAAACATGGTGACGCTGAACCCTTACACCAGATTAGGAAAAGGGATGGGGCCTTATAGGGTCTCCACCATGAAGTCCTGCTCCTTTTTACTTCTCTGGGCTTGCTCCAGCTGGGGAGCAATCCTTACCCCCAAGGCACAGAGGGGGGACCTGATAACCTGATGGGAAGGGGGGTCCCTCACTTGCGCAGAACAGTCTGCTCCAAGGCAGGCACCTTGCTACTTCTGACACAAATGTATCTTAGGAAAGTGATGTAATTATCTATACTTGAGCACAAAAAGCAAAATAAAACATGCAGTAAATGAGTTTATCCTTAAATTGGCAAGTTTAATATATCAAAGGGGAGAGCTATTTCAGAAATAAAAAAAATTATTATAAAACAATAAAGAAACCACAGTTGCTACATCTGATTAAACATATAATAGGCAATTTATTGGATAGTACACATGATCCTGGTTTATTTTGATTTATTAATAAATCACGATAATTGTGTTCCATTGTTTTGCTAGTAAAAAGTTAGCATCAATATTGTATTTGTTTCTATTAAAATAGTGATTTATGGAGTACTCCTTGCATTAAAACCATTACAGAAACATCAATTTATCAGTAAATTTTAATGGACAAATAAACTGGAGACAACATGTTCAGTTCAAATAAGATTTAACCTATTATTGGGTTGCAGACTAAAGACACAGAAAATTGAACCTTTGTACATTAAAACAATATTGTAAGCAAATGCAGTTTACTGCTTTGTTTGTTAGCTGAATTTCCTTAAGCAACCATAGCCTTCTGCACTCCAAACCCTTTGTTTTCTATTGAATTTGAAGCAGGAACGCAGCAATATGATGCAAGAGGCCTGTTTTTGCATCATTTCCACCTCACCTGCAGGAAAAGCACCCTGTGATGAGGTAACCAAAATGATTGCTTGAAGTTGGACCCCACCAGGAGAGCTTCCCAGGTGTCCCCAAGGCAGGACAGGGGCAGGCAAGGCAGGACAGGACAGTGGGAAGGGCAGCCCATGCTCAGCAGCCAGTTCCATTTTGTGGCTGTAAATCCAAGCAAGTACCAGCCTTCCTGGGACGAACTCTTTGCAGGGATGCTGGGAAGGACTTGGGGATGACAGGAGCTCCAGCCCCAGGAGAATCATCCCAATCCCTCATGCAGAGGAGCAGAATGAACCAGGTTACTGCCCAATCAGCCTCGCAGAAAGGCTAAAAGAAACCCAGCTCATTTCAGTAGGAAGGAACAGAAATTTCCTCTCAGTTCCTTTGTGAGCTGGCAAGTGGTGCCCAGTGTGTCTGAAACCACCAGAGGCCAACCATGCAGCAAACCTGGTCTGCGGTGAGAGGGCCTGGCCATCAGCAGCAAGATGCAACCCTGCACTCTGCTCCTTACATTCATAGCATGACCCAATACTAACTTCAGGAGGTATCTGTATATACTCACCGTCATTTTTATCGGCCTCGAAATGTGTCTATTCCCCCTCTTTCTAAATGCGTTTAAGGGAAAACAGTGGTTCCCGTTGACTTCTCAGCTTGCTTTTGTATTGTTTTTTAAGATACCACAGATGTATTTGCAGCAAATAAATTTACCAATTTAGCTTAACACCTTTTTGTATGCCTGTTGTAGAGTAACTCCTGAAAAACTGCACCATAAATACACAGAAATTATATGTGGCTAGATGAGAAGCTTTGGTTCTTGCTGCAAATGCTCTTTATTTTTCCATATGCTAATATATGTGTCCAGTTCTGAGGACCCCAACACAAGAAGCACATTGTGCTCATAAAGCAAGTCTAGAGGAAGACCATTAAAATTATCAGAGGGCTGGAGCTCCTCTCCTATGAAAACAAGCTGAGACTTAGGGTTGTTCAGCCTGGAGAAGAGAAGGCTCCATGGAGACCTTGTAGTGGCCTTCCAGTACCTGAAGGGGCTACAGGAAAGCTGTGGAGGGACTTTTTACAAGGGCTTAACGTGAGAGGATGAGGGGGAACAGTTTCAAACTGAGAGAGTAGATTTAGATAATATCTTAAGAAGAAATTCTTCATTGTGAGGGTGATGAGACACTGGCACAGGTTGCCCAGAGAAGCTGTGGCTGCCCCATCCCTGGAAGTGTTCAAGTGCAGGTTGGATGGGGCTCTGAGCAACCTGGTCTAGTGGGAGGTGTCCCTGCCCATGCAGGGGGGTTGGAACACTCAGAAAACTCGAGATAGGTGAGGCCGTATTTTGAAGTCCAGAGCAACATAACTAGCCAGAGGATGTGTGACTCAGCCACCTCACCTTAAAAGCATTTTATCCGTTATAGCCACACAATGTCTATTTCTGCATCAAAAAATATTATTTAGACACTATTAACACCAATGTTCGTAAAAATTCACCTACCCTTATTGCAATGGAATTTCAAGCAATTTACTCTTTTACTGCTCATTTCTAACTGGTCTAACTAGGGCACTGGCAAAAACTAACCAACTTCAGTCCAAGAGTTTGAAAAGCAATTGAGACATCTGCCGTGGCCCTGGGGCTAGGCACTTGCATCCTGCTCAGGACGTGCTCCACAACTGATGCTGCTACACGTCCAAACAAACATTCCCTCAAGCCAGGCATAATGCTCATCACCACAGCAGACTAGTGAGTGACATGAGGGCTAAGCAAAATCTGGGCAACTACAGAAATTATGTTTTAAACCAAAATACCACTCCCCCCCCTCCTCAAGAAAAGGAAAACAGTATCTTGATAGTTACTGCAAGTAGCACACTTTAAGGAAAAGTATGGTTAAGAAACACTGAAATGCAGCATAGGCAGTTATGGCTACTTTAGATATGAATCCTAATGTGTACAAGAAAAATCTATACTAGAGATGGACGGAGATTTAAGTGATAGATCGTCTGTGTCCTCCCATCAATTCAAAACCATATCCATGTATTTGGGATTCTGTGTACCTGATCCACTCATGTGGAGTAGTTCTGCCATGCACTGAGCATGTCAGATTTACCACGTGGGTCAGGAGCAATTCACTCTGAAGATGCAGCGAGCATGATGTGACTAGAGCCCATCACAGCAGCAGCCAGTGCCCAGTTGACATTTGCTCCAGGCTGTTGGATTTCCAGCCATCCAGTCTGAGCTACTGCTCACATGCTGTGCACCCAGAAATATGGCACAGACGTAACAAAAAAAACCCCAAAACCACAGCTGTAATTGATGGGTAAAGCAATTGTCTACCAAGACAAGAAGAAGCAGTAAAGCTGGCAGACGTGTGCCTGTTTTGCCTACATCTTTTTAGTAGGCAGGTGCAATTGAAACAAAAACTGTGAAATGAAAAGTGTCAAAAAGCAAGAAGAAAGCAATCAAATTCTATTAACCTGAGTCGAGAATTACATGCCTCACTTCTGTACTTGCCTTTGAAAATCTCTGACCTAAATTGAGAGAGAAATGTCCTTTGCACAACACACAGAATGCCAAATACAGAGTTTGGATTCATCTATGAAAATAAAACAGATTATTTTACGAGCAGAGAGAGTACAGAGAAACATCAACCCTCTCATAAACCCAGTTACATACATACATACATAAATAAACCCCTGACTTGCCGGATTTCCTTAGCTGATGTAAACTGTTTTTTCAGATATTTCCATTACACGAGTAAACACCACTTCCTATAGTTCTTATCAACGGAGTGTAAAGATTTAAAGAAGACAAATCAAGTTTATTCTAGATTCCCTGAGGAAAAACAAACCCATCTGTCCTTACTCCTTCCCCGCTGTTTTACAGTGCTCACTATTAGTTATTTCTATAACCCACCTACATTTATCCTTATCTGCAGGAGGAACATAAATCTCACCAATATTCCTGTCAAATTACTCTAAAATGCCAACCAAAAAAAGTTGATTCCCATAGAAATTAAATATATAACACAGCAAAGGAATTGAGATGGGATCTAAGCTGGTGAGCTGATCCTATGACACCACTCACACATAATGACATGTCCTATGTAGGAATGGACAGAAGAAGGTGAGAAATAAGTAAAACAGGTAAAGACAACTGGGACACCTGTTTTACTGTGTAATGCCAGGCTTGTTATCATACATTTAATAGCTCTCTGGCTGAAGACACCCCAGCTGATGGCTCTTTTCGCCCACAGGTGGCATATGTACAAGCTGAAGAGCATTGCTACCTGTAACAGAGGTGTGGTCCCAATGCAGGGAAGTCCTCAGCATTTAAAAATTCTTTTTATTGTCACTGGCACAGTGGTGGCTCTCACAGGCTGGGGCTTACAAGTTACACAGACCAGAAGAACCCTCAGCCAAACTCCCTTGGAAATTCTTTTTACAGGCACCTTCTCCCCACATCTGTGTAAATCACAGTGAAGTAAACCCACCGAGAGATCAGCACCATTAGAGATGGCAGGGGGTATCTCAGTGTGGACAGCAGTTTAAGTGGCCACCATGGGATCACAGCCTGTGTTCCTTTCTGAAAGGAAACACTCTGCTAAATTTTAAGAAATCTTAGAGAAAGACTATTATCAAATCAGATATGATTATGGCTTAAGCCAGCAGAGCTGATAGAAAGCCATGTTTACTAAGCCTTGAAATGCAACTGCAGAGGATGCTTCCCCAGAAAGTTTCATGGCAGTGTGATTCTGGCTGTTTACAAGTCACAGAGGGCAGTATGAGCAGATGCATGTATGGGAGGCATTTCCAAGCCCCTTGCTGTCTAAGCAGGGACTCAACCAACATTTACAAATTATCCTGTATCGTGAACTTTCACTGACAAAAGAGACTAATGCACTGTCATAACAACGGCTTTACATATTTATTTCCAGGACAGCAGCAGTCTACAGCACAATTTCTCTTGTGCTTTTGCCTGACATGGTGAGACTTTCAGATTTACTCTCCCCTCATTTCCACTGACAGTGCTGCCGTTGACACCACACGCAGACGACCGAGGCGAGAACACAGGGTCTTACCATCCTGATAAGATGTTAGGACAGCAGTGAAGGAGTTGGTAATTTTATTTCTCAAAAGCTACTAACTGCATGCCTTGCCTCCGTGGCGCACAAGCCTCCAAGGCACGTCTCTCTGAACACAGGTTTCCACATCAGTGGATTTGGTGAATATCTCAAGACAGTTTTGTTTAATGTAGCACTGAGCTGTGCTGTTTCATTAGTCTCAATGACAACATCTCAACTTACCTGAGCTGCAGGTTCACGTTTCTCTGCACTGACAGTTTGAACACAATTTAGCTTGTGCTCAGGATAATCACAAATCCCATCTGTCTTTGCCTCAAGAAAGACAAGGGCCCTTCTGGAGAGGAACTCTTGCTGTTTTGCCTGAAAAAACTCAGTCTTGTGGTACTGATGCAAGGTAGGGTAGACATGAAGAGGCAGCTGAGCCCGGCAGGGAGCCCCACGCTAGGGCCACGCCACCCACCATGTCCCCACTGGTGTTCTCCCATGGAGCAGCAACAGGGATGAGAGACAAGGTTGGCATCAGGCCCCTTTCTACAGCTGCTCAGGCCCAGTGGTGTAGACACAAGCGCTGACCTCAAGCTGCTCCCCTTGTCTTTCTGGTAAATAAACTGTCTGCTAGAGAAAGCTTTGGTGTTACAGAGCTGGGAGGCTGTCGATGGAAATTCCTCCCAGAATGGTGTGAATGTGCTGGCACGACATGCTGGGCAGAGAAACCCCAGACACACAAGCCAAGGGCAGCAAAGAGAAGGAATGCCTCCCATCATAAGGGATATCAAGAAATAAAGACTATGTAGGAAGTTAAGGCTTTTTCAATAGTCCGAAGAAGACCCAAGCTGTCAATAGCAACTTTTCTCATCACTCCTAACAGCCTGTCTAAGGGAGCTGTTGGACATATGAGGTGCATTTAGACTCTGCTCTGGCATATTTATTTTTTTTTATTCTACCTGAAGAAAAAGCATTTCAATGACCCTTGAGTGTATCCTGAATTTCATTCTAAGCACTCCTTCTGTTATAATGCTTCCTTTAGTTGGAAAAAGATAAGTTAAGTTTAACTGAAGTTGAACATACATTTGCTTTCTATTCAGCTTTATTCTAAAATCACAGTAGTCTTTGTGATACCAATTCTGAACACAAAGATATATAAATTGTTTACGTAATTCTTCCTTTTATTTGCTTTGATTTATTTAAAACCAAAAACCTGCAACATCCTTAACTTTCTCGCCATAAGCAAACACAGACGAATAGCTTGCCTCAAACTTGAATAAAGTCCTATTTAAAGCACACCACAAGGCTAATTTCTGCTACTGGCAGCACAGTGATACTGATAACCACATTATGCTACTGCGCCCGACTGTGGCTTCCAGAGAAAACAAAACAGTTGAGGAAAAATGTATCTAATTCTGAATAGCAGTCTTCACACTAGTCTTCTGGCATATTTAATAAGCATCATGGTATCTACATTTGCGGATGTTCGTGTTGTTGGCATGAACATTATCCTCTCTATAAGAACATCCCACCAAAATCTTTACTTCTGAAAAGATGAATGCTACTATACTTCACCTTGTACTAAAAATGCCTTCTACATTAAACACACAAAAATTATATTAAATTTCATTTGCATTACTTCATTCTTCCATACTTCTTGCAGCCTGCAAGACCACAGGACAATTACATATAACCCTTAAAGGATTTTCCACCATCATGTAACATTGCAAGGTAATGAGTAACCTTTGAGTCAAGTTCTACAATTTAACCCAATCTGCAGTGCACAAAAGCCTGGTCAACCTGCTCCGTAAACAACCCACAGTGCAAGTTCCCAGAACCAACATATACCTTGTCTGTGTTTGCTCCTGCTAACACAGCTATCCCTCAGCCACTCCATCCCAAATCTGTGCTGAAGTGCTTCGAATGTACTCTTCATTAAGAATCAGTATCTTACTCCTTCAAGTTTCAAAAATGCAGTTAGAAATGGAGGGTACTTCAATGTACACTGAATTAAACCTTTGCAGTGCTCAGGGTCCACAGCAGCAGCAGACCAGATGGTCAACAAAATAAAATACAACCTGCCAACAGCAGAGAGTTACTTCCACATATGGTAGCACAGTGCCTACAAATCTCTATTGACAACATGAAAAAAAATAAACCCTTGCACTTTTGACTTGGAATTAAAACCATGGCTTCATTAACCTTGATCAGTACACGAGTGGTCACATACTACTTTGCTGATACACTTCCTCTGTGTTTAAGATGTGTGTTGAAAGGAATGACAAGTTATATACACCTTTTTTGTTGTGAAAGCTATAAAAACATACATCAGTCTCTCCTTCCATTTCATGCTGAGAATAGCAAAAGGAGTGTCCATTACCAGTCCTTGGAATAAATGCAGAGATTGGATTGTCCATAAAAAAAAACACAACAAAAACCAAAGCCATGAGAGCAGCAAAGAAAATTAATGTATGCTTGCAAAAGATGCTCTTTATCCAGAGGCAAACATAACCTATAAGCCATTTTTAATATATTTAAATTACCTTGTCACTCATCTGGTTTACAAAGGCTCACAAAGCTGCCTTGGCATGCTGAAAGGTGATGGATATGGTGCCAGAGCAGGCAAAGGGACTGGAAGGAACCAGGGAAGCAACCTCTGCAAGCGACTTTACTGCTGAAGAAATTGTAAAATGGGAATACACCCTAACAAGGGCTAAACTTGCGCTTCAGGATTAACCGAGTCCATGACACAGGACAAAATGGCACCACAGTCCTTTTGGATCAGGTAGGACCGCAAAGAGAAAGCAAGGTTTTTAACATTGCAAAGCAGTAAGAAATAGAGATTTCTAGTAGATGGGTCAAGTGCTGTTGTCACTGAGGGGACAGATGTCAGTAGGGAGGATCCAGGGCCAGCTCCCAGGGACATGAAGCCCCTTTACTGAATGTCCCTTGTTGTGGCACGCCCACTTCCACCATGGGAGGTTGTGGGAATGACAGAGGTGAACAGAGGTGAGCTGTGGTCAGATTGCACCCCCAAACACTGCTGCGTCCCAGCACCCAACAGCACACCTGTCTCTGGTGACGTACACAGAAACCTGCTGTTTCTGATCACAGCCTGGCAATTTGCTAAGCACTGAGACCTTCTGTATGGCTAATTTAAACACACCAGGCTCTTTGAGTGGTAAAAACATGATGTGCTTTCCCTAGGAGACAAAAGGCTTTAGCTCCAGTAAGATAACTGCAGTATACCCACAAGTCCCCAAAGAGCACTGTTCCCTTTGCTAAATTGGGAAAAATCTGGTACTAAGACTTGAAAACAAGGTGGATGATTTTGCGTACCTCATGGGAAATGCTTAAGGTAATGCCCCAACAGTCACCTGTCACAGTGCCAATTACTTTATTAAATTTATTTTAAAATATTTATTATTTATTTTTAAATATAAAACTGCCTTGTCTTTCGCTTTCAGTAGAAATAAGTACTGATGTGTGCTATGGGTTTCATCATTTGTTATCTCCCATCCTTCCATCTTTGTCATCTACAAGTTGCAGTGAATTCATAGCTAGCTTCAGGGATGAGAGTTTAGTCTGTTGCAGCAGACAGTAAAAAAACATTGTTTACCTTTCAAGCTCTAACTCAAGCTCCACCAGTTCCCAGATCCAAAGGTACCAGAAATTAAGAGCTATGTTCAGGTGTCAGAGAAATAGAAAAGGGTTACATAACAAGCTGTAAAAGCAAGTGTAGGATTTGGTAGTATTCAGTACAGCCCCCTTTTCACATCCTTTTTAGGACTGTAGGAATTCAACATGATGTCATTGCTGGAAGAAGGAAATTTCACCTTACAAACCTAAGAACTAGCATTTGAAAAATCATATTTTCTATCTACCGATGTAACCCTGTTGATGTGCCCTTGTAAAACACCTTATTCCTTAACCCCGTGCAGACCTGCAGCCAGTGTTGTGTTCGTACAACAGCAATTCCATTAACCTTACCCCAAAGTGTCATCAATTTGCTGCCGAACTGGGGCTGCTGAAGTGCACTGTGCACTGCAAGCAGGGCAGGCAGGCCTCCCTCGAGACCATCCGTCCATCCGTCTGTCTGCATATTTCCAGCAATATATCTGACTTCACACCTGAATTCATAACTATTCCCAGGGAATCCAGCGCCGCCTGTAGCCAGTACACGTGGCAACAGAGGTGAAGATCTGAAGTCCTTGTCACTTCCTAAAAATACTCGACGACGGATTTCTGGGAAGAAGTGGTTCCAAGAATAAAGGGAAAAGCACATCCCTCTGATCTGCTTTTTAAGCCTATTTCTAAAAGGCAAATTTACCTAGAGAAAAAAAAAAAGAAGAAAAAAAACCAAACATACTATTGCAGAGAAAGCTTATTTTGAACTGTATGCCCACCCTTTTTTTTCCAGTTTTCCCTTCACTTCTCAATCCACAAGCAGTAAAACCATAGAATAGTGTTATGATGAAAGCTGCAAATGTGAAGGAATCTTCACTCCTCTTGAGAAGAATGTAAAGTCACATTAACTTCACAGCCAGGGAAAATGAGATAAGGGGAAGCCAAGCGAGTGACCAGGCACGGCTGGAAAATTGTTCCACTTCAGGAGTGCACTGCAGTTGGTTGTTTTTACTAGCAATATTTCTTTACAGAATATCCTACTAACAGGGGACTTTGCAGGTAAAAGCAGGATGCTGGCTTTTTGGAAGATACCCATGTAAGTTACATGAAAAAAATGGCAGTGATAATGTAGATATGTATGTTGTGAACATTGGGAAGCAGGTGAGCAGAGCCAGCAGTACAGTCAGCAGAAGACACACTATGTTATGGCTCTGGGGAGCCATCACTAGTTGCGTCTCTTAATAATTCAAAGGGGCCAGTTTATAACTTTTCTCAGAAATATATATCACATAACGTAAACAGTCTTTGGTCTTTTTTATTTTGTTGGGTTTTGGATTTTGTTTTGTTTTCTAGAGAGCTCAAATGAGGCAGCTAAAGCCAACCTCTAGAAACAGCACAGAAGAAAAGAAAATTTTGAGTAGTCAGTCATTGCTGTCTGAAGATCTTCCAAAGAAAATGGAAGGTATAATAGAAAACACTAAGTAATAAAGATTCAGGTATTGTTCTCAAAGCTGAAGCAAGGCTACTGATCTTTGATTTTTCACAGCCTAAGCAGAAATCAGAGAAGGAGACAACAGAAGGCAGCTGCACAAGGCAGCTTTGGGGTACCTGCTCCCCCACATTTCTCACTCTTCCCTGCCCCTTGGACAGCCCACACCCTTCCCACTTTAAATTCTGTCTCTGAAGCTGAAGGCCTCCACTTTAAATTGCAACCCTTAGGTGCAGGGAAGCAGACAAAGCTGGCTGGGGTCCCAGGAACACGAATGCCAGCAGACCCATGTGATGGATGGCATGGACCCAGCTCACATCCTACCCACCCACTGAGATTGTCTGCCTAGAAGAAGTGTGGTCTGGACAGGCTTGATCAATGGGCCCAGGCCAATTGTAAGAATCTCAATAAGGCCAAATGTTGGGTCCTGCACTTTGGCCACAACAACCCCCAGCAGCATTAAAGGCTTGATGAGGAATGTCTGGAGAGCTGCCCAGCAGAGAGGGTCGAGTTGTTGATTGACAGCCATGAACATGAGCCAGCAGTGTGCCCAGGTGGCCAAGAAGGCCAACACCATCTTGGCCTGCATCAGGAGTAGTGTAACCAGCAGTACCAAGGAGGTAATCCTGCTCCTATACTCAGCCTTGGTGAGGCCACACTTCAAGTACTGTGTGCAGTTTTGGGCACTGCAGTATAGGAAAGATCTCGAGGTGCTGGAGAAGGTGCAGAGAAAGGCAATTAGGCTGATTAGGAGAAGAGGTCTTATAAGGAGAGGCTGCGGAAACTAAGGCTGTTCAGCCTGGAGAAGAGGAGGCTGAGGGGAGACCTCATTGCTCTCTACAACTACCTGAAAGGAGGTTGGAGTGAGGTGGGTGTTGGCCTCTTCTCCCTACTGACTAGTGATAGGACTAGATACAACTAAACAGGGTCAAGTTGTGCCAAGGGAGGTTCAGATTGGATAGTAGGAAAAGGTTCTTCACAGGAAGAGTGGTGAGGCACTGGAACATGCTGCCCAGGGAGGTGGTGGAGGCACTGTCCCTGGAGGTGTTCAAAAAACAGCTGGACGTAGTGTTTCAGGAGATGGTTTAGTGGTTAGGGGTTGTAGGGTGGATGGTTGGGCTTGATGATGTTGAAGGTCTTCTCCAACCTTGATGATTCTATGATTCTATGAAGCAATGACAAGAAAGAGCCATTCGCCACACAACCTCCCAAGGTTTATTTTGCCTCTTGGGCACATGCAAAGCCTACATGCACGTGTGCAAGTAGTATTTCACAACTTTATAAATAAATACTGATTAGAAAACAAGTTCTGCCACGTTTTTACTAAGAAAGGTTGGACTAGATGACCCTTGAGGTCCTCTCCAACCTGGTATTCTATGAGTCTGTGATTCGAGTCCATTGACTTCTCCAGTTGTATGGGGCAAAATTTCGTACAGAAGCTAACAGAATGGGTCTTTACATGTCACAAACAGATTAGTGTCAGCATATTTATTTTAGCTTTTGTTCAGTTACCTTGGGCACTCCTACCTTATATCCACACACATGAAGACTGAAACTCAATTTTTAAAAACTGCCACTGTCAAGATGTGTATTTAGCAATAAAATTATTCAGTTGGTGCTTCTTTTGGACCCTCAGGCTAGGAAAACCTGGTAAAGTATTAACTGAACACACATATAAAAAAAAATCGACTTTCAGATTCACTTAATTATCCAAATTTGAGGCAATTAATGGAAACTTAAAAAATATACTGCTTTTTTATGTGGAATTTTGAAAATGCTTATCAGGTGTTGATTACGCTTCTAAATCAAACTGAAATGTGTACAGAAATGTTTTGTACAGTATAATTTACAATGAAGTTCCACTGTTTGCAGCCATACCATTCATGTGAACAATATGACAAACAAGAATGCATTTCTTTTCTAAAAATTAATATAAAGGTAATCGGATTTTCAGTACTCACCATACTCACCATTCTTCCTCTTTTACTGAATTAAGAGCACATTCTACACTGAATTAAACCAGAGCTTTTATACAAATTAATTTGAAACTCAAGAATGGAATTGGCTTTTGCCATCCGTTAGCATGCTTCTGTTACATGTGAAAAAATACTCTCCAGATTTCCATTAAGGAACTTGAGAATTTATCCTCCATGCAGGGGTTGAAATGTAACACACCTATAACTGTGGACAAGTGGAAGCCCATTAGCAGTTACTTTCATCATTCAGGAAATCAGCTGTGAGGAGATCACAAGAGAGCAGAGAGAAGAGTCACACAAAGGAGAAAAATATCATCATTTGCAAAATATTCCCTTTTATGTCATACTATGCCCACTAAATAATTAATTACAAATACATCAGCTGCTGTTAAAAAGAAAAAAAAAAAAAAAAAAAAAAAAAAAAAAAAAAAAAAAAAAAAGTGGGGGGGGGGGAGGAAATCAATGAAAAACTCACAAATGCAGTTAATAAAAAAAGTACAAGAAGGTCTGCTGTTCAAAACCACCCAGGTTAAATGCTGAAGAAAGCATTGCCAGCAGCAATAGCCTGCAGGCATCCCATGCATGATTAGTGACTTGGTGCCACAGAAACCACTATGTTGAAGAAACCCTCTGACCTGGGGATCTTGACACCAGGAGCTAATTGCAAACCATGTAATCACCTGTTCCAGATGGCTCTGTAGTGTGAAGCCCCACCGCCTGCACCCAGTTTTCCACAGCAATAGCATCATAAAGGTCAGAAGGAGTCTGCATTAATTGCTCCCCGTTGTCAGCAATGCTTAAAATTCCTAATGGTTTTTGGATTATATCTGTAAATAAAAATTCCCATTAAAGTGCCTTGGAGGAAACATCTTCAACTTAGTTAAAGATGTGAATTACAGATAAATACATTGCCTGTTAATGTGATTTTATGTGAATATGAAACGAGGTTTTCAAAAGCTACTGCGCATAAAATCTGAATGTCTTTATTTTATAACAAAAAAATAATTGCCATGGAAGAGTCAATCTCCTTTACCCTCTCCCTGGCTACAGGAGACACCAGCAATACATGTTTTTGAGATTTCACATTGTCACAGATTGATTCCCTTTCATATTACGTGCGAGACAACTGATAACTTGCTACCTGAAAGGCAACTGTACGGGTAGAAAACCACCCAAAAAGGGGAAACGGCTCAGACAAGAGAGTTCACAGTGGTTAACCTCCTGGAACACATTAGCTACACCAACTCCCAGTTGCCCAGACTAAACAACCCTGAAAACCTCTTGATTTTATTCACTAACAGGAAATGATTCAGATACAGTTCTGCAAAGGCAGGCAACAAGGAGAGGTAAATTACACACACTCACTATACTGCATTTTGCTGTGAAACAATTGAATATAAAAACTATTTAGCTCTTTTTCTTCCTTCCTTCTCCTCCTTTTTAGTGTTTTACCCTCAGTTGGCACATCTGAAATATACAACGTGATGCTTTTATCTTAGAGCTCAATACACATCACTTAATTTTTTCAAACACACATATCCTACAGACTCCTGACAGAACAATGCATTGCCAGGTGTAAAGAGAGAAAGGAACTGGGATCTCTTACAGTGAATGGTGCCTGCATATAAATAATAATGAAAACCAAACTGCTGTCAGGTCTGGAGCTATGAACAGAGAAACTTTCATTTAAGGCTTAGTTTTCATAAGAGAGATTTACTTACCAACATAAATGTTACACACACATCACCAAACCAGCACGTAGAAGGATCAAAATCTTTTCTGGCTCCACCACTCACTCCAACTGCTCTATGAAACACAAAACTAAAAAATCCTCTACCCTTTTTCAAACTACATAGAGCCAGCAGCAACAGAGCAGCCCTGTTACTTGAAAATAAAGTCAGTCTCCTTCCTCCTGCATGTGTCTGTACAAATAAAACAGCCAGACTTCAGGTTGCACTTTCAAGGTAAGACAGAGAATTCAGACATTTTGCAAAGCTTTCTTTGCCATATATATATATATATACACACACACTCTTATATATTCTTTTATATATATATATACTTATGTACTTTTCTCTATGTATACACATTCTATATATCTATCTACAGACACATAGCAGAGACAGAGGTTATTTGGAATAAGCCACCAGCATTTGTGCTGGCTATTAACTTCTCCATTATCAGACACCTGGAGCACTGCAGTGATAAAGGACAAACTAGAAACCCAAGAGCCTGTCCCTATCACCAGCTCCAGACTTTGTTGATGCAGCCTATTGGCAATTATTTCCCACTGTTCTTATAGTAAAAAAATAAAATTCCCAAGAAGCTTAGTAAAACCCTTCATGGTCCATCACGATTCAGGTTTTAATTAAGAGCTGTACCTAAGCATTTACATCCCAGCCAAGCCAGAAACTGTGTTCAGGATAGCTCTTCTCATGAGGAAACTTCTGCAGCTCTTCATGCCACCAAAGATCTACCTAAAAAAGGGGTGGGGTGTCTGGTTGAGCAATGTGACCTCAAACACAACTCCAGGCACTGCAAAAGGGTAAGAAAGCAGCAATTTACTCGGTCATGTGATGAGGTCTGTGGGGACACAGCCACCCTTCTAGGTCAAGGGAGGAGGCACCTCACAAAACGTCAGCTTGTGTCAAGTTTTAAAATACAGGTTTTGCAGTGTCCAGATTCCTGCAGCAGAAGGGAAGGTGCTGGGCAGGGTGCAGCTCAGCACACCCTGACACTAAAACTCCTGGTATGTCAGGCTGATGTACAGTGTTCCCATGCTCACACCAAATGGATTCCCAGCTGGGAGAGATACTTTCCTGTATATCTGTGTATACTGTATTTCTTAGGATATCTCAGGAATGTTACTGGCATTTTTCCATGCTATTGTGGGGACCTATAAACACTGGGAGGTCCCTTCTGACTCCTTCTGTTGTCTTTGAGTTAAGGACTTACATTTATTTTTAAAATGCTGTAAGTGACTCATAGCTTCTGCTGAATCTGGCCATGAGGAGGCAGGTGGCTCATGGATCCTTCAAAAATGACTATTTTTTTGCAGAGTTGTCTCCCATAAGATGAGGCTGAAGGCAATGACCACATGGTTCTATTTATGTCTACAGTGTTGGGGGGATCAGAGGCCAAGAGTGCTCTACTGCCTCACCCCACTTTTAGGAGCAAGAAGAGGGTCATGTGATTTAGTAGGAGGCACCAGAAGTGTGACAAGGGCCCTGCCAGCTAAGGGTGCCAGTGTCACTGCTAAGGAAGAAGAGTCCATGAGAACATCCTAATGCACCATGTGCACCAAGGCACTACCACCAGGTAGGATTGCTACACATAAGGCATCCTGCTAAAGCAAGACTTAAGTTTGGGACCTTTTCCTAAAAAGGACCATGACTTGGCTCGAAACACCATGTGAGGAGGCCAAGAGACACATTAGATTGCAGCTACATGTATGTGAATAAGGGCACCCAAAGTGAACACCGTAACTGGGGAGATGAAGGAGGAGCACTGCAAGGTCACATGTCATTTAGCCAGAGTTTTGGAGAGACATTTTAGCAATCTGTAAACAGGGCAGGGGATGCAGCAGCAGCTCAAACAAATGCTGGCACTTTCGAATTGGCTGGTGGCTGGTGCTGCCTTGTACAGCAGAGGGATTCTTCCATGCTTGCGCAGGAGATGAGAAATGAAATTCAGTGAGAGGCACTCCCCAGGGAGGGGAGGACCAGGATGATGCTGCAGATGTTTGGTTCACTGAGATAAGACCACCCTTCTGCTCCCTTCCCTCCCCCTGTGTGACAGTGGCACAGTAAGGGGCTGGGACCAGGACACATGCTGAGCCAGTGACAGCCTGATGGGTATAGAAATGAAGGATGGCTGCCCTGGGGGTTTACTGCTGCGCTGCACCTACACGAGTTATATAATTAAAATAGCAGACCTTGTAAGTCTCGTTGTCTTGCATCTTGCATCGCATCTTTCCTCTCCTCTGCACATCCAGACCAATCCCGCTCAACACCCTCCACCTGCTGCGAGCTGTAAAAGTTTAGTGTTCCTCACACCATCCTAGCATAAGCCCAGACAGTAAAAAACACAGTGCTAAGAACAGTTCCTCTGTTTTTACATTTGTTTCATACTGGAATTCACACAATTTGCTAACCATATGCTTTATGGGACCTACCAGTCCTGCAGGGCTCACAGGACTCAGCAAACCCAAAGCTGAAGCATATACCCACTTCTGAATTCTAAAACTCTTACACTGTCCTCCACTTCAGGGCTGCTCATCACACCTGCAGCACTTAGGACATTAAGGCACATCTACAACCATCATTACTGTGGGATGGTTTACCACCAAAAAAAAAAGGTGCATGAGTGAAGAAACAGCTTTGACCTGTTTTTTTTTTTCCTGTCAACACAACAATTCGATAATTTTGCTAGATCTGGTAGGGGAAATCACCTCGTTGATATTTAAGAATAACCTTTATACCTTCCAACAAGAACCTCCACTTCATATCTCCATTTCTTATGACTATTTCAGGAAGTAGGCCATACATAATTAAAGACACCAGTGACACTTGTAATGCTCATCCTCCCTGCAATGGCTGACAAAAAACAGTAGCCCTGAAATTACATTTTAAAGTCCTGCTTCCACCCAATTCCTTCAGCTCCTCTTAGGAATTTGTCAAGTGGAAGGCTTCAGACATGTTCCTGAACAATTCCTGAGAGAAGGACACAAGCCAATGCAGCCAGCGTTACCTTGTGCTAAATTGATGCAGACAGGTACAGCCTGAACAGACTTGAGTAGCTACTCACAGAAAATTATCTCTAACCTCAAGTGAGCCCTTCATTTCTGCAGAGGACACATCACACACATGGTTTAATTGAGAACACACTGCTACAGTTAACCACAGGCAAAACTGCTGTAACGGAGATTAACACAAGTGTGCATTTAAAGCCTCAGCTGAATTGGGGCCTTAAGTGAGTACCTCACTTGGGAATGGGGAATTATCATCAGAATACCTGCATCTGTAGTAGGCCACTGGGAATTGCTTCTCAAATACTCTATTTTCAACATTCTATTATCAACTCTACTTGGAAAGCAATGGATTTAATTTAGAGAAACAGTTCAGCAAAACAGGTGGGCTGTGTGTCACTTCTGGGCTCCTTCAAGACCTGTTTCCTTCCCTCATTTTGAGAAAACTCACCAATACTGAAGGGAACAATACTTATGGACCCCATATGCTCTGAATACATAAAACACTTATATTCAAGTCCTAAAGCTGAATGGCAAGCCTTTCTTGTGTTTCTGAGGGAAACTAGGCTGCAAGACTTTGTGACCTCTTTGTTTATCATATTTACCCACTCAATACTGCTGACAAAGTGACTGCTTTCTTTGAGGTCTTGTGATGAGCCTTGCCAAGTTAAATAAAGGGCTCCCTACTATTAATCTGTTCTGCTAAGGTCTCTTATTTGGCTGAACCCATCTGCTGAACAACTATAATAGCTATAAATACTTCAGGTTAACTCACAGTAGCCCCAAAGCAAAGACAAGCTGTAAATTTTCAGGACAGGCGACAATACCCTAAGTCTGAAGGAAAGGAAAGAGACTGACAGCTAAGTGGCTGAAGCGATGGTTGCACTTTCCAGCTCTGCTTCCTGTTGCCAACAGCACAGATATGAACATTAAAAAGCACACCCAATCAAGAAACTAGTCAAAAAACATCCTTTGAAGATTAACAAAGAAGGATGCAACTCCTAACAATGAAAGAGAAATGGATCTCCAGTTTTAAGGACAGCTTGCTTCTGAAGCCACTATCTGCATTGCTGTGACCTCACATAGCCTCTGTGGCACTGATGTGTTGCTTAGTATCTCTGCTCATGTTCCTGGGCAACCAGTGGCCATGCTGGAGTAGAGGGCTTGGAGACCATATGTCCTCCAGAGGTCCCTGCCAACCTCAACCAGTCTGTGATTCTGTGAGCTACCAGTGATGCACAAGGACACACTCTCTGTATTCAGACCCAGGTCCTCCTACACAGTCTGTGAGGAAGGACAGCTGTCGTCTGGTACCTTGTCAGTACTTCTTTCCATGACCCTGTTATGGACCTTTTGGCTGTTTCCATCCTACCAAGTGTGCATGTTCCCCAATGCACCCAGGAGTCCTAGTCCCCTGGGGAACAACCTGGCTGGGCTGAAAACCCAGAGCACATCTCATCCTCCTTCTGATTCTTCATACAAATGCACCTGTTAAGAAGTATTGAATGTAGATAACCCTATCATTTATCCTTAACTCATTTAGAAGGCTTTAGGGCATTAAATAAGCCCACAGTAGAAGATAATTTTAGAAATTTTAATAATACACAGTGCAGCTTAGCAAAGCTATGTATTGAAGTTACAGTCTATGTATGCCCAGTTCAGCTTTAATCACTTCAGTAGGAAATGAGTATGATTCAGTAGAAAGAAATGAGCCAGGGCCTTTCCACTGGCAAATATTAGAAGACTAGACTGATCACAAACAGCCAAAAGAAAGATTTGCGTGCCTTGTACAGAAAGAGCAATAGACCATTCATATTAGCTACAGATGAATTTGTTTATCTTAGCAGAAAATTTCCTATCTGATATGCTGGATATTTTAAGAGTAAAGTAGCAATGTTTTATATTGAAATAAAATAACAAAATGAAGGCTTCCCTCTGAGGCAGTGAGTTGAAGTGAGTGCAACATTTCCTTCTTAATAGACAGGACACTTGCTATCAGTCTTCAAAGAAAAATGCAACTCTTGAATACAAACATTTACATTCTTCCTCATTTGCTTTCCTTCTTGTTACAGGAGCCACTTTGCCAGATGGTGGGCAGCAGATGAGCAGAGTCCAATGATGTGGCTCCTTTGGACTTGCCTTGCTTATGCACATGGTATTTAGGGGCTACTGGTCCAACACAGAACTTCTGTGTGGCAAATACCAACACTTTCAGAGGGATAGGTGACAACCCCATAAAGAGCACCACTTGAGAAAGCTGCAGCAGCATAGGGATTTATTCCCTCCCAGCTTTGCTGGGAGGATTTCAACAGGAGAGGGCGGTGCAGGCACAAGTTAACATCTCCCAAGTAATAATTACAGCATCTTTAATCACAGGTTTCAAAGAAACTACCTTTGAGTCCATTCTTCTGGGTTATCTGAAGGACTGCGTATTCCATGTGCAGAGTTTACTCTGGACAAGCACAGTCAGTTACATTTGTACTAAAAGTGTCCTCTAAACAACAACATATGTTAGAAGAAAGAAATGGATTTTTTTTTTAGGGTTTCTCCTCTTCCATTCAAATTCATAGAAACAAGTTTTCAGATAAACTTGTAGGAGCCTACAAGAAACAGACACAAACTCTTGTCTTTTTTTTCCCCAGTTTATTTATCAATTCTCTCCTATACAATGGATAAATTAAATGTACCAAATGGTAAATATTTTGTGAACTTACTAAACATGTCCTATTTTCCCATGGCAGATATATCTAAGAGTCAGTTTCCTATACAAGACAAACATAAGGAGATCTCCCCCATATTTTACCTGCTAGAGTAGGCAACAAAACTGAGAATCACATTTGAAGTCTTCAGACCTTCCTCCAAAAAACAGGCTGGGTTTTCTTTCAAGCCTTTCATGAAGGTCAGGGCAGAAATAGTTAAAAAATAAATTGATATTAAGTCAGCAGAGGCAGTATCATGATTTCCATGTTTTCCATCTTCTCCAGATATGGAACAATTTCTTCTAACAATACACAATAAAGTACTATTTAGCAAGAGAAGTAAATTGAGGCTGCACTTCACCTTTTTCCTTTGCCAACACATGGAGCTGTCAGTAATATAACCTCAAATGTATTCATTTTCACCATTAACCCTTTGAGTCCTGTAAATATAAGCAGTCTTTTTGTCTAATGGGGGAGAAAGTGCATTTTAAACTCCTGAAACAATGAAGAACAGAAATTTTAATTAAAGATTTTCTTGTACACATGCATGGCTAACCCTCCCTTTAGCAAAGAAAAGCTCTTTAAAGAATCAAAGTTATCATGCTGAAATTATTAACATAACTCCTAGGAAAAAAGCATAATCTTTGCATATTGACTGTCAAAATGACTAAGTGAACTATATTTAATAAATATGATGTTTCCCTTCAAGTTCATATACTCAGTTTATCACCCAATGATAGGCAAAAAAAATGTTTTTAAGTTCTCAGTATTGCAACTTAAGCATTTTAAATTTGAATGGCACCCTGGTCTTTGTGGGTCCCTGAGGGTCTCAAGTCTTCCCTCCTTAGGACACGAACCAGAAGGAATAACTTGGAAAAGCCCAAGACTCCCAGATCAACAATACTTTCCCACAGCTGCCAAGTTCTATGCCATCTTGCTGCCCTTAGGTGAATTGTTGAGCACATTCATCTCCACTGCTGAGGGGTTGGCTTGCCTGCCCTGCTGCCTGCCCTTGTTGCCTGCAGCTTGCCAGTACTGATTGCTGTGCTGGTTTTGGGCAGGGCAAGCGTTTTCAGTGGATGCCTGGCAGGCTGCATGTTCACACTACATGATTACCACTGAACTGGCACCCATTTGTTACTTGTGTTGACCCCCGAGTTTGGCCCATGGCCAATTCCTTATTTCACTGTATCAATATTTTGGCCTGCAGGGCAAGAAGATTTAAATGTCACCAAATAAAAACCTTAACCACAAAATTACCATGAGTGCACAAATCTGCAGAGGTGAAGGGAAGACCCAAAAGTAAGAGCAATGGGATTTAATTCACTCTCCTACATTAATCACCACTCCTCCACCCTGGAATCAGCTATATCCAGCCACTGATCCACAATATAAAAAACCACTATCAAAGGATGTAAAGTCCTACAGCTCAATCAGGGAATGTGTTAATCCATGGCATCCACCTGTCCCTATCCTTCCAAAATTCCAATTCCATTGCATTCCATCTGCAATGGTCCTTGGCCACAACTGAAGTTCCTCAATGAGGTCTTTTACCTTGGGAGACTGGCCCCAGTCTAGCCAGTCACCTTAAGAGCCATATGTCATCTTTAAAAAAAAAAGTAATAAAGCAAGTTATAAGCACAGTTGTACCATTTAGCAGCTAAGGATATAGCAGCTGTATTTAAAAGTAGCCACTACCATCCAGCAAAAGCAAATTAATTATTTAGATATATTTATAGGATTTATAGGGCAACGGAAGCCAAAGCTAGTTAATTGAAATCCTGATAACAGACTGAACACTACACTAGCTTCTATACTGTGAAATGCAAAGTCTTTATTAAATAAAGCCATTAAGGAGGATGATAATCCCTGTGGCCTTAAGTATGAATAAGGTGCAATGTAAATAATAAAAGGCACAAATCCAATTTTCATGCAGTGAATGTTCAAATACTCCGCTGTTTCCATTAAATTACCTTTTATTCAACATATTGTAAAGGCACTGAGGGCACATCAGGCTTCCTTGTAATACAATTATTGTTCAGCATAAAACCCGCTTTTTAACTGAAACAGAAATGTGAAATATTTTATTTGGCTTTTCTCATATGTCAAATGACATGAAAATCGAGAACAAAAGCTTCATAGATGCAACACAAGAGAGAATAAGCAAAGGAAAAATAAACACCTGCAAACAAAAAGTCCCAGAATGTGAAGACAAAAGAAAGAAACTGGGTACATAATAGCAGTTTTCCAGTTAATTTTACAGCAATTTAATACAAGGAAATAGAACAGGAAAACAGTTTCAGTAAGTAAAGTAACTAAACTTGGATATAGGCCAACTGGAGCTGCAGCACACAGTACAGGAGGTGAAACTCATCAAAGCTCTTTCACCAGAACAAAATCTGGAGTGAAATGTCTGTCATGCCCCTTCCAAACATGCAGATGAAGATGAGAGCTTGAGCACATCACATGCCCCAGCAGCACAAGTGCTGGAGTCTGGAGGCGTGCGATCGCTCCCTGGCTCCACCGTGCTGGTAGCAGGTCACTCTGAACAGGCTTTAATGTCTTCTCTACAGAGGGAGCACTGATATTTTCTATTTTCTATAAAGCATTCTGTGGAGTTAAGAAACATTAACTAAAGGTACCTCTGTTTATTAAAGAACAGGAAACTGTAACATAAGGTCAAGGATTTACTGTTACTGTTCAGAAACAGAATAGCCCTATTGGGAAATTTAAACAATCCATTAAGGATGAGACTATAGTTGCTATGGATGTCAAACATTTTTTCTATTATAAACCTTTCTGCAAACAAAAATAATTCCTCCAGCAAAGTTGCAATGAAATAAAGACAAGAGAATGACTCCATACTTATTCAGTTCTATATTCAATTTGGAAGCATTATACCCAAAGAAACCCTTCAGCATGAAGGGTTTTCCTTATAGCATCTTCACTGCATCAAGATGTTTGAGGAACCAACAGTAGATATCTGAACTACTGTAACCCCCCAAAACACATAAATGTATTTTACAGTATTTACTTTTCACTGTGTGTACCTGTGTTTGCCACATCTTGTTTTCTTAGCCCATCCTCTGGTCATAGAGTCACAGAACCACAGAATGGTTTGTGTTGGAAGGGACCTTCAAAGATCATCTAGTCCAATCCCCCTGCCATGGGCAGGGACACCTTCCAATAAACCAGGTTGCTCAAAGTCCCATCCAACCTGGCCTTGAAAACTTCCAGGGAGCAGGGAGCCACAATTTCCCCGGTCAAGCTGTGCCAGTGTCTCACCACCCTCATTGTAAACTTCTTCCTTGTATCTATATCTAAATCTACCCTCTTCATAATTAGAACCATTACCTCTGGTCCTCTCATTAGAGGCCCTGGTAAAAAGTGTCTCTTCATCATTCTTATAAAGCCCTTGTAAGTACTGAAAGGCCACAATGAGGTCTCCCTAAAGCCTTCTCTTCTCCAGACTGAACAACCCCAACTCTCTCAGCTTTTCTCCATAGCAGGGGTCTTCCAGATCTTTTTTTGTGGCTCTTCTCTGGATGTGCTCCAACAGCTCCATGTCCTTCTTGTGTTGGGGGCTCCAGAACTGGACACAATTCTGCAGGTGGGGTCTCTCCAGAGCAGAGTAGAGGGGCAGAATCACCTCCCCTGGCCTGCAGTCCAAGCTGCTTTTTATGCAGCCTAGGATGTAATTGACTTTCTGGGCTGCAAGCACACATTGCCAGCTTATGTCCAAGTTTTAATCCACCAGTACCTCCAAGTCCTTCCCACAGGGCTTTTATCAATCACTTCATCCCCCAGCCTCTACTGATGCTGGGGACTGCCCTGACCCAGCTACAGGGCTCTGCACTTGGCCTTGTTGAGCTTAATGAGACACCTCAAGCCTGTCGGGGTCCCTCTGGATTGGCATCCCATCCCTCAGGCGTGTCAGCTGCATCACTCAGCTTGGTGCCATCTGCAAACTTACTTGAGGTGCACTCAATTCCACTGTCCATGTCATTAAGAAAGATACTGAACAGTACTGGTCAGTACAGAATCCTGAGGGACCCTTGTTACTGATCTCCATCTGGACATTGACCATTAATTTAGTCCATTTCTGCTCCAGTGCTGCTCAAGTGCAAAATAGGTAGGGAGTGTGAGCAATCGAATGGCTCTGTGCCACTGGCAGCCTGACACCCTTCCAGGGCCAAGGAATGATGGTGATGGGGTAGGGAGACAATGTTGAAAAGCCACAGGGGTGATGGGAATAGATCTGGCAGACCTGCAGCTTCCCAAGCAGCTGTGAACAGCAAGGGGAACTGGCAGCGTGGGACCTCACAGGGGTGCAGAGTGGACAGGGTGGGCCATGGGGGCTTCCTGAGCTGCCACCTCACATCAAGCCTGAGTGAAAACACAACACATCCCCCCACATCCCAAGGGAGAACTGGCAAAAACCCTCCACAGCCTGAATGCACCAGGAGCAGAGCAGCAGGGACCAGGGCTCCACATGCAACCTTTACTACTGGCAACACGGTTTCCTTTTGCTTCTTTTATGTGCAAAGAAAGCAAAAACATGAAATAAGAGAGAAAAGGCAAATCTATTCACAGCATGCGGGGCAGAAAATAGTAATACCTGCCAGACCTAATGTTAAATAATACACAAACACTCTTGTCAGTACAAAACATTATCCTGAATAGTATTTGCACCAGGTCAATGAAGCAAAGCTCTTCGAACCACATGCCTCAAGTTTTTCTTCCTAGGATGGAGATTATTTCCTCCCAGCAACGCTCTCAAGAACTGCTCTGTTGAGGTGCTACGGTATTGTTGCTTACTACAGTAGTGATTTCTCACACCTCCCACCAAAACTGAGTCATAGTCCTAAAGAGGCCTCCGAGCCTCTCACATGCCTCTCAGAACAGCTTGGGCACCACAGATCTTTCCCTCTTTGCTTCAAAATCTGTACTCCCTTTGAGCTACAGAGGCTGAAGGGGAAGAGATGGAAGTAAAAATAGAGTAAGTTCACCCTTTCTACAACAGAGAGACTTTTGCTCTCTTACCACGTGCACAGTGGCATTGCCAAGTAGCAGATTACTCACTTTCCTTCATTAATTACTGAAGAAAAGCTATAAAAAACAACACCATGTTTATCTCAAGTTCATTCAGACAAAGTTATTAAACAGCTAGGATTCTGAATGCTTCCAAGGTCAGTCTCTCCATACTTTCTTGGCTCTGTGGCAAGACAACTTCAAAAAGTGAAATAGTGCTGTAGAGGCATATTTTAATGCATTTCATCAGCCAAGGAAGCTCCTCAGAGGAAAAAGAAACCCGAAACAAAACAAAAAAAAACAACAAGAAAAACCCTAGAAGCCTTTATCATTGCTGAGATACATTCCAGTCTTTATCTACTTGTTGACAATTGCTCTGGGTTTAACAGCTAATGAGACAACTTCAGGGTGACCACAGTCTTTGTTCTGTGTTTGACTTCTATTTATTTATTTCACTGGTGCTGGAAAGGGATCACTGATTTGGGGAGTTGGTGTCACTATCCAAAATCTCTAAGTCGTAAGTTGTTTTGTGAAGGAAACACATGTTAATTGAAAGCACCAGAGCAGCTGAGGAACCTCAACTCCGTCTAGTTTCCCTTGATCTCTCATTTTAAATTTGAGCTCAGACTCTTTTAAATGCACCCCTGTGCCAACAAAAAGTCTCCCTCTGGCAACTATGGAGAGGATTAAATGAAACACACTTCTCCTACATCGAAGACAACTGACTGAGACCAAAAAAAACCCACACTTTAATAACATTTATTGGGTTTTTTTATGAGGGGAATTACTTCTCAAATGATCAAATTAAACAGGGAAGGACCTCTCTAACTGGGCAGTGTCCTAGTGCAGAAGCTGCCCAGCCCTGCATGAGTGTTATCACCTGAATCCTCCTCCTGTGCTGACAGGCAGGAGGCAGTTGCTGCTGCCACTGTTTTCTAAGCAGACCGTGGACAACATTAAGAGTGGTCAAAGCAAGGTGAGTCTAAAGCGTTTTAATTTGATGACAAATATGCCACAGCACAATCCCACTGACTCCATATTAGCCTTAGCAACAAGGAAGATTCTCAACAGAAACAGACAGCGCTGCCCCTGGTGCAGCTGCAGTTCCCAGCCAAGCTCAGAGAACAGAGAAGAGAGACTGAAAAAAGAGAGTTTAGCACACTCTCCAAATCTTATTAGTCTTACTATTGACTACACTCACTAACTCAATCCTACAATGCTGTCAGGGCAAATTCTCCATAAACACTCCCCTCATATTTTTAAGATTAAGCCATCGCACGAGCCCTACTCCCACAGGAAACCAAACATCCAAAACGATTCTCTCTCATCTTCTTCACGGCACTGTGCTGCCTTTCAGTATGACTAAACCTGCTACAGTCATCCCACCACTAGCTACCACCAAGCACACCCTTCTCCCGTGGTCCCCAGCCTCTAGTATAACCAGTGACTTGTGAAGCATTTCATACCCACACGGAAAGAGCTTATCTTCTGGGTCCCTGTCCCAGTGAGCATAGAGGAGAGTGATGATGCCCAACCTGAAAGCCAATCTCTGAAGTATAGGCTGGAAAGGATTCAAATGTGTTAATTTGGGAGGTTAATGATTCAACAACCCCCCGTGACAGTGCCTCTGCTCCTGACACTGGCAGGTGCCCTGGCCTGTTGGAGAGCATGAATGCACATGGAAAGGGAAGGGTGACAGAAGAGCCATAGGCCACCTCTTGGACAGGCCATTCTGGCCCACTGCTGCCTTCTGGATGTCTTTGACTGATGGCAGAGCCCTGCAAGAAGGGGACAATGACACAGATCCTTTCTTGGATCTTCTGTTATCACTACTAGCACAGCAGTCTGCTTCTGGACTACCCATTTTTAATAACTTTTTAAAGGTAAGTGAAGCATCTGGAAAAGGAGATGCATTAAAGAACATCACAGACTCCCCTTCATCCCCCAGAGGACCACAGTGACTTGATGCACCAAACCCATTTCCCACCCTTATTCTGGGGCAGACAGGATTCATCTTCTCAGCTCTATACACTGCAGAAGGCAGCAAATTCAATGCCATATTTTGTTTTGTTCTTGTTTTTTTTTTAATGGAACAATAGGCAAACCCAGTTCTTAACAACTGAGATTTTGGCAGTTTAAAACCCATATGAAACAAACACTGGAAGCAGAGAAACTGAAAAGCAAAAGCCTTGTGTCTCTCTACATCTACTCTGCATCTCTTGCAGTGTGCTGCTGGCAAGACAATAGGAGGAAGACACCAACCTTCTCCTTAGCTACTTGCTTCCTTGTTTTCAAGGCCTGGGATGAGTGGGAGATGGCTATTCAACCCTGGATGTTGAGCTTTTGTCTGTTAATAAGCATAAAATGACCTCTCCCTGGATGAACAATATTATTACAGATGCTGAAACCTACACAGCCCCTTCTTTAAAGTATGCTAAATTATTTTTGCCAGTAATGACTACAGTGATGCCCCCATCATGGAAAAATATACTCAGATAAAAGCGAGATTGACCACATATAACAGGAAGTCCTGTGTTTATCAAAAGAACAGATAAAACTCAAACTAGAAAAAAATAAAGTGTCTTTTTTGCAGTATAGATCAAAAATGCCATACTTTCCTTCTAGAAAATAATGTAGTGGTTTTTCATTATTAAAAAGGTGTGACTGGTTCAGATTTTACATTGCTGCATGACTAAAATATAAATAATCAGATGTTTTCCACTATGAGCTAACACCATGATTACCTACACAGCAGAAGAGAATAAGAAAAAAAAAACAAAAAACCCAAAATCATCTCATGGTTGTCAGCTATAATTCTACTGTACTTTATGACGTATGTGTATGACTGTATTCTCCAAGGGCATTTTTATGATTTGTTTCAGAAAGGAAGCATGCAAAAGAACGAGGCTCTTCACACGAAAACTCTTGGCTGAAACACAAGATACTCTGGGCTGAGCACGACGCCGTCCACGCCTGCTCCCCATGGCTGTGCCCTCCCCATGCAGAGCAGGCGAGGAGCAGCAGCCCCAGCGCTGACGAATCCAGCCCACTCAAAGTGCTGCAGCTCACGCTTCTGCCAGAAAAGCCTGTGGTATTTCTGGCTCTTATCTCGTGATATTTTAGCACAAAATCGCAAGGAGGCTCGGCAGCGAGGATGAGGAGAGCTCGTCACAACACGCCTCAGCATCCTCAAGGGACAGGTGCCTCCCAGCAGGCTGGTACCCGTTCCTCCATCTCCCCTCCAGCCAGCTCCTGCTCCTCTTCCTGGACATCCCTCTGCCCTCAGAGGTTGGTCTCTGCTGCTCATGGCAGGTATGTGTGTAGAGATGCAGCAGGACCAGCCCCTGCGCTGTGACACAACATACATCTAACGTCGAGCACATGGTGACAATACTACACAATTTACTGAACTGGATATGGACTCAAGAAGAATGCATGGAATAGGCTTTCCTGTCAAAAAACAATGCATTCAGCATGTACACATTACACATACATATATTTGTGTGTGTCTTATTTACAGATTAATAAATGTTAACTGAAGTCAATAAAACCAAAAACTTCCTTTTACTTCAGTGAGTTAAAATAATTAAGAATGCATAAGTTATTACTATCATTGGAAATGAAAATATTGATTTTCTTAAAGGGATGACAATATAGCAAACCCAATACAAGCTGCAATAAAAGCATTTCTAAACACATAAGAAGGCTGCCTCTTAAAAGATGTTTCCATATTAAACTAGAAATTAAGAAGTAAATTCATAGAATCAGGTCTGTTTATAGTAACTCAAATAAGGATTTTTTTTTTAATTGGAATCAGCCTGGAATTAATCTGCAAATAAACATGCTCGGTAATATTTACTGAAATGATAATTTAGTAAAGTAAACATGATAGTGCCTGCATTTGGCTGCCTTCTTAGCTGTCACACAGAAGGCAATCAGGTGGCAGCACACCAAACACATCTGTGTCCCTTTCTTTTGGGTAAGGACCATAAAAACTTTAGCCACGGTTCATCTACAAATGCACAGTCAACATTTAAGATCTCTTGTTCCCTCTGCACATCTTGCACCTAAACTCACTTTAATGATACATCAATTAATGAACCTTTGTCCAGAAGGGGAAAGACTTTAACAGCTTAATGAGACAGATTAAAATCAATATTATTCAGATGATGTGTCTATTCTGGTCCTCCCTCTGAAAATAACGGAGACTGCAGGAGAAAGGATCATTAGCATTTTGATAACAATCTTGCCAGCCTTCTGTTAAAATATTTTCTTTTTAAACTCAAACTTATCTCATGCAAGCAGACCATTCTAAAATTAGCAACGGCCAATTCGTATTGGTTTGGATCAGATCTTTAAAACACTTGGGGAAATAATTAATGCTAACTTGCCTGAATAGTTAGACTCTCATGCCTGTTGCTGCAGCAGCAGAAAGACACTCTAAGCATCGCCTAAGAAGAAACATCTTCCCACAAATACCATTTTTGTGCACAGACAGACACTACTTAACCATATACAGCATTAGTTTCACTTGTTTCATAAATCATACTGCAGCTGATAGCCAACACAAGGGACAAATTCCTCACTACCACAAATCCTCAAGGTATCTTCAAAACGAAATATTGCTGGATGTTACAGAGCAGGGAAGGGCATTGCACCTTTCTTCCCATTGCTTTCAAGAGCAGGCAAAAATTCCTCAGCATCCCCGAGTCAAGTTCTGTTGTGCGATCACCATGGCAAAAGAAAACAATCCCATCTCTCTCTTTTTAATCAGCGAATCCCACAGCCTCTCCTCCTCTGGCACCCAGACTGCTAAACCTTTCAGTTTCCAAAACGGGACAAGGCAGAGACCTGCTGCAGAAAGGGTTTTACAGCACATCCCTCTGCAACCCCTGCCCTGGGGTCAACCACATGCAAACAGACCAATCGCACCAAAAATCCCAACCACGCCGACGGGACAAGATGCCAAACTTCAGCAGGGGCCAACCCAGGCTTTGAAAATGCCAGAAATCAGGGATGAGACAAACCTGAGCGTGGTTTTCAATATTTAACCCCTCTGTAGCTGGCCTACAGATGTGGAGGACACTGGTGCCATACACTATGCCTCCCCAGTGAGCCCCAAAAGAGGAGCAGAGGAGGGGTGCAGCCACATCAGCTCCTTGGGGCAGGTATGAGGTTGCCCATCACCTGTGTTCACAGGTGACCCTGGCTAACAGCAACCAACACAGCAAGTTCTGTGGAGCCGATGAAAGTTATTCTTAAAAGACTGGGCAGAAAGTACTCTTAATTTCAGATGTTTTACATTTTCCTCTCTACTTCTGAAAACAAAATGTCTTTTTAAAACCAAAAGTAATATTCCCTCCCTGTGTCCTTCCCCTGAACTGAGAGGCATCTCATGTACATGTATCATTAAATTAACATTTGTTCTTTTTTTAAACAAATAAAAATGTTCAAATTACATGCAATTAAATTATTGGGCACATGCTGTGGGTTTTTTTTAAAGCTATTCAAACAATTTTAAAGGTTTTTCAGCAATGCTCTAGCAACATAAGCAAAACTTCCCGCAAAGAGGAGGTAACGAGTTTAACATTACTGCTGAGGAAGACGGTAATGGAGCCAAGTGAGTAAAACTAGCACATCAGCAACTCCCCCACCGCCCTGAAATGTGAGGAAAAGGAACAGCTCAGGCTGTCAGAGGAATCCAAACTGGCAGAAGAAAGAGGATCTGGGGCTGGTATATGGGGAAAGCCTGTGCCCAGACCCATTTGCATGATGAACTTGGAAGAAAATGTTCTCATTTTTTTCAGACTCCTTTTCTTGTTTGGGGTTTTGTTTTCTTTTGGTTTGTTGTTGTTGGTTGGTTGTGGGGTTTTTTTCTTTCTTTCTCTTTTGCATTATAGTCAGGCCAATAACTTCCCAGCCAAAGTACCAGTCTGGTCCATGTAAGAGGCTTCTGTAATGGGCAGCAATTTGGTTTAGTGTAAAACTAGGGATAAATAGGTAGTTTTCGGCTGACACCGCATTTCCCTGCTGCTCCCTCCTCAGCTGCAGAAGCACAGCTGCTGTGGGAGCTGGGGCAAGGCCAAGGTCATGCAGCTTTCTCAAATCCCATAGTTTATCTTTGTCCAGGCTCTCATGTCCTATTAGAACTAATCTTGGGTTCTTCCCATGACAATTTACCCCAGATTGGGAAAACCTGTTGTAAAATATCAGATTTTAACAAGACCGCATTGAAAATGTGAAAATTCAGCTTGATATGTGATGAGTGAGTGCTGGAAAGCTGAAACCATGTGCATCCCCAACAGTTTTGGTTGGAAGAAGACAGCAAGTCCCTGAAAATCGAATTAATCAAGTGGAGTAGAGATCAGCAATTACAATGTTGCAATGCTTAAAGACTTTCATCACAGCGAAGTATTACTTATACCTGGTCTTTTGCAGCTTAAGGAAAGGCTTCTAAGGAAGAGCAGACTTCAAAAGCAAGTGGCATCCCATAGTTATGGACGTTACAGGTATGTTGCTAAAGTCCAAGAGGGAATTATGTTTTTTAGCTCACACTTAAGCAGTGCTTCTTAACAGAGAAAGAATGAAATTTTGAACAAAATTGTTAAATTAGAGGGGAAATTCTAAATATAACAGTGTAAAACTCAAGAAGTAGCCAGACACGCTTTTCAAGTTGAAACTGTAGTGGCATTATTAACCTAAAATTATGAGACACCCAACAAAAATAACTCTACACTGTAAGAAAAGACCTTCCCAGAGCATAAAATCCTCCACGGATAAATAAAATACTGCTGTAGCATTTCATGTGGCAGCTTATTGACCACACGGACGCAGCTTTGTCTAGAAGGAGCCGGTGCAGCCTCTCTCTGACCCCCCAGTGCAGGCACACGGCATTAAGAGACAGCACCCTCAGCCTGTCTGACCTGTTGGGCACTCAGCCAGCTCCAGGAGCCTGCCCAAACATGAACTGATAAGATTAGAAACAAGGAATACAGTGTACTCTTACAGCCCATACACGGATCTCGTGTCGCTGCATCCCTGCACTGACGTGCCATTCTCTGCCAAGCCCCATTCAACAGCAGAAAGTACCTGTCGTGGCTTCAGTGCACATCATCTCCCCAAATCACAGCCTCTCTAGTAATAACTCTTGTAGAGCAGCTTCCCTCTGCAGATTGTGAAGCCCATGAGGGTGGGTGACTGGTACTGGGGCAGGTTTTCAGCTGGGAAATGGGAAGCTCAGAAAGCTCATGCAGCTTGCCAGAGGTCAATGGCTGCATCCTGCACAGGACCATACTCTCCACTCCTCAGCCTTAAAACCACAACGGTGTTGCCTCCCCAAACAGCAGAGGTTTAGGGCAAGTGGGCAAAAATTGACAGAATTAAAGACACACACAGGATCTTAGGGCTAAAAGTCTTGCAAGTCTTTCCATCTTCTCTTTGAGTAACCAGCTACCGAACACTGAACGCTGTCATATGCTAACTGCTCCTGGTGTTCGTCATGAATCATTCAGAGGGATGACATGCAAGGATTAAACTTAGCATTCCCATTTGACAGCTTGAGGAGTCCCACCAAGGCACGCTACACTGCCACAAACAAATAGTGAGCAGCTGGGGTTAGTGACACAAAGTCCTCTCCACAGCCCCACAACTCTTCCATGTGTGACTGAGCCACTGCTGGCCGTCCCAATCCAGAAGGAAAAGTCCACTGTCAATGCTGGCACCCTTTGGTAACATCAGGCCTATCATGCATTTTTTCTAGCTTGCAAGTAAAAGCTAACAGCATCATCCAAAGTCAGGTGAAAATATTATATTTTTGGATAATGTAACGGGCATAAAGATGACACCTGCAAATGGCAGGTTTTCTGAAGAGTGTAAGAGCTCAGAGAACGAGTTGATCTGGCTCAGCCCCTCAGCAATCTCCTCTCCTATGCTCACTCACCTCTGTGAGGACAGCTTTAATTGCTGGGATTTTAAGTACTCCTGGCTATATTTTCACAATATGATTGATAATCTCCTGTGTTGAAACATATTTTTAGCCATCTGCCAGACAAAAAAAAATTAAAATCCTCAAGATCAGACACTTCGACATGTGGAATATCAGTCCTATTTGGATGGCTTTGAGACAAAGTTCAGGCAGTGGCCAGCCAAACTGCAATATCAGAAGCAAATAAAAAACAAAGAGAAAGAACAAAAGTAAGGGAAGCCCAAGGGCCTATGCATACTGTACACTGCTGACAAGAATGGCACTCCTACCTGTGCAAGTCTGATAATTAAAAAGGCAAGTTGATGAGTCTCCTCTGCCCAAGACCAAGTGTGTCACCTACACAACCCAATGCTGCTCATGACGGATAGAAATGCATATAACCACCAGATTCCATTCACTTCCTATTGTGTAACCCAGTGTGGGATCTTTACCTGGTAGACAAGTATCCAAGAAGGAAATGCAGCCATGGAAAATAGCTGCAATGTCTACTCCACCTTCAATCCACTGTAACATCAGAATCTTACAGATAGTGTAGGATGAGGCAGGAATAACAAACAAATAATGATTCAATGTCTCTTTTGGAGAATTTCTACAAACAGAGCAACTAAAAAGCCTAAACAGCAAACTGGCACTACTTGCAAAACTCCTTGTGAAACCAAGGGCAGTATCCTTTCCCCTGGGCTAGCAAATTGCAGTATTCTACTTGAAACACTGAAATAGGTCTGCAAGGCTGATACACGGGAGAAGCATCCAGTGTGACACAGGGGAGCTCAGTCCATCCGTCACTTTACTCAAGCATGCTGACACATCATTTTCCTTATGCACATGACCTACTCTCCACTGATACCTATACCCCTGTCTGGTAACACACCACATGCCTCTGTGTCACTTCAGCCATGTTTTTTCTCCTGGGAAAACCCAGAGACATGTTTTGGTTTTATGAGTTGTTGGGTTTTTTCCATGCAAATATTGTTCTCAGTTTGTATTGCAAGAGAGCAAGCAATAAACCCCACACCTGGAGTGGGAGATGCCTGGTTTGGGAGGAAATTACTATAGACTCACATGTATTTAGCTGGCTATTTCATCTTGAGAAGTCCTGAAAAAATTCTAAGTGAGAAACTGCAATAATTGTTAAAAAAAAACAAAAGCACACCAAATCCCACACTCAGTAAAGAAGGCAGATTTACCATAATGCCTCAACAATCTAAGGCAGCCATTTACTTTGACAGAACCTGAATTCCCCAAGTGATTCTACAGTGGTAATGGAAACAGAGGAGCCAATAAATTATAACCTTGTGTGTAATGTGTCTACCATTATAAAGCACTCTTAGCCTCCTGCCTTATTCCCTGGGGGGACCACTCTAACAGATGCTGGATTTCCTTTCTCTCACTCTCCAGCGTGCTCTTTTCAGCATTGGGACCCTTTTATAATGTCTAATACCATACTCTGCATTTACATAGCATCTTTAATGTGAACACCCCAAAATACACTATACCATTTAGAAACAGACTATTGCTTTTTACAAGCTGAAATAGAGGCATCAGGAGACTAAATGATTTAACAAAGGTCACATATCACTAGAGATCAATAGCATCCCAAATATTTTTCCAGCATGTATTAGTACATAAACACCACTTCCAGCTCTCTCATGCTGAGGATGTATAACACATGCCTTAAAAACACCTACAATATTTCAGAAGTATTTCTGAAGAATGGTCTTGGCCAACTTTTGGAACAGCCCCAGGGCCAGTTTATCCCAAGTCCAGCCTCTCTTGTGATGGGTTTCAGCACTCTGGATAAACCAAGTCTGCGTTAAACTCTGGGATAAGAAGGACCAAAGACTAGATAAAGAAATCTAAAATCCCCAGAGTTTTGCCAAAGTGATAAACAGCATCTGTTGACTTTAGAAAACACCGTATATACGAAGAAAGCTTCCCCAAAGTAAAAGGTGTAGAAGCAAAACACAGGTGTAATAGCAACACAAAAGCTGGTCCTACTCTGTCATCTAAGGTTAATTAAAATTCTCATAGAAACAGGTCCCTCGTGTGATTCTAACATATCGGTCTGAGGATCTGGGCAAGACTGAAGTCTGATAGAAGTGACCTTGGCTCTCTGCCATTACATTTCACTCATTAGCAGTTTCCTTCCCAACCAAAAAGCCCATAATGGCACATGCCATTTTATATACCACATTACCTAAAATGAAAGGTATTAATTAGCAAAATAGTGTAATTTGCATTTAAGCCCCAGGCAGCAAATCTACAGCAGTTTCTGAAATTAAAAATTATATATCTATCATAAAGAATCACTTCAGCTCTCTCCAAGGGAGCTAAGCTGTCAAAGATCACTGCAAGACCTTAAGTGATGCAATTCTGCTCTTCAGTACCAGCCTCAAAAAGCCTAATTTTAGGCTGGTTTGTAACATCTATTGTTTAGCACAGATAGAGGTGCTGTACTCTTGCCTCCAGGATAGCTCACCAATCAGCTGTATCAGCAGCTCTAAGAAGGATTATTCTCCCCTGCTGCTTTTTTGAAAAGCAGGTAAGTTCAGACTCTCTTTCACTGTAATGAACCTTGTAAGGATCAAGCACATTGCATTGATTTCCAGGATAAAATTGTGAGGTCAGTCAAAAGGCCAAGCAAACAGTTTCACAGATCCACTCTGCCCCAGGAGACCCACTGCCCTGGAATCACCCATTCACCCCAGCAAGAGGTAAAAAGCTGCAGTTGTTAACCATAAAATCCAAAATGTGATTCTCAGGTCATGTGTTACTTCACTTCCTATCAAATTCAGATGCCACACAGAAACAGACAACAGAACTGAAGGTGCTCACTGATGTTCTATTCATTCAAAGACAGAAAACAATAGAATGTAATAGGTTTTTATTTACGATATGATATCTGCAATAATGGCTAAGGAAGCAACTTCTTAAAAAAAAAAGTCAATTTATGGGTGAAATAATGAAAATTCAACTTCTCTAAAAAACTGTTTTAAGATAGGAAATTGCTCACAAGTAACTTTCCTCATCAAGCATTTCCTTACATGCACATCTCCCTGTAACAGAGACTTTCTTGCTGGATGGTCACAAAAGCTCGGTCAGGGTACAAGAACCTTCCTCCACAAGACAAACCCTTCCATGCAGACCCTACCACCCATAAGAGAAGGACAGCAAACCAGACAATGAGGATATCACATATAAACTGCCTGAAGAATGCAACCTGCTCATTTTGTAATGCTGAAACTCAGGACAACAGGAGTTGTCTGCTATGACAAAGCCACAACTCTAAGCTTAGTTGAAAAACAAATAAGCAAAAGAAGCAGAGGGCAGAATCCCGTTGGCTTTTTTTCTTTAAATTTAACAAATCAGTATTAAATACCTGAAGATCTTTGCAGGCTACTGCTCAGTAATAAAAGAGCTGCCCTTCCAGGTATATTGCCAGGCATACTTCACTTCAGACTCCAAAACTGAATTTCATGAAGCAATGTATGGCATCTGCCATCATTTCCTGCAGGCAAAATTTCAAAACACAGGTACAGGTCTATTCTTTTTTTTTCTCAGAAAAAACAACCAGAAAATTAATTGAAACATTTACTACAGCGATACAACTTCACAAGGAATCTCTGCATTGGCCCTGTCCAAATCAAAAGCCTGGACACTGAACTGCCACTCAAGCAGGTTTCATGGAAGATCAAAGACGATTAAATATACCCACTGTACATATGACATTAGAAATAAAAAGTTCACAGTCTGTATCTCCATTCCAGTGCCTCCTGAAGAGGTCCTATAGTAAATTTTCTCGTATGGAATGACATCATACTACAGAACACTGACAGGAATTGATCTTGTCCCCTCCGAGTCAATGAAACCCTTGACATTGATTTTAAAGGAGCATTGGGCACTCGCCTGCCGTTTTAAAATAACTAAAAGCCTGTGCCGCAACACTCGCCTTCAATAAATCACCCAACTTATGCACAGAAATGAAATTACGTTCCCTTGGGAGGTGAAACTTAGTTTCCAACCCCTCTCCATTGCGGCTGTCGGAAGCACCCGGGGTGACTGTAACCGCACTGGCAGCGCCCGAGAGAGGAGGGGAAAACTCGGGGCTGAGACGGCAGCGCCGGTACCGGACCCGCCGAGCGTTTCCAGCGACTCGTTCCCCCGGACGGCAGGGGGGCGGGGGGCACCC
>NW_009953295.1:3106499-3130189 GCF_000747805.2 Chaetura pelagica | reverse complement strand
CGGAAGGGGCGAGACCCTGGCCCTCTGGTGTTAGGGGTCCAGGTTGGGTACTAACCACGGGAGGTCTTAAAAAACAAAGATGCAGCCGCTTCTGCTTGTGGAAAATGAACAAAACTCCCCGCTAGAGAAGCTGCAGGAGAAGCCTCGTTCTTCAGATGTTTACTTTCAAAAGTCCCTTTTTGGCCAGCGTTTGCCTGTTAGTACCGTTAAAGGACCTGCTTCAGATTATATGTTAGGAGAAACTTCTGCACTGAGATAAATAGGCTGCCAGGGAGGTGGTTGAATCAACGCCCCTGGAGGTGTTTAAAAGATGTATAGATGTGGTGCTTAGGGACATGATCTGAGCACTGGACCTGCTAGACTTGGGTTAATAGCTGGTAGCGTTAGGTTAGGGTTGGATTCGACGATCTTAAAAGTCTTTTCCAATAAGACCAATTCTGTGATTAAGGCACAAGCTACAACTGAAATACATCATAATTTTGCCAAGGAGAATTTCTCATTTGTGGTCCACTCTCTAACCCAAGCTTTCTTCTGTACCTGTGCCTGTGGTGTAACGGAGCACTTCTGGATTTCGGGATTGCAATCCAAGTGCTTGCAGAAGCCTTCCTATTGCCCTCTCCAGTGACACCTTTAAAATTGACTTTTTGTCAGAATTTTGTCAGGAAGGCTGCACAAAATATTCCTGTCAGCTTGATGACTCCACAGTTAACTGCTGATGTACTCAGCAAGATGACCATGCTGTGACAACGGTAATCTAGGCATGGTAAAATTTACTGAGTTTCAGTGTGAAAAAACCATGAATCTTTTGCTGCTCTTGTGTTACTGTAGAAGAGAAGGACTAAGTGTAAAGCTGAAGAAAAGCTCCTGATACAGAGCTCAGATCATTATTTGTTGCTGAGTAATGTCCAGTAATCTAACCTATGTCCTTGCAGAAGGAAATTCCAACTTAACAGTTTTAAACTATAAATAATACAGTGTCAAGGACCTGGGTTTCTCTGTAGTATAACCATTAATTTAAGAAAAGGTGTCACAGAAAATCTGTAAGGATAAAAGGCATTGCTACAGAAAGGAGAGGAAAATACCAGAAAATTTGTAATGAAATGTGTAATTGTTTCAGCACCTCAGATTCCTTCCTTCAAAGGTGAAAACTTAAATATCACTTTCAAAACACATAAACCAAAATGCTCTGTTACACACCAGTGTAAATCCAGAGTACCTGAAGCAATTAGAAGGGCACTTTTCAGCCATTCTTCCTTCTGGTTGCTCCAGAGCTTGCAGCAAAACTAACCTGTCAGCAGGTCTCCCAGAGCTGCCAGTTACATATCCCCAAACCAGGAAGGATACTCTGGAGAACCAGCATCCAAAGATCATGAGAGGGTCCCTTGACATTGGGACAGCTTAAAAAAGGTGCAGATGTGAAAATCATTTATTATTCAATAGGACACATTGCTGACACACTTCACATGAGACCCTGCTGTAATAATCCACCTGTAAATCCACCTCTTGAACTCAAGCAGGTTACTATCAAGGAGAAGCAGAAGCTAAAATTGAAGCAAAGCCCTGCAGGGTTTGCAGCAACGCCTGCAGGGGGGAGAAGGTGAGTGAGCTCTCAAACCACTGCAGAGGACATGAAGGAGGATGGAGGAAATGGGAAACTGGAGAATCACAGGATCAGAGAATTGCCCTTATTGGAAAAGACCTTTAAGATCATCAAGTCCAACTGTACCTAACTCTGCCAACCATTAACCTAATTCTATCAAGTCCAGTGCTTAAACCATGCCCCTAAGCACCACACCTGTATGTCTTTCAAACACCTCCAGGGATGGTGATTCAACCACCTCCCTGGGCAGCCTGTGCCAGTGTTTGATAACCCTTTCCATGAAGAAATTTCTTCTGATACGCCATCTAAACCTCCTCTGGTGCAACTGGAGCCCACTTCCTCTTGATCTGTTGCTTGTTACTTGGGAGAAGAGACCAACATCCACTTCTCTACAACCTCCTTTCAGGTAGTAGTAGAGAGTGATAAGACCTCCCCTCAGCCGCCTTTTCTCCAGGCTAAACAACCCCAGTTTCCTCAGATGCTCCTCATAGTGCTTGCACTCTAGACGTTCCACCAGCTTTGTTACCCTTCTCTGGACACACTTCAGCACCTTGATGTCTTCCTTGTGGTGCAAAGCCCAAAATCAAACACAGTATTTGAGGTGCAGTAGGGAAAAGGGAAAATGAGAAGGAAAAAGAAGAGGAAAAAGGAAGGGAAGAAAGGATTAAAAGAGGGAAATTTTTATATAGAAATTACATATGGGTATAGAGATAAGTAAAAGCATACTTGTATGAAAAGAGTGAGGGACTTCTGAGTTGGGCTCAAGAAAAAACACCTTCTGAGTGTTTGAATAGCCTTTGATGTCAAAGAAGCATTTTCATGCTTAAAAAATTAGCGTGTGTTTGTGGGATTCCCTGCGCCTGTGCCTAAATGAGACTTAGGCCAGGCCTGAAGCAAATAAAAGGAGAAAAAATCATCACAGATACTTCCTCTTCTTGCCAAAGAGGCCATGAGAAGCATTCCATTAAATATTAAGAATGCTCAAAGTAATTTAAAGTTTGGAACTAGGAAAAAGATTAAATGCTCAGAAGCCTGAGATAAAATACATAGAAAGGAAAGAGATACAGAGGATGCAACAGGTTTCAGTTTACTTTAAAGAGATGTGGATTTTCTTAATTTCCTTGTCTCAACTGCCAAAACATCTAGCTTCAGATTATAAATGTAACATGATTATTTGTGAACTAATTAACTAATGTAATTAACACAGTTCTTAAGCTGAGGTGCTGTTTTACACAGGGCTGGAGCTGCACATTTTGGTGCACATCCCTTGGTGTGTTTGAGGAGTCAGCTGGTAAGCAGCTCCTGTTTTGGGCTGTGGAAGTGACTTCACTCCCATGGTGGATGAAACAAATCCTTCTTGGTGCACTGACTTTGAAGAGCACCCAGAGACAAAGGGACTCAAGAAGGCAAAATACTGTCGCAGGAGAGTGGAGTCCTACTGGGGCTTTCCAAGACTACTTTTGTAGTTGTCCTTAAATAATAATAAAGCACTAGGTACTGCTTAATGTCTCAATTTAGAATAATTTTTTTAAAGCCTGTTATGCTTTCCTGATTCTTTTCTCTACATGATCTTTCTTGCTATTCTGTTCAGAACAGGAGAGAATGGCAGCTTTTGCTGGGTTTGGCTGTTTATGTTGTTTTCAAAGGCATTTTCTGGGGACAGTGTGTGAACCTTACACCTTCAGCTTTGCTTTCATATATTTGCATACTGCTCTTGAAAATGGCTAACACATTTCCAGCCTTCTACCAAATGGGTTTCAATTATATAGAAATTACTCTCAATCCCTCCTTGCATGCTCACTCTGCTTGTAAGGGTCTACAGCACAGTAACTATTCAGTTTACACAGCTAGGGAACATTTGCCTACTAAATAACTACAATAAGAGTAGCTCTTATTTGTATTATTCTTTCCTAACCTGCATTATAAGAATGGTGGGCATTATTATTTTAGAATGAGTCAGTGTAATTAAACTTGCAGTGGAATATACAGCAGGCAGTTTTTACTATTGCATTTTCTTCATATGTTTAAATGATCGTTCAGTTATACTTAAATTAGTTGCTTTATGTACATTTAGATTCAAAAAATTAAGGAATTCTTGGACTGCTGGAGAGAATTATATTAATGGTAAGCAGAGGGAAGGAGGGAGACTTGTCAGCTCTGTGTTTTCTTCCTTTTGGTGAACCTAAGCAATCTGGTATAACCAGCAAAAAATGCAAAACTGATTTCAGACCATAGAAATATTCTGCAAAATGGGCAAGCTTGATGATGAGATCTTCTGTCTGCTCCTTTGACTGAAGATAAGATTTCTAATTAAGATCTATCTGCCTATCTACACACACATCTCCCTCTATTGTAGAAGCCTAGAAATAGCTCTGCAGAAAGGCTTATCTTATATATGGAGAGGGTAACCTGTCTGTTGCCTGTCAAAATACAGGTTGTACAGTCTGTGGCTGAAAATTCTTACGGAAGCTACAGCAGGACCAGCTTCCCCAAAGTACTGTTATGATTCCTGTCCTGGCCATGTATGTGTGACAGCCTCACCTTGCAGCAAGATCTGGAGAGTGTATCTGAAATCCCCCATATAACATGGTCACAGAAAATTCATTCAGTTGGACTCCAGACCTTTTTCAATGCCACCTTAAAATAATGGTTAAGGAGGACATATCCTTAAATTTATCTCCACAATATTTTAACACTGAAAGGAAAATCTTTGCTCACTTTGTGTTTAACCTCAACATTAAAATCAGGAAAGAAAGAAGGACAACCAAATGCCTCCACTGATTCCTTATATGCATGCAGGACATATTTCCCAGAGGTCAGAAAGATGTGTATTTGGCAGTGCAGTGTAATGGCAGCAGACATTCAGGCAGGCTCTGCAGCTGCCCTGCATTATCTTCCCTGGCATCCCTGGCTGGCTATTCTGTTCCCTCCCTTGCATCTTGCTTGTGTAGTTAGTAGGTCTTCAGGAAACTCATCCAGATAAAAAATAACCCTGAAAAAAAAATTTTAAAATTTACAATGAAATTTCAGATTAATGTTAAAACTCTCTATATGAGGAAAATCACTGCATTATATTGTGGTTTTGCTTCAATTAATGTGTGAATTAAAATGAGAGTACATGGTGTCTTTCCTAGTATCAGGACAGCAGCCTATCAAACCACTGCAGTTTTTCGACAAGTTTATCACATTCCTTGTCACTGAAGCTTTTTAAATATGTGGATAGAGGGAAACCAGGCATTCTCTGTTGTGCAGCTCTTGCTACACATCCAGCCCTCCTAGCAAGGCACTGCCCTTCCAGTGGGATTGTACAACATTCCCTTTGCATAGTTTTCAAGATGCATCTCGGGCTTTTATAGAATTAAAACTTCATCTTTTACTATGATCTTTTTCCTTTGAAAAGGCTGAAGAATAGCTTCAAACATTTATAAGACTAGCTTCTTTGCAGTAAATTTGGCATAAATGATGCAAGGAGCTTTTAATCTTTGTGAAAATGGGCTTGATGGAATCAAAAGCTGAAGAGGAATATTATTCTAGTCCTGAGGAACTTTCTTGGGTCATGGCTATAGTGACACCCATTAGTTTCTTGGCCTATCAAGCAGTCAGTTATAGTTCATCAAAATACTTTTTCCAGTTCATTGATTTCTCCACTAATTCACAGGTAAAATTAACAACATATTTGAAGAGATCAGACAAAAGCCTCTTCTCATGGTCCTTCTCTGAGACGAGACTGCAGACACACTGCAGCAGCAAGGAGAACACCTCTCAGCTGGCAAAGCTGCGTGGGTGCAGCCAGTCCAGCCCATTCACTGAGGCCCAGGTATGGGCAACACAGTTATTCCTCCATTATGGATTTCTTGTCACAACTGTGAGAAGACAAACTATTTCATCACTGTCCTACCACTAGTGAAACACTTGACCAGTTGTTTCAGATAAATCAGTTGCAGGGAGTTAGGAGAGATTAGTATGGCTAATATATGTGGTTCTAATCATGAAGTTTTTAAGAGTTTAAAATTAGTTGCTTAATTTTCATGTGTTGCAGTTTTTTCTAAAGGCCTGGTTGCCAGTAAACTTACAGCTGATATTTGAGTTTCTCAGATCTGTGTGTCCTCTTACAGACTGGGCCGTGTTCAGCTGGTGATGGTTAAAATGTCCAGCTTTACTGGATCTCCAGAATTACTCAGTAACTCAAATTATAGCAGCCAGCCAAGAAAATTGATTCACCTGGAGCTCATTTTTTTTCCCGAGGCCCATCTTGCACTTATCTGCCCAGGACTGTGTGAACACAGCAGTTGTGTTTGTGTCCCCAGGGCATGGCTGGTTCTCACCTCTGCAAGGAAAAACTCCAGGTTTCCCCTCCCCAGTAGGGCCTGAACCATCCTTTTATCAGTGCTTTCCTCAGACTTTAACCAGCACATCCAGCCAGCAGAAATAGCTGCTGTGCCATTACTTAGTCAATGCATTATCAAGTTAACAAGCCATCTGAAGCTAAAACTTGAAAAAATAATGTGTGGTGATTGCTTGCCCTTAGGATTTGCTTGTGGCAAACTAATCCCAAATGATGACATTGGAATGGGGAGGATGGTCAAGCGAGTGTGGTGTTGGCAGCTGATGTGGCAGCAATGTCTGTGGAGATGGCAGCTCCCTGCTCAACCCCAGGACAAAGCACAGGCAGCAGTAGGGCCAGTTTTTCCATCTCTCTGGCCTGCTCTAATGGGATGGCTTTGAGCAGCACTGGAAGCTCATAGGACGCAGCCTCTGCTGGGCCAGCTGTGTTCATCTCACAAAGCTTTTGGTCCCTTTTTTACATGCAGTTGAATTCTATTTTCTGGGTAGGTCAGTGTGCTGTGGGGTTGGAGCCTGTGGAGGTTACTGAGTGCTTTGTGTCCTGATTTTGAGCAGCACTGGGGGCCTTGGATGTGAAAGGACTTATGTCCTGTTTGCATCTTGTGAGACCTCACAACAGATGTCCAGTATCTGAAGGGTCCCTACAGGGAAGCTGGGGAAGGACTTTTGACAAGGGCTTGTAAGCGGGAGGACAAGGGGTAATGGATTAAAACAGGAAGAGGGGAGTTTGAGGTTAGACATTAGAAAGAAATTATTCACTGTGAGGTTGGCACAGGTTGCCCAGGGAAGCTGGGGATTCCCCATCCCTAGAAGTGTTCAGGGCCAGGTTGGATGTGGCTTTGAGCAACCTGGTCTAGTGGAAGGTGTCCCTGCCCATGACAGGGGGCTTGGATCTAGATGATCTTTAAGGTCCCATCCAACCCAAACCTTTCTATGACTCTATGATTCCATGGAAAAAATATCCTGCACTGTAAAATTTTTCATGTCTGTATCACACTCTTGACTTTTTTTTTAAAGGAAAATTAACTTTTATTTTATTGTGGTTCAGGAATAAGTTTGAGTTTTATTTGTAGAAGTTTAGAAGAATGAGGATTAATTACCATATGTGAGAGAGAACACGTGTTCTTTCAATCAGCATTGACTTCTTTAAATCGAAGAGGGAAAGCAGCAGCAAACAATGCTGCCAAAATAAATGTTTCATGGAACACAAGGTTGTAATTTTCTCTCTAATGAGGCCTACAATCTCGAGGAACAAAATGGGTGCCATCTCTGCAGACAGGCATGTCCTTAGAAACATAAAGCTGCAATACACAGAGAAGTCTTTACAGTTGGAAGCTACAGACAATACAGGCAGGGAATAACTCAATAGACTTTATTAATATTCAAACAAGCAGCTGTCAACACTTCATCCCAGAACAAGCCAAAGCTCCTTACATAGCTTTTACTGCCATAATAGTTGGGTTCATTGGCAGCAGATTTGAAAACATGCAGTACTAATGAACCCTCCCTGCTTCTCCTGGCCTACCATTTAATCCTTCCTAAAGTGAAAAACATTTACTACATATGCAATGCCACAATCCCAAGAGGCTTCAGGTTCAAAAAAGACGTTTCAATTTTGTTTCTTAGCAACATACAGCTAATAAAAGTGAAAGACTACACAAACTGTAATATGTTTGTGTTGTTTTAATCTATAATGCAGTACTTTGGCAGTGCTGAGGAAATATGCTGCTACAGGACTGTTACAATGTCTCTTACAATTAAGCATACGCATTTTTAGTTTTTCCCATGCTAGATTACCTGCTGCAGAATATCTTCCTGAAGACTCTATAATGTGGTCATGAATAATAAAAAAGGAGGTAAGTTCTGCTCTGATAAAGGCACACTTTGATAGGTTTGTAGTATGATCTGTTACAAAGGAAGAGACCTTTTGATGCTTCATTGGTAGGCAGCATTTGGGCATCTTGTGAGGACTTTGAGTCAGCCAACCTCCAGTCTGGGGCTGAAAGGATTTGTACAGCACTTCTTTCTTGGAGGTACAGTAGACATGGCTTAATGTTTTATTCTCCCCCTTCCAGTGGCTGATTGATGTGACAATAACCAGTGTTGTGGTTTCTTGACTTTAATGTCACATGGAGGAAGAGGAGGAGCCAAACAGGTCTCCAAAGGCACATAGAGAAATACAGCCTGCAGAGCTTTCAAAATTTCACCCACTGAAGCTATAGCTCTTCCCCTCTGTCATTTGACATAATTGCTTCCCCTGTACCTGCAAAGCGGAATGGAATATATGTGGTATTTAGCTTCTTCCTATGTTTTTTTATCCTTCTCCTGCACATATTTATCTTTAAAATTCAGAAATTACTCATCTCTAGAAAAACTGCAGTACTTGTATTCTGTAAGTTCCTGGTAATCACAGTTCCAGCACACACTGTGTTTTCAATAGGCAAATGTTAGAAAGGTGGAAACAATGAAATTCACTATATAAAGAAGTGCTGTTGTTCTGTTTAATGCAGCATGTGAGAAAAAAGAAAATAGCAGAAATGGTGCCCTGTCTTCCATCAGCTTGGAAATACAGGATTCAAGAAATGCTGCAACGTTTCCAGTTCACACCATGATTTGCCTTCCCGGGGAGCTTTGTGTCCTGATTCTCTGCATCCTGATCTTAAACATCATGTTCCCTACATTAGGCACTTCTACAGAATAACTTGTATTTTCTAGCATTGGGAACTGAAAAAAACAGCCAGAAATATTCAGAGAAAACTGGTTTGAGAGGAAGCCCATAAGTATCTAGCACCATGGATTTAACTTCTGTATTATTTAACATTAAAGGTAGCTAAGGAAAACAATACCACACAGAAACACCAGGTGGAACTAGGAGGTGAGGAAAGAAGGAAAGAAAGAAAGAAAGTCTTATTTATAGTTGGCCAAGTTTTCTGAAGAAATACTTTTTCTAAATGCAGTCTTGGTAGAAAATTACTTATTTACTTATATTTCACTAATTATCAGCTTCTCTGGGTGCATACAAAATTTAACAGGCTGATTGGCTCTTTAAAACAAACAAGCCAACAATCTACACAGAAATAATGAATATGATAACTCAGATTAATATGATAACCCAGCTTGACACCTCCCTTTGCATGCAAAATATGGTGGCAAGACATAAAGTGTCCTCATACTGTGCTCTAATTAGCCCATTCTTTTTAGAGAAGCTGAACACTTAGTAGCTGTTGCTGAGGTCAACTGAAAGTTGTGGTTGCTGCCTGCTTTTGTAAATGAGGTTATAAAAGTCATAAAGCTCCATCAAAATAGCAGAGGAAATTAATCACATAGTGAAGGGGCACAATCTCTCTCATGGAAATAGTTAATTCAGCCAACTTGAACCATCTCAATAACATGAAAGAAGGATTTATTTTTTTTCCTAGTAGAGACCAATGCAGTGCAACTCCCTGCGGATCAATAGCTAACCCCTAATTTGCACTTAAACCCTGAATAGGAAATCGCCCTGAGCTGTAGAGAAATGCTGCCTACACATTTTGAAGAGGGCAAGGAGCCAAAGATAATCCCAAAGCAAACTTTTGAAGCAGCTTCTGCTTCTTGCCTCATGGAGAGCTGTTGGAGGAGAAGATGCTTTGTGGTGGCAGCTCCAAATCATCTCTGTCCTCAGCAAACAGGAGGGGTGCACTTCCATCTCTATATAGAGAAATTATATTACGAGGTACTTCAGATTTTGCATCTTTAGCTTTTGCATATTTAGCTTTTGCTTCTATAGGAAACACACTTGCAAGATCCTGAGATTTGTAGTATTCAGCAAAATGGATGATAAAATCCTCCACTGCTGTTCATGTGCCCTGTGCCTATTTTTATAACTTTACATTAGTTTTGATACCCATTTAGATATCACTGTTAGGATTCAAATGACTCCCAGGGTTGAACTTTATACCATTAAACAATCCAGAATACATTCAAAGGTTGTTTTTCTTTAATACGTCAGTGCATTATCCTCACAAAGGCACTATTACCAAAAAAAGTGATTTTCCTACATCTGATGTGTGCATGGAGGCATTCACATTTTCTGGATAAAAGAGACATCAGTCGTACTGGCTTTTCTGTGGGAGTGCCTCTTCACAAATCAGCATTCACTTTTCATACACTTCTCTGGGATTTACCTTGCTCATGAGCATTACAATCAGAGCACTTATTTGCTAGATCACTTACAGAAGGAAAACATAAAAAAGGTCTTAAATATAATCAAAACACACTCTCTCTAATTTTGCAGTGTACTCAGCTTTATATATATATATTTAAAGAAGTGTTTCCTTCTACTGTTTTACTTTTTCACTTTTCATTTCCCATCTGAGAATCCAAATTATAATATCATGTATCTGGAAGGCCAGTTCATACTGTCTTAACCCTTCTGTAATAATTCACCCCTGTGCAAAAAAAAAAAATGTTAATGTGGCCCAGCAGAGCAGCAATTATACCTCATTTGCAGAGCATAAATTATACAGTCCAGGGTATTGCACATTAGGTTTTCCACCCCATAACTTAAAACTGAACATAATCAATAACATTAAAGACTCTACAACATTGTCTTTCAAGACCACATTAGCATGCTGACTGTGCTACCATGTGTTGTAAAAATCTACACAGAGAGGAAATGCTGGTTCAAGAAGACAATACATTTGAGAGAAGATCTTCTTTCCCTTTGCAAAATCCTATTATATACTGCTTTCTCAAAAAACTTGGCTGGGAGCTCATCTCTGTGGGGCTAATGCAGAGTGTAATAGAGGTGTCTATAACCAAAGACAAGTTTATAATAGGTGTGCAAGTATTAGGATTTGATCAGTATTACTAGAAAATTAAACACTTTGGTCAAAAGTCAGGTTGCTGGTTTTTTTAGGAAGTCACGCAACAAAAAAGTGGAAAGGCAATGTAATGTGACCTGTGTGACAGTTTTTATCACTTCATGCTGGCTGTTTATGCAAATGAATTAGCCAAGCCTTGTAATATCAACACTGTGGGCCAAACTAATATAAATATTTCTGAGAAAATGAGCTGTGGAAAGAGATAAAGCTTTACTGTTTCCTGCTTTTACTTTGACTTCAATATGGTAACAAATGTTAGTAATACACCAAAATGCAGAGATCAGAATATAAAGGTGTCCCCTCTGCTCTGTAACAGACATGAAGACAGTTTTCCATCAAAGACTGTGACTCTTCAAGATGCACTGCCCTGATATATATATATATATATATATATATATATATATATATATATATATATATATATATATATATATATATATATATATATATATATATATATATATATATATATATATATATATATATATATATATATATATATATACATATATATATAAACATATAAATACTGGTCATCTCTGGGGATATGAGGGAAGATCACAGAATCATAGAAGGCATAGGGTTGAAGGGACCTTTAGGGTCATCTATTCCAACCTCCCTGCGTGGGCAGGTACATGTTCAACTAGATTGCATTGCTCAGAGCCGCATCAAGCCTGACCCTGAGTGTCTTCAGGGTTGGGGCTTCTAACACCTCTCTTGGCAACCTTTTCCAGTGTCTCACTATCCTCATAGTAAAGAAATAATTCTTCCTAATGTCTAATCTAAATCTATCCTGCTCTAGTTTAATACCATTGCCCCTCATCATATTGCTAAATGTCCTTGTAAAAGGTCCTTCCCCAACTTTCCTGTAGCCCCTTCAGATACTGGAAGGCCACTCTAAGGTCTCTCTGGAGCCTTCTCTCTCCAGGCTGAACAACCCCAACTCTCTCAGCTTCTCTTCACAGGAGAGGTGCTCCAGCCCTCTGATCATCTTTGTGGCCCTTCTCTGGATTCACTCCAACAGGTCCATGTCCCTCTTGTGTTGAGGGCACCAGAACTGGACACAGTACTTCAGGTGGGGTCTTATGAGAGCAGAGTAGAGGGGAAGTAACCCCTCCCTTGTCCTGCTGATCACACTGCTTTTAATGCAGCCCTCTGGGCTGCAAGTGTACATTGTTTGCTCACGTCCAGCTTTTCATCTACCAGTACTCCCAAGTGCATCTCTGCAGGGGTGCTCTCCATCACATCATTCCCCAGCCTGTATCGATGATGAGGATTTCCCCTACCCAGGTGCCCCTACCTTGCACTTGGCTTTGTTGAACCTCATGAGGTTCACATGGGCCCACTTCTCCAGATTTTCCATATCCCTCCTGGATGATACCCCAACCCTCTGGCATGTTGAACACATCAGTCAGCTTCATGTCATCTGCAAACCTGCTGAGGGTGCCTTCAATCCCACTGTCTCTATCATTGATGGAGATATTAAACAGCACTGGTTCTGGTATGGACCCCTAAGGGGCACTACTTCAGTTCTGTAGTTGCAAAGATCCTTCATCACTACAGAGTCTGTAGTGGCTGTAGACAGTGACTAAAACAGATCTCAGCAGCTCCTGGCACAAACCTGTAGAAGCACAGAAGAAAAGGAGACATATCAAGCATGCAGCTATTCCAGCCTTGTTTATGCTCACACACACAAAAATCAGTATACATCTCTGAAGTGTTGACTGGGCACACCAGCAAGGTATTTTTCTGTAAGCATAAACATGAAGACTCAGCTGTGAAATGTTGAATAACAATGTAGGCAGACTCTACCATCAATACCTCAGAAGTTTCTGAAATTCAAACCAGTGCTGTTGGTTCCTGTACCTTTTGGTGGACTCTGGCAAAGCAGCTTCCACCTATATTGAGAAAAAGGCCCAAACAGCTGAACACCTTCCTGACAACAAATGAGGTCTAGTGCCTCCAGGAAGGGCTTTCTATGAAAAGTAGGGCTCAGTTTGTTTTGGTTTTTTTCTTGCCTACTTTCGTTTCAGATGTCTGGCAGCTTTAGATCTGAAGGAAGCATTAGTCTCTGCTTCGACAAAAATATAGATCTGTGGTTTTGCTTTTAAACTATCCTATGTGGTAAAAATCTAACAGAGGAAAGGTATTAAGATGAGCTGGATGCCAAGAAAAATCAAAGAGAACTAAGGCCAGCAGCAGCAGTTCAATCTGATTTGGCTAAATCAACAGCTTAAGCAACGCTGCCTAACGCTACTTTGGAGACATAACCCTGCCAAAGATCCTATGGACACCTATGCAACCAATTCCCACAAGAGTGCAAAACAGGGATATTTCACAACATGCCCTCAGCAACTTGACTAAATGCCCTGCATTGCAGGAAGTGATTGATCATTCAGCCTGCTTGTGTGTCCCCATGAGCTGCTGGTCCCCTGCTTGGCACTGGCAGAGGCAGCTGCCTGGCTCTGGGATGGATTTGCCTCACGAAACACATACAAACACACACATGTTTATGCCTGTTGTTAGCTGTTTCTCCGTTGCCCTCCTAAATACACCTGCAACCCTTCAGGCTACCTCATCCACCACTGCTCTCCAGACAATGACCCCAAGTGTATGCTCCAAAAATAACTCACCATATCTGTCCCATGGTAGCATCTGCTCCACAAGCATCAGCCTACAGGCTGACCTGTAGAAGCCATCTGCAAGGAGGTTTGGTGCACATCAGCCCCTCCACCTCAATAGAGCTACAGAGCCCTGAGAAGGGGTTAATGCACCAGTGGTTGAGAGAAAAGCACATTTTCAGTGCTTATTTCTATGTTTTCATAATATCTAATGAAGTGGCATGTAAAGGTAATAATGTAATAAACTTTCTGGAAAGAAGCATTATATATTCACCCCACTATATTTTTTTTTTAATCAGAATGATCTGCATCCTGCCTCAGAAAACAAGTAGGTGGAGTTTGCAGGCTTCTAAGAGCTGTGTGCTTCTTGCTGAAGGAACTCTCAGAGACCAGTAAGGTTTTAGGGTAAACCACGAGCACGAAAAGAAAAGTGAGGGTTTTTTCAAACCTTGCATAAAAAGGAAGTGCCATCACAGGGAGAGACTGAAGCAGCTTTATTATTTGACTCCTCAAAGCATAATTTGCCAAGATTTATAAATGGCAGACAAAAGGAGAGGAGCATCTGCCAGGGAGAAGAAGAAGCACACAGCATAGACCAGGTGGGATCTCTTTCCACAGCCCAAACAAAACAGACAAGAATGTGGCTCTAGATATCACTTTGTCAAAGTAAATGTTTCAGTATTAAGCCTCAGTACGAAGAGTGGGGCAAATGGGAGTGTACAAACTCAGATGCACTATATCTCAGGAAGGCACCCAATGCAACCACCAGTGCAAAATCCAGCAGGCGACAGAGCTGTGATGTCTTAGGTGTCTTACTTACCCCTGGGTTTCAGGGTCTGATAGCTCTCAGGAAGGGCAAATTTGGCATTTGTCAGCACAACACAGTGCTAGACACAGGCAGGGTTATAAACCTGTTAGCAGTCCCCCATATGGTGAGGACTGAGCCTCTGGGAGGCTAAAAGCCCCAGAAATCACATAAGTACAGAACATCCTGCCTCAAGCAGAGTGATGGACTAGATCAACTCCCAGGGTCTAGTTTGGTATTATTTTCTGTGGTTTCTGTGTTAATACCCAGCTAAATAATGAAGTGGCAGAATCTGAAAAGTTTATAATATCCACAGGTCTGTGGAGAATACTAGGGAAATACATGGAGGTTTCACAAATGACTATTTCCTAGATAAATACTAAGGAAACAAGGATGGTTTTGCAGTATTAGGAAAAAAAAAAACCAAAAAGGCAAATAGAAAGGAAAAAAAAGGCAGACAGAAGAGGAGCACAATGTTCAGCCATTGCAGTGTATTTAAGAGACCTGTTTACCACGAAAGTAAACGGAGGGAAGGACACAGTTTATAGTCAGGCTGGAGAGTAGGCGTCTGCAGGACAGGCAATATGCAACTCTTGGATGAAATAGAAGAGTTTTGCAAAGACAACCTGTATCTTAGGGCTAGACCCTCAGATGCATGCTGCAAAAGCTGTGGAATGAACAGTAAGCCGGTGGAAATGGCCCTTTCTCAGTCTCCTGAGCTGCAAGACTGGTTTGCAAAGACAGATTGAGTCTCCTAGGTTGGGTATGTCCCTATCCAAGTGGTGTATGAGTCAGAGCCAGCAGGCTCTGACCTGAGCTGCACATGGGGTCAAATGGGGTGGGATGGGTGGCTCCTGGGCCAGCCTGGCACCTCTTGGAATGCTCAGAGCATGGCTGGGTGCTGCCAGGGGCTCCTGGGGACACCCTAGAACTAATTGGCACCTTCATAGTTGGAAGTGGTTTGAGGAACATCTGTCATGTATTTCAACTGTGCTTTGATGGGAAATAAGGCTTTTGCGGAAGGAAGAGGGAAATGAAGTGATTGCAGTTGATGGAGACAGGACTCTATTTTCTGTAATCGAAAAGTGTGTAGGAATGACATTTCATAAACCCAGCAAATGCTACTTGCTTTGGGCACCATCTTGAGTAAAGGGAGTTATATTTCAGAAGTATCTTTTCTGGGGAAAAAAGTCTCCTTCTGATAGATCATATGGTACTAGTGAAAACAGTGAGGCTGAACACAAACATTTTCCCTTGGGTAGAAAACCAGTAGCACTGAGTCAGAGTGACATTTAGAGTCTCTCAGACCAAATCGCAAAATTGCTTTGCAAATGACAGGCTCCAAGCTTGTTAATGTCCAGAGCACCTGGGAGATGGACACAGCTGATGCCTGAAGACCAGGTTACTTAAAATGCCAGCAAGTCAGCATTTATGTCAGCAGTGTCTGCTTGCTGAGGTCTCTGAAGACCACCATATAAACAAGTTTGTGAAAAAGGGGTACTGAATTAATTTGGAACCCAGCACCCTACATAGACATTAGTTCCTATTCTACATCACTGACTCCAAGGGTGTTTCCGTCTGCTTCTCTCTGACATTTGTACAGGTGGAGGTAGAGCACAGAGCTGGAGGGGATCTGCTGGGCCACTGAATCCAGTCCCCATTGACTGCAGCTTAACACACAAAAGTACTGCCACAAGCTCAAGATCTGTGGGAAAAGAAAAATTGTGATAATTTTAATGCATAGGAGGAAAAATTAGAGTAGTAGAATCATAGAATACTTTTTGTTGGAAAGAGATTAAAGATCATCAAGTCCAATTGTTAACCTAGCACACTGCCAAGTCCTTCACTAAACAATGTCCCTAAGCACCACATCTACAAGTCTTCTAAATACCTCCAAGGATGGTGATTCAACCACCTCCCTGGGCAGCCCTTCCATGCCTGAGAACACTTTCAGTAGAGAATTTTTTCCAAATATCCAATCTAAACCTCCCCTGGCACAACCTGAGGCCATTTCATCTTGTTTTCTCACTTGTTACTTGAGAGAAGAGACTGACCCCCACCTCCCTTCAACCTTCTTTCTGGTAGCTGTAGAGGGCAATGAGGTCTCCCCTCAGCCTCCTTTTCTTCAAACTAAACATCCCTAGTTCCCTCAGCCACTCCTTGTATGACTTGTTCTCTAGACCCTTCACCAGCTTGGTAGCTCTTCTCTGGACATGCTCCAGCACCTCAATGTCACTCGTATAGTGAGGGGCCTAGAACTACAGTACTCAAGGTGCAGGCTCACCAGTGCCAAGTACAGGGGCACAATAACTTCGCTACTCCTGCTGGCCATGCTAATCCTGATGCAGGCCAGGATGCTGTTGGCCTTCTTGGCCAGCTGGGCACACTGCTGGCTCATACGTCGACCAATACCTACAGCTGCTTTTCCTCTGTGCAGCTTTCCAGACTCTCTTCCTGAAGCCTGTAGTGTTGCATGCATTTGCTGTGATCAAAGTACAGGACCCAACACTGAACCTTGTTGAATTTTGTACAATTGGCTGGACCCAATTAGGAAAAACTGAGAACATTTCCAGTTCCCACACTCACAGGGTATCTGACAGGTGCTTCAAGGTAGAACGTGGCCTGTATTGTGAATGAGGGACACACTCTGCCCTTCCCTGCCAAACCATCCCCCAGGATGACACCTTTCTGACCACAGATCACAAACTGCCTAAACTCTCAGTATGTGAAATTGACACAGTATGTCTGCTTTAGCAGGTAACAAACTCAACGAACACAGATCTGTAGAACAAAACCATTGGTAGCAAAACACCATTTTCAGGAGAAAACTGCTATTCTGATTCCCAAGACCAACTGGAGGCATGTTAGATGCACAGCTGAGACACATCTGGTTTAATCTCCTTCAGGCAACCCCATTCATACACACCGCAGCTTTTCCGTGACCCGACCCACACTGTGGTGAGTGAGAACCACCAGCACCAGCACTTCAAAACCACATTCCTGGTCTGGGTGAAAAAACTGATGTAGATGCACCTTCTGATGACTTACCTGAGAGTGTTACGCCATCAAGAGCACCTGTTTGTGCCCTCTCCCCCACCCCTGCAGGAGAAGTGTGTGTGTAGGAAACAGCTGGTAACATATTATGCCTTTAGATGACAGAAAGGAGTTCCTCTTTGTGCCTTGCAAGTGATCAGAGAATACCCAGAAGAGAATAATACTATGTGAAAGGATGGTGGAAAGAAGCAGCAGAAGAGCATCAGCTCCTCTTGCAGGTAGCAGTGTATCACAGAGCTCCCTGTCTCCAGTAATTCTCCCTTTCTTCTTGCAGCTCTTGCTGTGAGAAGTGGCTAGGAGGGATGTGGAGCTCTTTGATGAAGAATAAACCTGAGAGCTCAGAGTAGTTCAAAACAACTCTCACTGCTGGTAAGAGCTGAGCCTTGACAAGCCCCTCTCCCTTCAGACTCAGAGGACTCCTTCAGATGCCAAACTTCAGGGAAACGAGATTGTGCAGCTCTCCTTCATTTTATTTTTAGAGAAGAGAAATAGGCCACGCATCTTTCAGGCACGTGCTTAGTGTCTGTCACTTACTGAGACTGCGGCCTCATGAAGGGAACATGCTTCACATCGAGGTAACCCACGTCTAGTCATCATGGACTGGAGCCTGGAAAATGCAACGCTCTCTCCACCCCTGGATTTTAGAAAAAAAATAAAAGAAATTCCTGTCACCCTTGATATGATACAAACAATAAGAAATAATAAACCATACAATCTCCTCTTATGTAGGAGTCAGTGCTCAAATTATTCCTTATATATAAAAATATAACCTGCAGTAGGCTTACATTTCTAGATGTCTAGAAATGCAGAGACAGTGTGCAGGTGATTAAAAGCATCGCTGAGTTTGCACGAGAGACTTGTGTTTGTCAGGAGGCTTTAAACTGCCAGATGTTTAAGGAACTAATATCTAAGAAAGAAAAAGGAAACATAAAAGAAAGGAACGTAAGAAAAAGGAACGTAAACACACAGGTTTTAGTTCTGTTCTTACATCCAGTACTAGAAAGCTCACTTTATTCACTCATTAAATCAGCATCCATTTATCACCACAACTGGCTGAAATGATCCTAGTGATAAATGACTCTAACACAAAAAGCAATTGTAGGAGAATTAGTGACATTAAGAATATTTCACAATTTAAATTATAGTAAGTCTTCTTTCCTGTAAGGTTATTTCTTTCAGTAATTCATTCTGACTTTACTATGTCCTGAATTAGAACATTAATTAGAACACATTAATAGATTTTTTTACTACTGATATTATGGACCACCTTTTTTATTTTTTTCATTGTTGGGTACTTCATTTAGTGAAGGAGATGAAATTAACACCCATATAAGGATATTATTCAATTTAACAAGAAATCTTTCTGTGATTGGATGAGGCAATAAAAAAGCTTAATTACTGAAAGTTACTGATAAATTTTAAAATAACTTTTTTATGTTTTAAAATAACATACTTGTTATTCTAAAAATCCTGGAGTTCATCAAGAAGAGAAGAATCATAGCAATCATCTGAAGAATGTAGAACTTGTGCACCTAGATTCCTATTTGATCATTCACAGGATCAACAGACCAAACTAATAAACACATTACACCTTATTATCCATAATGAATGCCTTTCCAATTTATATTGTAAGAGTAGGAATTGCAAAGTAAAATGATCTACTCACAGAAGGAACTGGCTTCTGAGTGCCAGTGTATGGCTACTGCTGTGTAGGCAGAGCAGCTCTCTGGAGAGAGGGCCAGATGCAGCAAACTCTTACAGAGGCTGCCCTTAGCAAATTATGTTGCTATCTATCTCTCCATATCTGATGTATAATGCCAGCTTTACAGGAAATGTAATGAGACTTGTAATGGACTTCATCTGCCTTTTAATAACACTGTGCTCAGGAGAAAATCATTATGGAAGGCAAAATCATTATTATGACTGGTTTGACATAGGCAGGAGCTGAAAGGCAGTAATCTAGGTAATGCAGCTATTTATTAAAGCAAAAAAATTTAACTTGGAGAAAACGTACTTTCAGGGCCTAATGCTGCAGATTTTTTTCATCCTACGCAGAATCTACTAAAGGCAAGCTATCAGTGATTTACAGAAATAGGTTGTTAGGCAGTATTTTATTCAAAAAACACAAAACCAACTTAAATGCTATTCAAGAACATGACTTGCGTGTTTCCATGGCCATCTCTTGCACTAAAAAAAAAAAAAAAAAAAAGGAAAAAAAAAAAAGAAAAATAAAAGAAAAGACAATGAATCCATTTCCTTCTCCGAAGAGATACTGAGAAGGGATCAAAAACAAGTACCAAATTTGTGGAATGGACCTGAATCCTGCACTCCAGTATGGCTTAGAAACATGGTGCATCCCAGACAGCTGATGAATGCCACTAGTGAACTTTGCAATAGCAGATGTTCCTTCCTTGGGGCCACATAAAATGTTTAGGTGGGCCACCAAGCTGGTTTGCACCTTATTATTGAAGGATGTAACACAATACTTCTCCCAACACAACTATTTCTTTAATTTGGTTAAGAAGAGTGATGGTCTGAATTATGAGTTTGAGAGCTAGACCAAGATTCAACTTTCTCATCACCCAGGCTGTTGAATTGGGTAGTTTCAGCCCATCACCACACTAATGAAACCAGTTTTCAGGGAAAAAATAAATAAATATGTAATCCAGGATACTGGAAAAATGCATTACTGGACTGTAGGATGATGGTGTGTTGTGGCAAAAGAAACCAGCTGAAAGGCCACTGAAATGTCCTAAAGAGCAGGAGAAGAAGCTACATCTGAATACCAGCCACAATTCACCTCCCAGTACCACCTTGTGTGCCTGAGGGTGTCTTGCTGACAGCAGGGGATGTGCAGCTCATGTCATGCTGGGGAGGGTGGCTGGTTGGACCCTATGGGACAACTTTGCAAGTGGCAAGGTTCAGTGGGATGGCACAGCATTCACACCTTGTAGCCACACCATTCCCCAACCCCGGAGCAGTTCCTATACTCCAAAACCACCTAGGTCAGTGTTTTGGACAGCTGGTTCAACCCAAAAGCCTGCCCTTACTCCTTTCCCCACATCTCAGATCATTCTGCAGGCGCTGTGTGTGATGAGTAAGGGCAGAGAGCTACTAGAGGTCATCCAGTGCAGGTGCCACAAAATGTGTCACCAGTTAACATGACACAATGCATGTCACACACCCAACATCGCTGTCTTGTTTCCCTGTATTAATACAAGCCTTATGCCACATGGACACATTATTATCTATTTTTATTTTCTAAAACCACTACAATTTCAGTCTACATCTGAATAAACACATGCTTGAAGTGCACAACATGGGTATTTTATACCTCCAGAATCCGTAGCCTCTGTAATGTATCAACAGACCAATTAAAACCAGGCCAACCAAAACCAAAAGCCAGACTACTGAAGGTCAATATCTAATACATTAACTTATCTTGATTTGTCTTAGTTAAAAGGCCAAGAAAATAAAAATAGATTACAAAGTTGTAATTACAGTTTACTTGTGATAAAACAGTAAAATGAACTGGTTTAGAAGTAGTTATTTAATTGGATTTCTAGTTTGAAGTGTGATTATGCAACCTTCATCAATGATTTATTTATTTGAAGTTTTTTATCTGTCATTTTAGCACCAGAGGCAAAGCCAGTTCTCCTGTGGGCAAACTTCAGTGTAAGACTTACTGAAGTATTTATGGAATGAGGTATTTACTTCATTTCTGGAACATGCAAAAATGTGCCTTCTGCATTGTGGAAAACCAGCAGGTTCTGAAGTGCCTGATTTCATCAAATGTCCTGAACATTTTGCTTAAGCCATACAGATATACATAGTATATACAGTTATAGTTACAATAGGTGCATCTGTAGCATGCTCACAGATTCCACAAACTGTTTGGGATTAGAATGAAGTGGAAACACAGTTTCTTTTAAAATTGTTTATAATTACAGTGACACACCCTGTGCATTTTTGGCCTGTATTTGCTGCGTTTGCTATAAACTTGTCATGCCCTTTCTGGTTTTCTTTGCTAGCTGCTGCTTCCTGCTCTGGTCTAGGCATAACTGTGCTTTGCTTAGCTACAAAAACAGTTTGTGTTCTCAGAAGGTTTAGAAGACCTTTTCCGTCAAATGTGGAGGTGACAAATACATCTATGTTTTGCATTTTAACAGAAATAAAGGAAGATGAGAGCTGAGGCAAAAGAAGCATACAGAAGATCAGAAGTGCCCAAAAGAGTGTGAAGATAAAATTGTTTTTGTTCCAAAGCCCTTTTTTTTTTTTTCCTCCAACATTGTCATTACGGTTCTGTATCAAGTAGAAAAATTACATAAAGTGACAGATTTTAGTATTGTTATTTGTCTTGACAGTTCCAGAAGAAAGGAAAAGCTCTGAAAGACAGCAAGAGGAGAACCCTGTAATTACACCTAAGCATGGTTGTGAACGATGTAACCAGATCCAGTTTTAAAGGTTTTATTACAGAGTTCTGTCACTGCTCCTGAGAGAGTAGAGATAAGGGGGCAGACTCGCCTGCAGTCAGACAGCTCCTCAGCATGTACAGGAATTCCCTGGGCCATCAGACATTGATTTGACACAGATAGCTACAAAACAGACTCTGTGAACGACTGTGCCAGGACACAACAGTGCAAATCAAATACCCTACCACATTAAGAAACCACACTCTTTGTGCTTTACTCAGTACAGATCTGTTGCATTTGATACCAGCAGTAAATTGGTTTCAGTGGAGAGACTTGAAAGCACAGAGCGTGTGCTCTGCTGGGAAATGCCACATCCCTGGGGGTGGTGCTGCCCCTTGTGGAGGATGTCACACAGTCGGATGGAGAGAGACGAGCCTTGGAAAAAAAATTCTGCACAGGAGACTGGTAATGAGTAACACACATTTGCTCCACACCCTAATGAGACAATGCCTTCCTATCACGAAAAGACATTTTATAAATACACTTAGACTTTTTCTCTTAAATACAGCTGTAAGAAGAAATCCAGCACAGCTGGAAACACCAGGAAAGATGGGTTCTCCTGGCACCATCCAGAGAAAGTGACCTAACATGATGTCCCAGCAGGGGAGACACCATGTACTTGATGTGTGCTCCCTTGCTTGTTGCTATTGAAAACCATTATTAGTGTGGAGACAGAAAGTGGTTTGTCTGGATCTTTCACAGTTACAGTAACTTACATCAGTTGGATTCTTGAAGCAGCTTTTGAAACAGTGTATCATTACTTCCTCTTCATATTTATTTTTTTGTGTCTTTGCTTTCAAAACAGTGTATCATTTCTTCCTCTTGATATTTATTTTTTGTGTCTTTACTCATTAAAAAACATATGAAGAGGGATTGTCATTATAGTTCTGTATTGAGTAGAAATTTTACATGAAGTGACAGATTTTGGTATTGCTATTTGTCTTGACAGTTCCAGAAGAAAGGAAAATCTCTTATTGGCAGAAAGAGGAGGACTTGCCAGTTCCACCTAAGCACGGCTGTCAGTGATTAAACAACAACAACCATTTGCAGAATGCCACCAGGGTCAAACATCACTGCTACCTTTTTCAAAGTCAGTACAGACCTGCCTTTGGATAGAGGCCGAAACTGAAGGTGTGTAACAGGCTGTCCCAAAATCTTTGATGTGTTCTAAGTGCAGTACTTAAAGCTAATACATAGAGATACACCCGGGCTAAGCCATGGCAGGAGAGAGCTGCCCTCCCTGCAGAAGTCAGATCCACCTTCTCATGAACACACCCCACTCAGCTGGCCATTGTGCAGGGAGGATGACCACCCATATCTCCTCGCTGGAGTGAAGCACAACAGGTGCAGTGGAGTCCAACTGGGGACCAGCAACGGGACATCAGAGCAGTGCTGGGGCTTCAGTGCTGAAATGAAGGGTGTAGTGGTGCCAGCCTCTTGCCTGCAGCATGCAAAATAGCAGAAAACTTCCTGAGTCCATCTTGCCCAAAAGGTACTCACCGTTTGGTCTCTGATGGGAAAATGTTAGCATAAGCAAAGGGCTCTAGGCCAAGGAAGACTGATAATGCTTCTCCCTCTTCTCCCCACCCTCGTAATTAAAAGGGGAAATGAAAAAAGGATTTAGGTTGTATTGAAAGAAAAGGCATCAGGGAGCAGATTCAATTTTTGAGCCATCAGAGAAATTCTCTAAAATTCAATTACAGTGATGTAGATCTGACATAGGATGTATTGTTATAGTACCCCAGAGAAGGTCAATAAAGTGTATTGTAAGGTCTCCACAAGATTTCATCAGGACTATAATATAGATAAGTCTCATTATTTCACATGTTTTGCAGCTGCTCTAACTTAATTTTCAGGGGTGCCATCATATAATTATCAAAGATGATTAAATTTTATGGCCCCAGATCTTGCAGGTTACATCTACAGGGAAAG
>NW_009953295.1:3088561-3106316 GCF_000747805.2 Chaetura pelagica | reverse complement strand
ACCTATTATATAATAGCAGAGATATAATTACACTCTGGAGAGTGAATAAATAAATCACAAAAAAAAAAAAAAAAAAAAAAAGCAACATACATATCTACCAACAGACCAGCACACTTACTGTTGGAGTTGAAGTCATATGATGAAAAGACCAATTTAAAGTACTGCAAATTCGCAGATATTTCACAGAACCTTGACTTTTAAACACCAGCAAAATATCTGTATTCCTTTAGATACAAAGTCTGTCCACTCTGACTGATGTTTTCATCTTCTCTACGAATACAGATGGGCCACCGTGACTTAATATTGCATGTGTGGGTCAGATTTTGCTGCCAGCACTCACTGTGGAATTGCAAGTGTGCAAGATTTATGTATATTTAAATTCATATTAAGTTTACAAGGAAAAGAAATGAGAGAGATTTTGTCTAAACATAGATGCTTATGCCATCTGACATGCCCTCAATATTTGGGGCATTTGAATGGGGCTGGCAGTTAGGACATAAGACTTGTGAGAGAGGTTTGCTCCCTCAGGAAACAGCAGCTGAGGGCAGGGGGGCATGGTGGGGTCTAAAATTACTCCAGATGTCATTATATTTTAGCAAGTTAATTTTTTCCTGAGGAGTTGTTTAGCTGCAGAGTTTGATACAGCAGCTGCCAAAAGACCCAGGTGTTTTGGTCCCTGGGATAGGTCCCAAGACAATTTTAATCATCAACCTATGTGGGACAGGGATTTAACCCAGGACCATCCATTTATCAGTCTATGCCTTCTGTGTGGCAGGTGAATAAATTAGGAATTGCTGATTATGCTAATCTCACCACGAAATAATGTGGTGGGAATAGCGGCCAAGAGATGATGAGAACGAGAAATGTGCAGAGGCTAAAAAGACTGACTCATCAGTGAGCAGAGATCAAGCTGGATGATGCTAGCTGTCCTTTTTGCCTGTTTGCAGATCAGAGGCCAGCTGATGTCAATGAAAAGCATGCACTGCAAACTGAGAAAAATACCTTGTGTGTTAATGTTTTAATGTTTAATTCTTTAGGCCATGTCTGAAGCATCAGGTGTCAACCACTTCCCAGACCAGAGAAGTCTCCTCACCTCTCAGGGTGGCTATGCCTGCTGCCAAAATCTTAGCACACAGCAGCCAGTTTACTGCCAGACTGTAAAGCTTGCCATCCCCCTTTTGACTGCCTGGCACAGATGTAGGGTGTAGGACCAACTTCACAGCGGACCCAGGCCCTTGGCAGCCCCCACAGTCCATCTGCATCCGGCTGGCTTTCACCAATGCATTTTCTTGGACAATCCTCTGTCGGTTCATGAATTTCCTTGGAGCAGCTGTGCCTGCTGCATTTGTGGTGTGAGGTGAGGGGAGGATGTTTAGAGCTTCCGGAAGGAATTCAGGGAGCCTTGTGGAGAATGCAGCTTTTGTAATGAAGTGTAGATTTCTTTGTGGATTTATCAGGAATCCAGCTGTTGCTGCTTGGATGAGGCATTTCTGAGAAAATTACTAATTAATCATTGCTAGTTATATCCAGACTGTTTACATTTCAGCTGTTGTGCTAACAACAAGGGTATCTCTGACAAAGAGATGCTAAGGGCAGGTCAAACCATTGGCATGATAAGCTAGGGTTTCTGAGCTTTTTATGCCTCAGGACACCACTTTTGCCTCTGCTTCTGCATGCATAAAACCAACAAAACAAAACCCACTCAGCTGTGAACTCTTTAGTGATGCTGGGCCCAGTCTGGCCCAGGGCCAGAACTGATTGCAATTCCCAGTGCTGCCTCAGTTCTCCCTTTTTTGGCACTTTTTGAGGTCATTATCTGAATGACTTATTTCACCTCACAGCTCTTCAGAGCCCTCTGCACTGCTTCCCAAACCCATGCACCTCTCCTGTTCTTCACAGTCTCTCACTATAGTGAGCACTGGCATCATGATATCTTCCCCTCATGCCACCTCCATTAAAATTTCATCCAGTCTCCATCTTTCTTCCCAGCTCCCACTCCCAATCTTGCTACCCAGTTCCACATCCCATTTTCCTTTCTCTCCTCAGTCTGTAATGTTTCCTCAACAGTTTTTTCTCCTCATCTGCATTGTATGCCTACCCCTTGTCCACTCTGAATTTAAATAATATTTTTCCTAGGCCTCCCAAACACTGGCAATGTTATTGAAATTTCTGAGTGTGGTCTTCCAGTGCCAGAACACTCTTCTTTTTATTACCTACCCAGAGAGCAGAATTTGAACTTTGGTGTCCCAGGGGGATGGAAATGCCCACTTTAGTCTGAAGCAAGAGGGTAGAAAAATGTACAGGAAGACCCAAAATCCCAAGAGCAAAGAATGTTTCTAAGATTTTTTAGAAAATGAAGAGGCTGTGAGTGATTTGTAACTGTATTTAAAGAAGAGTAATATTCATAGCGTTCCTAGATTCTATCAAGAATTTCCAAATACACCAGTTATTAATTCAGCCTAACAGCACTACTGCTAGGAAAGCATAGGCTCCATCAAGTCAGCAGATCACAAGCTGCAGAGGTAGATGCAGAATCCAGAGTTCTCATTTCACATGGTACTCTGAAGGAATAGCTCAGAAAAGATATGGTACAGTATTTAATATTTTTATTCATGTGAAAGAAGCACAGAAAATTGCCTGCCACAATTGCCTGGGTATCATTTGGATGCTCCTTTAGTGTGAAAACAATGTGTGGATATGTTTAAATTAAATGATCTATTTGTGCATGCAAATTAGGTTTCTTACATGTAGACAGAAGTCTCCTCAGATGTTGCATGTGCAATTTAAGAAACAGCTTTGAACATTTGGCCCTGTATTTGCCTGAAGGAAAGAAATCCAGAACATTAAGGTTACATTCTTCTGTGCCCAACCTCAGCAGTTCACAGAGCATGTTGGGTGCATGACTTTGCTAAGCATTTAATTTAACTTTTCTTAACAATTACAGTAATTAAGTCTCTCCTAAATTACAAATTCAGATCATCTGGATGCAATATAGAAGCAAAAGTGGTATTAGCAGTGGGGGGAGGAAACAAAAGTTTACCAAGTCTTCAGTTATTCATAATTTTAGAGAGAAGTTCATGTTTTTGCAGACCGGGCTGTGCTATTGCTGTGGGTGTATAGGGTGAGGTGTCTCTGCACTATGTCCTGGCCACCCTCTCTGTTTCTGCTGCTCTCCCTGCTCTTTGCATAGCCTCTTTGGCTGTCTGTAAGGCTAATTAGGTACTCTGGTGCCATGGCTTAAGCCTCTTGTAGCTGTACCATTTGTTGTTCTCCTCTACCTGCCTGTCTCTCTGAGCACTTGGCTGACTGGTGAGCAGCTGGCCTGCTCCAGATGTGAGTCATGACATTGACCAGTGTATAAAGCACTAAGATAATGGAGGAATTTGGGCTTTAGTACAAGCTTGAGCCTCAAGTGAATATGGCAGTATAGGCAGAGCCATTAAGAAAGCAACTTAATTTTTGTTTGTCCAGCGTTTACCACAAATAAAATCCAGATATCCTCTGAATTTCTGGAGTTTACCTACATAACATTTGGTCAGTAAACAACTAATTTGGCCTGTTGGTCTTTGTGGTTAACAGAGTAAAAATATCTAAGTAGTATTGCAACAGGAAGGTGAAGTACACTGGAATATTGCGAAGGGAGTGGGTGGAAAGAGAGGGAGTGGATATTGCAGCCAGAGAATTTAATTCCAGATCCTTAACAGAAGATAACTGGTTTCTACCTTTGAAGGATATAAAAACAAGGAAGGCATTTCAGACTCTGCATAAGCTGTAGAAAGAAACTGTCTAAAGGAGACCCTTAGAAGAGTATTTACATGCTGAGAAGTTGGTATGAAAGCAAATTTGCAAGCATGGATTCTGAAGTTAAGTGGCACAAGTCTGATCTATCAGTTCAGACTATGTTACTGTGCACCAGGTAGGATCATGCAACACTCATTCTGTCTTCTCAAGCTTAACATTTTTTGAGTGTATTTTTGAAGTTAATTCGAGATGCAAACAAACGGCCAGACTGGCTCCCATATCTTTCTCTTCAGGCACAACATCTTGAGACATCTGTGCGGGCTGCCAGCAGAGGTATTTTCCACTGTCATTGAGCAGTACTCGCTTCAACAGTAGCTCATTGACTTCATGGACACTGTTTAATGCTCCCTAATGTCACTGAGGAGTCTTGCCCAGAGCGGTCAAGACCATGGGCCAGAGAAAGCACAGAAAAATGCATTGGTTTCAAACAAAATCTTTGGCTGCTGCCAACACCTCCATCCACTTTTCTCTGCCTCCACCCTTTAGTTTAAAAGAAAAAACAAAGAAGATTAAAGCCTTTAACCAGAGAACAGTGAAAATCCTTGGAACAGTTTGATGTAAGCCCCCAGTTTAATTAATGCTCTACGTGTCAAGGGAGTACTTTGAATATTGTGTTGTTAGCTGTGCTGGAAAGTGAAACAAACACACATGCCTCTCACACACCCACATACACCTTCTCTCCTGAGGATATTTTTCCAGGAATTAGAATTTTAAAATAATTTTGGAAAAAGCTTTGGAATAATTTTTTGAGAGGATCCCAAGCAGCTCAGTTGATCCATTGTAGGAACTAAAGACAAGGTAGAAAAGGTGGATTCTGGTCCGAGAGAGATAATTCACTGCTTCAGGACAAGCATAACTGGAATCCTGCCTCGGACACAGTGCATGGCCTTACGGTTCACCTTAAAATGGAAACAAGAAGGGCACTTGGAGAACAGGGTAGGAGATGGTGCAGATGATGTCATCAGCCATGCCTCCTCTCTACCTGTTAACCTTAAATCATTTGCACTTGTACCAAAGTATTATTGCAAGGCTGGGTTTGGTCTTTTTAACCAGCTGACAGATTGAATTTATTATGTATTTTGAAGGTTAGTAATATGCCACAGTCATACACTGCAGATGATACAATACCATGTTAAAATATTAATCAGATCTGCAAATCACCTACATTCATGAAGGCAAGTAATCTGCCAAGGAAGAAGTTATAAACAAAATGGAAATTCATGGCAATGTCTTTGAAAAATGTGCTACAAGCACGTATTTGTAAAAGCATCCTGAACACTTCATCTTGATACAAACTTCCTAGATTAAAATTGCACTACATATATTAAAAGTAATAAAAGTGTAATTGATTTTAAGGAATGTGAATTTAAACTCTCCTGTCACTCTGGAGAAAGAGCATGGACAGCAGTTTGGTAGTGAATGGAATGGGACATTCTCCTAGACCTAGAAATGTGTTTTGGCCAGACTTATGAATTAAGCCTCTTTGATTTTTTCCCCCCATTTAAGTGACAAATTATGACATCATTGTGTCAGTTTTGCCCCCCTCCCCCCCCCTTTTTTTTATGATCCAAATTTCAATTATATTTTGGGTTTGAACTAATGGCTCAAATCACCACCAACTTAGAAACCTCATTTTACAGGGTGCATAGAAGTCAGAATCATTCATGCCCTCTTTAGACTTTTTTATTAAATCTAAGTCAACTCATGATAATGTTTAAGGTACAAAAAAAACCTCTTAGACTCTCAAAATAATAACAAATACTTAAAATACTGCTACAGTTACCCCTTCTAGTTACTTCTTCTAAGCAATTCCCCCAAGTCAGATTAGTCTAGTGTTTTTATTCAACGTGTAAAAACAGAGGAGAAAAACAAACTCCAAGCTGAAAGCCTTTTGTTTTATGCCAAAAGCAAGGCATTTAGCAGCTCAGGGCATGCTTGAAGTATCTACAAATAACTCTCACAAGTTAATTAACTTTCTCTTTGAAGGGGACAAACAGTAAGTAAAGAATTTCCTCACATATCTCCCTGTAAGTGTAACAGTGAAACCCATGTTGTAATATGCCAATGTCTACTGCTCTTGGGAGGTGGCAGGGCTTGTTTCAGGCAACTTCTGAGGGATGCAGCCTGATCCATCAAAAGTGGAGGCTGCCAGATAGGATGGCTCATCATTCAGGCAGCTCCAATGCCTACTGCCTCTTCTGTTCAGATCTCCTAAATTCTAGTGGTACAAGACATGCATTATTTGTGCTACTTAAAAACACCAGGTAAGTGCTCCTTTGCCAATCAAGTGTGAAGTTTCTCCATTCTCAGGTGTCCTGCAGAGTTTTGGTTACCTGTTTTGACAGGAAAGCTTGTGGCTCTTGCTGAGGTAATCAGGAGTAAAGCAGCTCTGAATAATTTGGGTCTTATACTCTTAGTGGTTTATTTTTGTGTGCAAACTGAGTGTAGGAAGTTACCAGATGAGTGTGACTATGATGAAGAATAACTTTGCCTGACTAGCAGGGGTTACACAAGATTAGGCAGTATTAGGCACATGGGACTGAATTTAAAGAGTTGTTCAAATTACTTTGCAAGAGCAAACTACAGCAGTCTGTTTAATTATATGCTAATGTACTGTGTTTTTTACTAGGCTTTTCTTCCTCTACCATAATGTCTCAACAAGTGAAGCTCTTAATCACAGGAATTGTCAAAGGTAGAGGCAAAGGGATGCAGGAGGAGAAGGAGCATTTTCACATTTCAGTCAGCTGAATGCTGTCCCGGAAACACTGCCTCTGACACAACATTGTCTCAGGGTCTCCCTGCCTTATTATCCTGCTTCCCACGAGACCCACAGTTCAGGCCTAACAAAGCAATAAGCTTTTGTGGAGGCTGCCACTGAAGTCACTGCACGCTGTTCTGAGATATATCAACTGCTCTATAATATGCTGTAGTCTGAAAAATCAGTCTTGAGGCATTTGAAATCAAGTATCTGAAATTATTTGGTATATTTTAGTATTATATCTTCTCCATCTCCCTCTCTTTCCTATTAAATCAGACTAACACCTCTCATTTTAGAGAGAAATTGAAGATACAAACAATATTGCTTGTAAAGCTCTGGTATACTGAGTGTTTTACAAGAGACATCCATAATATTTTATCAATATCCATAAGAAAGTTAATAATGGTGAAGTAGGGCTTGCATCTGAGTCATTAGTAACATTCATGCTTACATATTGCATAAGGAATTTTAAAAGGACAACTAAAAGTGCTACCTGTACATTGTACATTGTCTGGTATGGTTACACACCCAGTGTCTGGGGACTGAAGTTGCAGAAACAACCTTCACTGTGGACATACCATGAATTCTGGCTTTGCCATGTTAATTCTGGTCTCTTAGCATGTCCCCTCTCTTCTCTTCACAAGCATGCATGTGGGTATCAAGGTGTCCAGCCATGGGTATATAAATGAACCCAAGGAGCTTGCAAATATTAGTTAGAGGTTTCAAAGGAAAAAAAAAATAATTAAAAAATCTGAAAAAAAAAATCCCATCCTTTGAAATTATATTGACTTTTGGCCATTCCCACTTTTCTCCATCTCTCCCTCTGCAAGTCTTTCTTCATCTTGTTTGTGCTAATTCTCTTAACTTTCTTCTCCTTTTGTGCTAATGCTCCCAACCTTTTAGCCTGTCATTGTCCCCTCCTCATCTTTGTTCCCTCCAACTGAATCATTCCCCTGTGTGTTTGTCTCTTCCTTCTTTCCTCTCCTCCTTCCACTCACATTTATAGCTCTTGTATTCTTCCTGTGCACCAAAGATGGGCCAACAAAAGCACATGAGGAAGATTTCTCTTCCTCTCAAATTGACACTACAGGGCAAATAACACAAGAAATGATTGCAGGAGAAAAAAAGAGTTTGTCCAGTTTTCACATTGTTGAAGCACATGCAGTGCAGGAAAAATGTCTGGACAACTGAATAACACTTTTTTCATTGTGAAAACACAAATAGCAATATTTAAAGACTCTTACCTCTTTTAGGTAGCTGTGGATAGTAGCAAAAAGCCAACTACAGATTTTCCTTTCTCCAAAATCTATACCCTTAAGTCAAAATCTGGGTTATGCTAAGGTTTCCTAATGAAAGACATTGCTAAGTTACTCCCTTTCTTCTGTCACTAAGGAACTTACAGTCTGACTTTTCAGAAATGTTACTGTCTCTGACGATTTGATGCCAAAGATAGACGCTCTGATAAAGTTGGACAGAGTTGATAGAGAAATTACAAGGTCAGTTCACATTGCCTTCTTGGTTTTAGACAGAACATCAGTATGTGTGTAAGAATGCATAATGTATATTGAATATACACATGTCCTAATGCCCTCCTACATGTTAGGGTGATAAGCTGTCTGACATTGACATTTTCTGTGTTAGATGATTTCAGTAGGAAAATACTGAAATTAGATAAATAGTCAAGAACATAAAAGATGAAGATGGTAGAAATCTGTCATAGTACTGCAAAAGTTTGCAACAATAAATAAACCCAGAAGCATCAGACATTCATGTTCTTTAATACCTGTAATTCTCTCTCCTCCCCAAATCATAAAACCTCATAAAATTTGACAAAATTTTAGAAATATGAGTATGGTAAGAAAAAGAAACCAACTGTTTGACAAGTGTTTTGTCTAGAGATGCATCAAGGAACAAAAGTAAATGAATTTATATGAAAAGATTTCGATAAGGCAAATAATTTTACAAGTGGTACATATAGAAATGTCAATGCCTAGAAAAGGTCAACTTATATGCAAAAGTGAACAATTACAATGTAAAACAATACCTGAGAACAAAGATACTGTGGAGAATGAAGCTACATATCCAGATTGGAATTTAGTATAACATAGTAAATGACCACTGATCCCTTGTTTAAAATTTTATATCCAAAGTTTAGATCAAAAGAGCTCAAACTACTGACTGTAATACCATCCAATCTTTTTATTTAATCAGTAGCAAAACTCCAGTAGACTTTTGTAATGCAGGAAGCAGCCTCTTTAAGAGTACCTTCAATTAATACAAGCTCCTACAACAGTGTACCTCAACTTCTGTACTCCATTTGCTCCTGGCCCTTCAGCTTAACCCTTTGCTAGCTTTCTCTCTTCTCTTGGCTTTTCAGATATTTGAGAAAGGTCTGTCCTTGGATTCATCCTTCTGAGCTCTCCAAACCCAGTGTGAATTTTGACAGACTGAAGAAAGTCCCATGTAGCATATAAAAACTGTTCTCTCTCAGCAACAGTGGTAAGGGTGGTTTAATTTAATTTCAGTTTGGTTTAACTCCTTCTACAGTAGTTAACATATGGTCTTCCTTCTAGGAAAGGAGTTGTGATTAATATATTTGCTAATTACATACATTCTAGAAGGCACAGAAATATATTGTTAATTATTTCAAATATTTATTACAAGAAAATCAGCATGGTTAGTGTCAATGTTCAAACCAAGCTATTTGCCTTGTAACTTTCAAATGCATGCTGCTTTCCTTGTAGAAAGACATAAGCCTGAAAATTAGAAAAATATTTAAATAAGCTAACCTGGAATAATCTGCCTAGTGATTTGGAAGAAGGTCTCCAAATGTGACACAGGATTTTGTTGATATTGACAATCAGCTTCAGTTTCCAAATAAATGTGAGGCTGGAGAAGTGAGTGAGGAACATTTGGAGAATCTCTGGAAGGTACTGTTTGGAACAAACCAAACCTTTCTGGCTGTAGGAAAGACTAGTCTCTACAGAAAGCAGCACCCATGCCTATTTTTTCAGACCAAATACAACAAAACAAAAAAAAACAAGCAAACCCAACCAAACAAGAATGCAGCAACTAAAAGGGAGTGCTGTGGACCAAGGACAGAAGAGAACCCGTGAAGGACAGAACCTATTTGCCAACAACATGGAGATAAAAAGTGTTGGGGAAGAAAGGCTGAGGGTGGTGGTTAGTGTTACAACAAACCTGACTGAGGGCACTGGGTGGACTGTGAAGGAAAAGAGGCAGGTTGGGAGCCCTAAGTGTGCACATTCATGTGCAGTCATCAGTTTAACATCAGGTAGTCCAGCCTTTGAAGCAGATGGGATATTAATGGAGGATGGAAGACTTTGCAAGTGTGTACTTGAAATTATGTGTTTGGAGAAATAACTGTAAGGTCTGAGGAAGGGGTCCTTTATCAAGCACACCCCCGAAATGCTGCCTTTTGACTTCAAGGATGCTCTGTTCAATTATTTTACTTTTCCTTCTAACAGTATTTTTCTCTGAGGCCTTGATTTTGCAGCACAGTGAACATCACAACTTCTGGGAGACAAAAGAGGTCTTTAGGCAGCTCAGCTTATGGTATAAAGCAGAGTATTTTGTACCACAAAAGAAGAAAGAATCTCTATGGACCAAAGTGTCTTGTAATCCCCTCTCCTCTTTCTTGTATCACTACCTCTGGATGCCAGTGCTCTGGACCATGGCAGTGCAGGCACTTTTCATTCTTCCCTACTTCTTCCATGACTTGACGGAAGACACAGGCCCTTTGGATGAACCTAAGGAATATTAAAGTGACATACTCTGCCTTTATGCTGCCTCTGATGTCACTGAAGGTGAGGTGGAAGGATGCTTGTGTGACAATAGATATTCATGTACCATAGAGCCCCCTATCCTGCTAGAAAAGGTAAGTAATAAGAAGCCTCACAAGTCCAGATAGCCAAGTCTGTAGTTTATCATGGTCCTAGCCTTCTTTCTTCCCTTGTGGTGCATATATTTATTTTGGCACTGATGCTTGCAGGCCCCCTTGTTCTGGCTGGATGCTCAGGATGGGAATTTAAAACGTGTAAGAGAGGGTAGGTGGTTGCATGTGGCTGTCATAGGGGCTGAAAGGGAGAATAAATCTTTTCAGCCTGATACCTGATGCCACCCGTCAAAGTGACAATTTAAAAAACACTCTGATTTTCAAGGTCCTTTAACAAATGTAGCTTTTATTTTTCTTTCATACTTACTTCTCCACTGTGACTGGGTCACTGTGACATCAAAAAGATGAGTTTCTTTTTTTCAGACAGCTCTTCACCACAAAGGGCACACACCCAAGATTCCCTGCTGAGCAGCTCCTCTGGGCCAGCTGTCAGCCCTAGTAGGATGTTGACTTCAAGACAAAACCATGAGGAGTTTGCTCAGAGACTGGATCCTGGGCACCCATATTGCATTGTGGTGTTACCCTAGGCATGGCCTGGATGCCCTGAGATCAGCAGGGCTCCTAAACAGCTGAGAGCACATGCTGGCTGTGGTTTTCAGTTGTCTTCTGCTTAAAAGACAGGGAGAAATGGAAGAATGAACAATAACCTAATTTCGGCTAAAGATATAAAACAAAATCCTCCAGAACCTCTCAGCCCCATGATGATAAACCATCCTCAGAAAAAAGCTTCTTACTTCTGATGGACTGGAACAAATGAATCCTGACTTCCTACAGATCTGTGTCCTGTGGGTTGACTGACTTCTGTGGTCTAGGAAGATGTAGGATTTTTGGGTGGCTGGAGAACGTGTGAGGTCTCTGTGTGGATTTGTTGTTTTCTCATAAGGTGTGTTTACATTGTGCTTTCCCCAAATCTAGGCAACAAATTTGGGATGACTGTCTTTACCCAGCTGCTTGTCGTTAGAGATGTTTGAAGATGCATCTTTGTTATTAGGAAGGAACGCAAACATTACACGAGCCATGTTTCCACAGGAAATGGGGCTAAAATCTATTGTTCTCCTTGTGCCTTCTGCTCCACACTTATTATTGTCTTTCATGGTCCTTTGTCTCTCCTCAGGAATGGATGCACCATGTGAGCTGTAGGGAGGCAAGCTCACTCCTAGCTTATTCCATCATTTGCAGAGAACCTACCACAACCTTTTCTTGTCTGCAGGTGAGAAGGAACCGACTTGCAATCTAGCTCAGGGTCAGTATTTGGCAACTGGTTCCATTGAATTGAATATCCTTCTTAATGAAACGAGAAGATCATTCAATGCTGATTCATAACAAGAATTTGGTATGTCTTTGATAACAACAAATGCACCCCTGTTTTCAATACACATTTGCCCAACAGTGTGGTGACAGTCTAGTCAGCTGTGGACATACAAGAAAGGCACATGCTGCACTACAGATTTTATGAACTTTGTATCCCAACTATGCTAAAAGGTCTCCATTGAGAAATGCTTTTCACTGATCTACCAAACACTTGCAGCTTTGCACACTACATGTTGGATACTCACAAAAAGAGTTGTAATGTTGAGATGTTTGTCCTTTATGACCTCTGAGTTGACTGCACTGTTTGCACTCAAACCATTTGCAGGTGTTTTTTTCACATTTCATTTATTTTCACTGGAGTGTTAAATAATGCTATCCAAGTAAGCTATTTCAGATTTTGTGATTTTAAGGAACACCATCTTTGTAGAAACACTGGCAGTTCCCTCGAGCAGAGCTACCTGACAGCCAGAATTTGCAACCTTTAGAAAGCTCAACAGTACAAAAACATTTCTGTTTCACTTTGGAAGAAAAGAATCAGCAGTTCAGAAAGGTAACTATGACATTTTCAATTTTAAAAACATCAAACTTATTCCTTTAGGATTTGCTAAAAGCAACAGGGAGCTGTGGGCACCCCGGGCTGCCCGTGCCACCCAGTGATTCCTGTGGGAAGTCTGGGGAGGTCCAAGATCTGCTGCTGAGGGGTAGAAAAGTGAGGCAGCCTTCAGAGGAGCCACCCCAAAGTCCCTCAAAGTAAGATATTTGCACAGATGGGTTTGATTTTGGCGTATCAACATTTGCTGGATTGAACCTGCTCAATCACCAAACCTCTTCCATCGTTGGCTCCTTCTTACTCCCGGGAGCTTCCCAGGAGTGTTCTTCTGCTCCGTGCCCCTTCTCCGAGCCGAACCTGATGAAAACCTTCTTGTCCCGCTGCTCCCCAGCCGCAGCCGAGGCCGGGCGGGCGCGGGGAGGGACGCGGGCCCCTCCTGCCCCGCAGCACCTCTAGGTGGAGCAGCCGAGTTTCCGCAGCCCGCGGAGCCCGGTCCGGCCAAACTTCCCCGGCACGGAGAAGCGGGGAAGGAGAAGTTGTTGGGAAGCCCTTGGGAGCTTGGGAAAGGAGCGCGGGCCCGGCGGCTGAGGGTTTGGGTGAGTTTGGGCTCCCTGGGACCGAGCTGGGGACATTCATGACAAGCTCTGCGAGAAGGGGGGACGCGCTCCGGCTGTGCCCGAGCCTCGGCACCTGCAAGAGCCTGACCGGGTGGTTACCCCGAGCCCTGTGCCCACCAGAGGACCTCTTCTCCGGGCTTCAGCCGTGGTGAGCCCATCTGCACCAGGTAGGCTCGAATCGATCACTTCTGCTGCCTCTGCCCAGCGCTGGGGCGGCTCCGGTGCGGGAGCCCCTCTGCTGGGATCCTGTGGGTTTAGGTTTCGTCTGAACGAGACCTGCTGTTCGCTGCCTTTCTCTGCTCCTGCCACTGAACTAACGAACTGGGTTGGTTTTGGTTTTTTTCTGTGAGTGCTAGAAAGTAGCTATAGTTCCTGGTAGCATCGTTGATTAAAAGTTGAGTTCCCTCACATCAAAGGAGTCTTAGATTTGTTTAAGTATTCAAAACACTGGTGTTCTGACCAGGTCACAAACTCTAGAGGACCTCGTGCATGTTTTTCTTTCAGTGGAAGTGCACATTTCTTGAGAGGCTCGTGGAACTGCTGGTTTGGGTTTTCTGTTAACATTACAAACCAAGTTGCCTCTACATTTTAAACTGTTCCTATACTGTTGAAACCACGACCAACGCTGTCAGGTACCTCAGCATCAGCAGTGCTGCAGCTGCCTGCCTGCTCGTGGGAATAGGTGTTTGTAGCAGTTTGTATTTTCCCTGCTTCCACCATCTCTCTGGGAAAGGGTGCAGTGGGACCGAGGTCCAGAGAAGAAAGTGAGCCCCTGCCCACCCTGAGGAGCACCTGGGCAGCAGTGGCATCGCATACCTACTCCAAACGCAGCGTATTGTAAGCTGTACGTAGTGCTGGAGTAGCTTTGGAATGCCCAGCTCATCTATCTCAGGGGGAGCAGAGAGCTCAACAAGGGCTGGAAAACCTACTCATACAGGGAAGTGGCCTGCGTGAACCTTGCACAACCAGGAAAGACTGTCATTGGTACTGAGCTGGGTGGTTTTAGCTGGTGCTGCCACAGCTACAGCACTGGTGTCGTGGATTAGAAAAAGTGCAGCTAGACACTTGTATGCCTAAGAGAAAAAGTGGTCTCGTTTTTGCAGCTGGTGGAGCTTTAGATATTCCATCAAGGGGCACTGGGTAGCGCTTTGGATCTGTCCCCGAGGGGATGATGAGTGAAATACTCATCTAGTGCAGTGGTGCCAAGGAGCCTCCTTGGGGTACCACCCAAAACCTCTTAATGTGCCTCAAGCTATAAGGAAAGCTTTCACACGTACAGCTCCTGTTTGTTGGAGCAGACAAGGCCCATGGCTACTGCTGCCCCTCCTCTGCGGCGGAGGCGGGAGATGATGTTGTACACTGCAGTTTTGAATGATAGGTCTTGAAATGTTTTGGACAAATGGTGGAAATCTCTGGCAGCTCTATAAGCAAAATCATGAGAGAATGCAAATTTTAAAAGGAAATTCATATGATTGTGCAAAGTGGAGTCAAACCCCATGACTGTGATCAGGATAACTCAGTTTTTTGTTCTTCTATGTTAGAAACGTCTAAGATGTAGAAGCTGAAAAGAAAAGAAAGTTTAGGTATCCTCAGTCAAAGAGCAGCATTGATAAGAAATTAATGTTGTAATTGAAGGAAACAAGAAAAATCAAATGAAGGAAATGTATTATAATCAGCAGCAGCCAGTTTGGCTCCCCACCACTCAGAATTTCACTGCCAGGTAAGCTCCTGTGAGCCCAATTTCACTGCAGATGTCTCACAAGGGTGAAACTCTTAGCAAAGCCTGGCCTGGCTCTTTTGGCTGGTAGGGTACAGCACGGTTGTGTTGCTGTTTGCAATAATGTAGTTGAACCACAACAAAGAGCTCAGATGAGAATGTGCCCAGAAGAAGCCAGCAGGCTTTTGGTTTTCTTTAGTAGATAGATAGCTTTTACAGAAAACTGCTGCCATAAATAGGCATGTATATACTCATATATAAAAATATATTTATTGCAGCTATATGGAAAACATGTGATGTTTTAGTTTTTCACATCAGATCGTGATATCATGATTTTCAAAGGATTGTACTGAATTGTATGCTGTGGAAAATTTTGTACTGAATACAATTGTACAATAGAGGTGTTTAGAATTCCTCTGAAAATGGCTTTACGTGAAACATTTCAACTTCACATGTAAGGCTAACATTTATCGGAGAACTGGAATATTTTGAGGGAGTCTACAGCTTCTAACTGAACCCATATAGCCATGCTAAATAAATGGTCCAAGTCTCAGTTTTCAAAAAATAGCCTCATAAGCTTTTGAAGATAAGATTAATATTAAGATAATGTTTTTCTCATGTTGTCATCAGCAGAGGAATTCCCCTCTAATATCCTTAGCAGAGTTGTTTCCTTTAGCCATACTAGGATGGAACTGAGTTTCAGATCATATCTATGCTGCTTCTCTTCTCAGCTAAAGGGCAGATACATTTCAGCGTGAGCTACTGCCTATAACAGTATAACCTGAGAGGTTCCAGCATGACCACACCCTGCGTGAGTCATTACTGGGGAGCTGCAGGTAGATCAGTCTTTCCATTCAGTCCTTTCAAATGTATCCCTTTTCTCCTTTTGGTTATTCTCCAAACCAAGCCTTTTCTGCCTTCTGGTGCCATCCTGACCCTCAAGACCCACTGAACTTTTTATGATGCACCCAGAAAATAACAGGTGCCTCTTTTAACCCTACAGCTCCTGGGGCAGCAGCTCCTGTTGGGGAAAACTCTCCCTTCCTAATAAGTAGAAATGTTCTTGCCAGTGCATCATTAGGGTAGGGGGTCATTAGCAGAAAGAGAAACAATCTTTTTTTGCTGTGTATATTCCAAGAAAGTAAGTCTCTGTAAGGGATTAGGTATTACTGAACAGGGATGGAATTGTGACATTTATGACTGTCCACCTTGGCAAGTGTTACTGACCTTGTACCAATGGTCACGGTGTATACAAACTGTTTGGTCCTACTTTTCCCAGAAAACTATGAACCTGGCTTCAGGCAGCAGAAGACTAGGGCATCCAAATATTATTTGGAGGCCAAGTAACTTGTTGTTCGTTTGTTTGATTTATCACTCATCCAATTCTATTAAAAAAGAACCACGATCCTGGGCTTCTGCTGTTGGTGGCAGAGCTCCCACAAGGGTGGTGTGCCCAGCTCTTGCTGGCTCTGGGGCAATGTTTAGTGATCAAACGTTGATTCCTGAACCATGTTAGCTTTGCACACATTTCTTCTGACTGGATGTAGCTCAGATCTTTCAGTTTCTTCCCACCAGGGAAATCAGAACAAAAGTAGAAAGGCAGCTATTTTCCGATTCAGAAGGAGTCCATTAGAAACAAAAGAATAAAGATAAACAAAGACTATTTTAAAGCATTATTTACTATTGGTTTTTGAAGAAGTTAAAGCTTTGCCAGTGGATTTCCAAATCTCTGCAGAGATGGAGTCAGGGCCACATCCTCCTGATCTGACACTAGCAAGTGCTGGTTTTGAAATGTCAGAAGTGTCTTTCTGTGAAGTTAATGGACAAGGCTTGATCTGAATCATCCACCATGAATCTAGCAACAGGTTCTGCACTACCACATTGCTGTAGCATCTGACCACCTGCATTACAAAAGCAATAGCAAAGTCCCTGGTAGATTTCACAGAGTTTCTGGCATTTATTCTTCTTCAGACTCAGTTCTATGGAGCTGAGACGTTTTTGGATTTGGTGTCTTAAATCCTACTCATTTCCTTTTTGGGAGGGGCATGTTGGTAAGAGTGCACATGGCAGAAGAGACTGCCAGAGCTGTGCCAGTTTTAAAACAGAAAGACTTTTTCAGGAGGTTGGTGTTGCCCCATCCCCTGCCTCTCCAGCAGCTGGTGACTTTTGCCTGACTTGCTGTGCACACGAAGCTAGGAGGGTTTTAGTGAACTAACTATCCAGGGGCCTGCTCTGATAATAAACATTTGCTGGGTAAACTGTGTTTTGGGAATGTTACTTAGGTACAGTCAATGGCCACTGGGGAACTGTGGAGGAAAAACAAAAGAGTTTATGATGCTTAGTTTGCCTACATTTGTGGCATCCTGAAACACTTCTTGACCTAAGACCCTTTTGATCTGAAAGGCCAAGATCAACCTGGTTGCAAACCTCCAGCAACCAACCCTTCCAAAGCCATATTCAATGAGATGTTTGCGTCCCTACTGGAGCCTGGCACTGAAACACATACGAGCTCCAGTTTCTCTCTGCCTTTGTGTCTGCTGTGCAAGTGCTGATGGATGTACATTCCCTGCAGATCATGTTAATGAGTCTCTGGTTCATTAGGCTTTATGGCCAAGACATGGTGCTGCAAAACTTGGCTGAATTCAAGTCCAAGACAGTTCTTTGGTAAGAAGGAACCCTGGAAAGATTCACTTTTTCCCCCACCTCCCCTAGAGATTGTGTTGTATATGAAGCTCTGTTAGACCAGCCTTTATCCTCTGTTCAGCAATGTAACAGGCTGGGGACCAAAGCAGAAACATATGGCCAAGTACTGAGAGAGCTTTTAATTCTGACAGGGCATCCATCTCTTCCTTTGGATATGTCACAAAGAAAAACTACTCAAGTGCCAGCTAAGCAGCATAAAATTATTTGCAGATTGAGTGTCAGGATTTTTCTTTTCATTTTAAGCAAGAACCATTTTAATTGCTCCGGATTAGATATTTATAATTATCCAGGCTAGAAGGATGCATTCCTGTGACATGCTCCATTTTTCTCTCACAACCGTATGCGCACATCACTGCCTGGGAGAAGACCCAGGGAGGGAAAG
>NW_009953295.1:3076616-3088405 GCF_000747805.2 Chaetura pelagica | reverse complement strand
GTAAAAGCTGATAGATTGAGGCTTTATAGAAATTGGCTTCTGTCACTGAAAAGAAGGAGACAAAAAGGCCCTTTGCATTCAGTTCATACATCTTGGAAGAGAAAAACTGGGACTGCAAAAATATGAGGAGCAGACAAGATCAAAGACTAAAAATGGCAGAATCTGCAAACCTGCCTGGTGCTGGTTTATAGCCTGCTATAGCTAGGAACTATGAAACAGACAGCATCCTCAAACATGGGGCTAAATTTACCACTTATAACAAAAATGAGTTTGAAATTACCATCCCAAAGTAAAGTTTCTCTTTCTATTGGAGTCAATAAATAAATTTGCAATAGACCTCAAATGAAGAGATTTTTGTCAGTGCTGAGCATAGTTTAATACTGTCCCAGAGGACAGTTTCAAAAGGGAAAATCCAAGCAGCAACAAAAGACAAAAAAAAAAAAACCCAAGAAAAGGCTGCTTCTCTTTTTGTCACTTGAGATTTTGGCATTTCTTTTCTTGGTGTGTAGCTGGTGACAACGTGTCCCCTGAGTTAGACCCGTTTATATTTCTAAAACCAGGAGAGACCAATCTGTGGGCTGCTGCCCCTCCAGCGGCCTGTGACAAGGGAATCAGTGAAGTGGCACCACCTCCAGCTGGCCACCCTCTTTCTCTCTGAGCCTTTTCCACCTGCAGAGCGAAGCACGGCTCGGTGACTAGCTGACTCCCCTCCAAGACACAGGAGTTTACGGGCCTGTGGATCCGCGTGAGCTGCAGCCCGTGGTGACGTCTGGCGGTCTGAAACCGGCCTCGCCCAGCGTTCAGTGGTGCCAGCTGCAGGAGGGCAGTACTTCCCAAGAGAGGGGCAGTCTGCACACAGCTGAGGGCAGTAACTACCTCAGCTGGCACCGTTTAATCCATCACCGAGTCTGAGTGTCAGCACCCTCCGAGGGAGACAAAAGCAGAATCGAGTATCCAAGCATTGTGGGGCGCAGATTTATTTCATTACACTAAAATACTTCCCCATGATGAGCCTTGCCTTTATATTTTCCATAGAGAAAAAAGCGTGTGCTCACATATTGCCAATTCAAGGGGTATATTTTTGTGTGCATGTGTAGATCCAGTTGATTTCTTTGGAATGCAAAATACAAAGGAAAACAACATTGTTCCTTCCTGGCTCTCAGTTTCAAAAAATTACCAGTTCTCATAAGCAGACCAAAACAGATAACAGATGGCATCAGCTAGTAACAAGGAAACCTAGATGCAAATGCAGTACAGTATATGAAGAATGTCTCTGATGTGGCAGGGTTATGTTTTCTATCATGGTTTCTAACCGGTTGTGAGAAATAATCCTGTGCTAGCAGTCTGTGGTATTTAATTGGATGTGAAAGGTGCAAATAATTTAGCTGGTGACAAAACTGGTAATCAAACAAACAAACAATCAAACATACGGGGGCTTGATCTGCTTTCCATTGAAGTCAACAGGAGATTTTCCACTAAGGTCAGCAGCTGTCTGAATGGGACCTGTATTCCCTTTTCTTATTTTCATCCAAAGTCAATGTGCACAGGCTGTGCTACAGAAGAAAAATTAAAGGTTCTTGTCTGTAAATGCTTTTCTGGCCCAAGCAAGGAGCTACTGGTTTTGATAGACATCAAAGTTGAATGCCACGCGGGGTCACTCAGAGAAGGCAGCAGGACTATCATGTCAGCCACACATGTCCCAAGCACCCCCTCTGCCCCTGCTGCCCCCAGCCTGCAGATCTTTTACCATGAAAGAGAAGCCCTAGCTGGGCTGAACTACAGGGGTTTCTCCATAGCTGTGTGGTGCAGGTCTCCCAGAGCTTGTATAATGTTGCTTTTAATTTAACTTAGGTGGAACTCAGACTAAACAAACAAACTGGTATCTCTGGTGCAAGTGTCTCCACACGGGGAAACACCAGAAGCACTTTGAGGAGGTTGTGAGTAGTGCCCTCGGGGGTACAGCACGTGGGTGAGGCATGTCCAGACATAGACATCTGGTTGCAATTTGATGAGTGTACACATTTTCCACTCACTCCTGCCTTAGCTTTTAAATTCCATCCTCCAGAGGAGGTAAAGACTGCACAGGTTAAAAGACACTAAAATCCCACCAGCATCTCTTTCTACTGAGAGTGAATCTCTTCTTGTAGTGAATGGATATCAGATCCATCCCCCAGAGTGAACAGCGGTCTGTGTAGCTGGAAAGTTGAGGCCTGATGTTTTGGTAGGATGAGATTACAGCTGCATGCTTTCCTCTTCCAGAAAAAGGTGCCCTCCAGATCTCCAGTGTAGTACAGAGAACTTGCTTCCTATGCTGCAGAGCCGTAAAATATCAGGCCTTCCATGTAAGGCAACAGACAAACAAATGCAGTCAAAATGACAGAGCGATTTCTAATACTGATTATCTTGGCCTCTACCTTTAGTGCTTGTATAGGCAGATCCATGGCAGTGAGCACAGCCTTACCGTGTTTGTAGAAGGATGTGGTTAAATGCTCACTGTTTTTTTCTAGAAAATGAGTATGTTAATGTTGTGCCAGTCAAATACTGGCAGAGGTTTGAGGGAGCCTGTGTAGCTCACCCATTTGTTGGTGCTCCATTTGTAAGTCATGTGCCTGTCCCACGCCTTTGCTAGTGAAGTACCTTTTCTCTAGCCCTTCACCTACACAACACGGAATCTATGTCTGTAGAGAGCATCACCAGTGTTCCTCATCTTATGAGGAATGCATAAAATTCAATTTTTCTTTGAAGTACTTCTTGACACTTGTTTTACATTCAAGTAAAGCGGTCACTGGGTTCAGCAAGGTTTGCCCACGCAAAGGGCAAGGTCTCTACCCTTGGGAGCACACAAACCATTTTCTAGTAATTTTGTCTGCTAAGATGATAGATTTCCTTATTATAGCACTGAAAACAGGAACTTCACTGTCTTCTAACAGAAATGACTTCACAAATCTTATGAAACTGAGCCAAAGGCACTGCTCTTGTTAGTTGGAGTTGGTGGCTGCTTGGTTGGTCTGGACATGAGAATTATCTACTTCCCCTTCCTCTTTTTTTGTTTTTGTTAATGAAGGCTTTACACCTGACTAAAATACATAGCTATATTTTTCCCTTCAGGTCATGTTACTGGAAGCTTTGAGTTGGGGGTGGGGGTAAAAAAGTTCACTTACTAAATAAGATTAAAGCAATTAAAGTCTAAGGTTCATATTTAATTTTCCCTCATAGATGCAATTTTTCATGCAGTGACAGCATCAAAACCTTTTCAAGTTTTATAGCTATTTCACATTTGGCAGAAACAACAGGAAACCATCTGTAGCAAAGCAGGATTGTTGTAAGCATAATATTCAGTAATGAAAAAAAGATTAAAAGAAAACACTGTTATCTTTACATGATAGCTTTGAAGGTGCAAGGAGCAGGATACTTATATTTGCCCATCTATCCCCTAGCATCATAAAGTTTTTCTAGATGAGGCAACCATGGAGAAAAGTTTGTTATTTCAGCAGAAGGAAGAAGTCCAATAGGAAAATTGACTTCTGGTTTCTTTGTGAGATTTCCATGATTGATGCAAAGATGTTTCTGCAGGGGAGGCTGTATATTAATGTTTTCTGTATATCGTGACTTACATGGCACAAATTCAAATAGGCAAGTTGTCTTACTGAAGGCAAGTAAGCTACTCCTGTTCTTAAACTTTAACTCCATGCTTGAAAGTCTTTTCTGGACCAGGGAAATAAAAAGAAATGGTGGGAATTCAGAAGGCTCATATTGCCCTCTTTTCCCACAGGGCAAAGTGTAGCTGTTCTTACTTCTGTGGTGTTTTATGTGCTGGAAGGAGAAATCCATACCAAAAAAGTGCATAGTCAGAAGTTGTGGGTGAAAAATAGTTTTTGCTGGAACTTAGTTTGTTAATTAGGGTGGCAGATCCCAAGGCAAGCTCAATAACTACAGAGTATCTCTGAAGACCACCATGGTCAGTCCTGTAAAGTTGTTAGAGCACTGAAAGTATGCTCATATTTCTAATCATGCCAAAATACTTGTCAGTGTGTCTGTTCAACAAAGTGAAAGAACAATTATTTCAGGTGTTCTTTAAAACTTAGCCTGCACAATTTTCTCCAAATATGTTGAAATTTTGACTCATGAATAAGAAACAAATCAACCTTTCTGTAATTTCTTTGTTACTGACAGTGTTTCACATAATAATAATCAGACCTAGTTTTAGGATAGCATTTCACTGTGCAAGAGTCAAAATATGTCAGGGAACGGCAGTATCTTCTTGTTATTAATGTCTTAAATTATAGCTAGACACCCTGTTTTTCCAGTTTTCAAGGCAAGTTACAAAGGCTTTTTTTTTTTTTTTTTTTTTTTTTCCAAGTGCTGAGTTGATGAGACATTAAAGGTTTCTTTTTCAAATAGTTTGGCTGTTGGGTTGCTCTTTTCACTCACACCTGCCCCTTGACTTGGAAATCGTCTCCGCCTCTTCGGCATCAATCACTGAATTTACATAGGCACAGAGAAAGCATGGAAGGCCAACAGCTCACATGCCGTCATTAAGATGGGAATGCAGGAAGAACAAAGCAGCACAATGGTAAGAGAAATATCACCATACTCTACCTTTCTGCCAGGCTGACTAACCGGGCCTTTCCCACAGGAGGGGATGGTGCTGAGGATACCACAGGATTAGCAGATGCTTGTAGGGCTGCTGGCAATGACTAAGCCGGTAGCAGCAAGCGAGTCAAAGTTCTAGACATGAGTCAGGTTTTGAGCTTGTTGTGGTTTGTAGCAGCTCAAAAGGCTTTGTACAGCATCACTGTATGAGCCTGCCACTGAGAAGTGATGGGCTTACAGCCGATAGGACTGCTGTCTGCTTTGGAAGGGAATGCTTGCTTTCAGCAAAATGCTGTCGTCGGGCTCAGCTCCACACGTTGCTCACCCACAGCACAGCCTGGGGTGTCTTTCTCACTTGCGTTATTTTAATGCCTTTCCAAAGTACTTTGGTGTATTAATTCATTAAGTTCCTCCTAATTTCAACAAGTATCCCTGTAGAATATCAGAGAGGCACATAAGAAGTGGTAAAGTTACTTCTTAAAAAATATGTGACAAAAATAAGACAAAAGTGGTGGAACGATATATGGGTTTAGCACCTAAACTAAGTAAGTTTCTGTATGTGGGCATGGCTTTTCCTACTACAATTCTAAAACTTAGAAGCAAAGAAAATGAGAGGGAAGTGTGGTGTCTGGATTTGTTTTATTCCTTATGGACTTTCTGTTCATCCTTTTAAAATAAAGTTTGGTGGAAGGGCTTGAGTGCGAAGACAGCTCCCTTAGACCTGATGTTGTGGGTTTTTTCACCATTTCTCTAAAAAAAAACAACCTGCTGATGTTTTGCTTTTATTCTGTTTCCTGTGCCTATGACTGAACTGGACAAAAACGTCAAGAAAATTTGCAAGTCCTGCATGAGCTGCTAAAACTGTATTAGTTTAATCAAAATGAATGAAAGAGAAAGGAATCTCCTTTTTTTTTTCTGGCAAAGCTAAGTGCAAAGGCAGTGCTAATGGCTCAAGTTCTCCAGAAATACATACAGAAGCAAAGCTGTGAGCTGTGGTGTTTTCCCTATCATTACTGATGCTAGTTGGATTAATTTAACAAACATTGCACGCAGACCTTTGCTTAGCTGCATAGACATGTCCATTTATGCAGAAAAAAAAGAAAATTCCTAAACAGTTCTGTTTAACTTTGCAGTATTTTTCATCTGGAGTTTTTACTCATTTTTGTATATATGCATGAAATACTTTGCTTTAATCACAGAAGAGCAATTAGAGATGGGTGTGTAAGAAGTGCACAGAATAGCAGGCACTTTCTGAATCTGTGATTGAAGAGCATTCTGAGATGAGAAGCAGAAACTTCCTGTTAAATCATCTTCACAAACTTAATCCCATGGAGGAAGCTGAGTGCTTAGCAGACTTGTCACTTCACAAACTGAAGTCTGAAATTTAGATTCTAAGAATCCTTGCTCTCCTGCCCCTTCACCCCAGAGGTACCTACATTCCTTAACACCCACGTTTGCATCCACTGAGCTCCTTGCATGCCTGAACATGTGCTTTTGGACATGCTTTACCTGGCCTGGGCTGTGCTGGGTGAGCAGACCCACACAGAATGCTCAAGTCCTGCGGAAGAGAAGGGTGGCACTGTTACATCTGGCCCATGCTTAGGGAACTCAGGTGGGAGATCTGCACTCAGTGTGCTCCTCATCCTGGGGATACTTTAGCTGTTTCTCCCACAACAGTGCCCCAGCCCCAGCTCTTGTGCACTCTGGAAGAGGTGTCTGTCCCTCCCTCTGATTTTTAAATGTTACATTTTCTTAGGCATAAGTGACTATTTGGAGAGCAAAAGAAAACTAATGCAGCTGACCGGTGGCTTGCCAGGGTACTTGCCAGGGCATATGGAAATGTGGGTTCTGAGACATACTCAATATAAGATATTGAAATTTTTATCATAGTAAGAGCTGGAGCCCAGTTTCCAAACCCTGTCCCAGGTGGCGTCCCAGTCACTGGGTTCAGGAGTCATGTGTCTGAGTGAAAAGGAGAAAAAACTGTCTCATGCAAAGCAGAAAAGCATCAACAGAAGGGAGCTGGGGAGCCCTGCGAGGGACCCCCTTCAGCTGCACTGCCTGGCTGAGAGCTCGGGGCTGTCCCCTCTGCACAGAGCCCCACCTAGCTGGGGGGCACCCCAGCTACCAAGGGGGAAGATTTCCAAACTGATGTCTAAACTGATGTTCAAATGATGCTTTCTGCAGACAGGCAGAGGCATTCAGCCTTTTGTCACCCCATGGATGAAGGGTTTATAAGGGCAAAGAGATGGGGCAGCACTAGTATTTTGTGAAGGAGAAGTGGCCTGCAGGAGGGGTTCCGTAGACCAGATTTTGGGGATAACAAAGGCAACTGGATGGCAAGGCCTAGAAAAATTCCTAAGCCTTGCCAGAGTCATGGCCGAGGCACATGTGCTGGCATTTGAGGGTCTCCATTTTAAGGTGTCTCTGTCTCCCTAGGCTTTAACTGTAGAAAGGATGCTGCCACCTCTTGTGGTTTCGACAGGTCACTGAGCCCCTCCTGGCACTGCTCCTGTTGTGAACCTGGCCTGATCCATGCTGAAGCAGGGAGTTTTCTTAGGAAAAATGTGCTAGCGATTAGTCCAGGATAATTTAAATGTTGGAAGCTTTAAATAATATCACTCCAGGGGCACCAGCAGAGGCGATGATTGATTTCTGATGGATCAGTGCCCTGTGGCTCATTGCCAGCTCCAGCTGAAGCTCTTCCCTCCTGGGACTGTTGCAGTGACCTTACTGCCATGTGCATTTGTCAGTGGCTCACAGGGCCACCTCTTCACGTGCTGGAGCACAGCAGGCTCCCTAACCCAGCCATCTGCATCATGAAACCTCCAGGGACTGGGTTCCTCTCAGCACCCTTCAGGGGGGCAGGGCTGCAGGGAAGAGGGGCTGGGGACTGCACCCATAGGGTGAGTGGGAAACTGCATCATTAGCACCATTTATCATTTGCTTTGGAATCCACTTTAAATCGGGGTAAATACAGCCAGTCTTAAAAAAAAAAAAAAAAAAAAAAAAAAAAAAAAAAAAGAGAAAAGAAAGCAGCCCTTCTACAAATATCCAATAACCCGTGGTTTTGACATTCTCTTGAGAGACAGGACTTGGAAGTTCATTTCCCTGTTCTAAATTAAACACAGAGAATATTTGATGTTGTCCCGTTTTACTCAAAGTGTGTCATACTACTTCACTAATAAATTGATCTGTGGAAACCATATACTCCTCTGAAATGTGCTAGCCATACCCCTATGCAAGCCTTTAGTGGTTACTAAGATGAGTAGCAATGCTTTTTAATTTGTTCAAGAACAGCTATTCTGAGTGCAAGTCGAGAGCACAGCTGAGATTTAGGAGCAAGATGTTGCAGGGGCAAACTTCAGTGGAGTAATAGGTGGTATCAGTGTGGCTGTCTTAGGTTTTCATTTCCAGGCTTTTGACTGGCTTTGAAGTAAAAATGGTCTGCAGGAATTGTAATATTTTCTGAACACTGAAGGTAAACATCAAAAAAACACTTTTATTGTAGACTATTTGGTTTTTATTTAGAAGACTTTGCTGACTGCACTAATAAACTTTTCTCTTAGTAGACTCACTGATTTCAGCTGCTGATGCTGCTTCATGAGTGAGGGCAGCATGATCTGGTCTTTATGTTTTGAAGACTAACATTATTCCCTTTTGGAGAAGTTTGTTTTATCAGGCACATAAACTGGGGAGAGTAATTTCATAGTTCTTATCCAGCTTTAACTTCTTCTTCCGAGAAGAATATATTTGTGCAAGGTAAAAAGGACCTTAGGGATTCAGGTGAGAAGCTTTATACACCTAAAACAGTATGATCAAGAAAAACGTACAGAACTTGCTCCAGAGGCAAACTCAGTCATTGTTTCCTTAAATCCTTAAACTTACCTTGCCATGAAGTTCCAAGAGACGAAGTGGTTCTTGCAGCTTTTTACAGAATTGTATACCCAGTATGTCATGACATGACAACAAAAATTAGATGGTTTTCACTGACAGTAATGAAGGTTTGGGTCACTTTCCACTACATGTCAATAGTGCAGAAGAAAAACAACAATCACAGCTGATTAGTAACAAACAAGAATGCTACCCTTTCCATCACGCACTGGCAGGGCAAATTTGACGTAATTAAGCACAACGTAAGAGTAACTCTTCTGTCAATGCCATCATTAATCATGAAAGGATAAGCTCTCTGTAATGCATGGTTTTAATTAGCTCTTGCTTGCTGTTGAAGCTGAGATGCAGTGTACACATTTGGATCTGTACATGAGTTTTTTGAGATGTTTTAAAAGGCAGAGAGAAGACTGCCAGAAACCTACTCTGAAAGCAGCCTGAACGCACATGCTAACACAAGCACTTGCTACTCATTGGAAGTTTTGTCCTTTAAACAAGTTTCCTGCTTACATTTTTTTTTTTTTTTTTTTTTTTTTAGAAGAAACAGCTTCTGCTGTTCTCCATTTAAAGTAAATCACTGAAACATGCCCCCAGGTCTCTACACAGTGTGACATTTTAGACAAGGTGTAAAAGAAATGTAGTTCCTCAGTTGCTGTTGTGCACTTGATAGTTGTATCTTCCAGAAATGTTGCTCCTATATCCCTTTAGTTACTTCAAGCAAACAGTCACAGAAATAAATAATTTTCCATTGTAAGGTTTTGCTATAGAATACATGGCTACAGCTACAAGTGTGATTTTCCCATCACTTACACAGGCCAGTGCATTTAGTCAGGCTAAGCCATCTTCTGACAGCTACGCTAGACTAGGCCTGGGGGACTCCAGGGGTCTTCCTGGACCTGGGCTCCTGTCCTCAGCTCTTAGAGAGGAGTGGGTGTGCCAGGAGGCAGGAAGAGCCTCTTCTCACGGCCCTCATAGTCACAGATATGGCTGTTGTTACATTTCACTTTGCAAGACAATCCTCACATTACTCACCCTTTCACGGACAGAGGCTGGATGATGCATGATTCCACATTGCCCTGGTGGCAATAGGCCCCAAGCAAGTGAGGGTGAGTTGACTGGGAACTTGCTCCAAATGGTATTATTCTGATGCAGAGGCAGCGCATGCTGGCACATCCTTGTTGCCTTCAGTTTATGGGGGAGTTGAACAGCTTCAGAGAACAGGAGCACAAAGGGAGCCTGTAGAGCAGAGGGTCAGGACTGCAGCACATGTGAGGGTCAAAGGAAAGGATGTTCAAATGCTGTTTGGGCTGGCAGGTATACAAAGAGCAGCAGGGCCATGAGCAGTGGGTGCAGAACAACACCAGGGATGGGCAGAGGGAAAGGGTGCTGGCTGCATTCCACTGATGTGCTGCTCCAGCTGGAGCAGAGAGAAAAGGTGGCAAGAGGGGTGATGCAGAGGAAATATGAAAGAGTAATTGGCACAACAGAGCGTGTGTGTTGAGGGAGAAGCTTAATTAATAAAAAGCGAAAAACTAAACGGGGACAAAAATAGCAAATGTTTGGAGGACTGGCAGAAAGGTGGCATCTCTCTGGGAAACAGAAAAGGAATTGTTGGGGAATCCACAGTGTTTTATGCCTAATTCATTGCTGTTGCTCTTATTAGGCCAGGAGGCACTGGTAGTGCCTGTAATTGCTTCTGGAACATTGCAAGTTACTTTTAACAGGCACACAGCTATGGAGCAACTGCCTAGAGCCACGTATTTCTGTTTCCCTCTCTTGTGGCTCCCTGTGAGATAGGGCAAGCTCAACTGGCCTTGCTTATGTTTCTTTCTTTTTTTATTTTTTTTTTCCCAAAGCATTTATTTCATTTGACATTGGGTTCAAGCAGCATTCTATAGCACACTGTCAAGATCTGAAATGTCAGAATGAAATACTGAATGCTATTTCCTCACATGCTTAGTATCGGAAATTATGTAGGCTGGAGGCTCAGTGTCCAAAACAGATTCCTGCAATTGCTGCCGTGGAGCTATGCTCCGTTTTTCAATATGTTGGTCATGGGTTGATGACACTGATTTCTCTGAGAAGCTCCTGATGGCACCAGGTATCATCCTCCAAGGAAACAAAAACAAACAAAAAACCAAAAAAAACCCAAACAAAAACCCAACAAAGCAACAAAACCAACCACAAAACAACAAAACATCCAATAGGGAAAAAAAAAAAAAAAGACAAATGTATAAGTGGTAAATTTTTCAAATGTGAGAATAGAACAGGATACCTGTGGCCAAGCTGAGATTGATGCTATAGCTTCACAAACAGTTGTGTCATTGCACTTCAGCTCAAGTATAGATTTTTCTCCTGCCATCCTAGTGGGTAGATGTTGGACATGTTGTACAGGCTCTCTTCCCACCTTCCCTTTTGCCTTATTTTAAACCTGCTGCAAACTTAACCTGCTTTATTCAGATTTGTAATGGCATGAGGTTTATGTGCTAGCTGGAACATGCGAGTACCTGAAGTCCTAGAAATGCTTATAATTTGCATTCTTAATAAAACATAATTTAAATTCCTAAATATAGAAAGCGCTCTATAACTGAAATGGATTAAACCATCTCCTTCTTCTCAGATCTCAATATCCCAAACATCACTGTGAGCCCGGAAATTTTGGAAGAAGCCCCGTAAAGGCCTGGCTCTGAACTGCTTGAAAAGGGAGAATCAGAAAACCAAATCTAGGGCTTTCTATTGGATTAAATCCAGAACATGCTGCTGAGTCCTCCTTAATGGCAGGGCCAGTCTGTGATGCTAGAACAGCCCTTAAGGATCCTTACTTTTCTTACTAATCCCAGGATCAAAGATAGATATTATGAAATGCTTGAGAAGAGCAAGTTTTTCTGGCATTAAGTTTAATATTAATCACCTATAGTATAATTTTTCTGACTTTTTCCTACCAGTGTGATTTCAGAATATCCCCTCACAAATGTTTTTTAGTCTCTTGGATTAACACAGCATTATTCCAAATGTCATGGTAATTCTTCACCCTGGAAAATGCTTCTTAACTGGTTCTGCACCATAAATAGCATCCTTACAGCCCAAATTTTATTGGACCTTTGAGCAATATCATGATACAGACAATAAATACCTTCACAAATTGTTGGCTGTTATTCTTTTTTTATGACATACATTCTTTGTGGATGTCAGTTCAGAGCCTTTGGTAATTAGCACAACACTGGAGTTTCAGCAGCCTGTGCTCTGGGATATGCAGTTGTGTTTCTGTATGTCCTGACACTGTCTTGAGCACTCTCTTCTTTCCC
>NW_009953295.1:3072394-3076599 GCF_000747805.2 Chaetura pelagica | reverse complement strand
GTCTTATGGCTGTGAGATGGCCTCCCATTAAGTGAGTTCAGTTTAAAATTGAGTCCTTACTACCAAGGGTTTTCTTCCAGAGGAGTTTAAGGGGCTGGACAGGAGTGTCCTATCATCTGATGACAGCTGTCTTAGGGGGAGAATGGGAGTGACTAAAATGAGGAAACCAGACTGGTCTCAGAAGACATGGGGACAACATGAGCTGATCCCGCAGTCCTTCTTGTCATCTCCCATGAAGTCAAAAACCTCTTTTCAGTCTGTCACAGGCAGCTGGCATGCAACAACTTCTCTGGCATTGGCAGTGGCTCAGGCATCCCACCAAGTGCCTGGTCCAGCAGCCTGGATGCCAGAGGCAAGGGGAGGCTGTACCAAAACACAGGTGTCTGCACAGGCAGCCAAACCCTTTTTATACTTGTGCCCCATGCCGCAGACTGTCAGTCGTCACCGGTTCCTTCCCCGTGCACACCCCCACGCACACCTTCTTGCCTGTCTTTTTTCTTTTTTTCCCTCCACCCACTACCTGCATCAGGGGGTTGATTTTTCTTTTTTCTTTCCTTCTTTCTTTCTTTTTTTTTTTTTTTTTTTTTTTTTCACCTCAAAGTGATAGCAATTCCTGGTGCATTTATCTTAGATGATGTGGTCGTTGTAAGATGAAGTACCTGCAGCAGCCAGTCTGCGGTTGATTTGAACGCAGGCGAGTCTCGACAATGAGCTTAAAGGAGGGTGTCAGGTATAAATCTTGTCTTCAAACAGCCAGGGTGCATTCCAGACTTCAGAGACACCTCTTTGTGTGGACGATTTTTTTTAGTTGTTTTTTTTTATGCCTCCTTTTTCTTTTTCTTGGACCTGGAAGAGGATGAAAGTGCAGGGGTGTGTGCATTCGTTTAGGCTGATAATGAGAGTGGGGCTCACGGGCATGGTAATTTGGCAGCCTCTCCACTTCCTGTAACAGTTTTAAAAAAAAAATATTAAAAAATCCAAGGGCTGCTTGAAGACAAACATTTTTTGTTTAACTACTGCTGGTTCATTTTCTGAACAACCATACAATTAATTTTATTTGTATTAAAGAGGCAGGCTGCTTTTTGTAAGCTTTTCTGTGCTATAATTAATGAAGATCAAAAATGTTACAGAGACACAATATTTAACTTTTCATAGGTGGGACTACACAACATCTGCAGTAATTAGAGAAGCAAAAGAAAAAGGCGTTGTGTTGGGTTTTTTCCCTTCAAAGTGTCTTTGTTAAGCATCTTTTCTGCACACAACTCTCAAGAATTCTAGCTGTGAACATAATTTTTGGTGAAGAGGCTAATCAATACTAAAACCAGAGAATTTTTTAAAGATATTTTTTTAATTGCATTGTGAGATAAACATGTTTTTGTAAAATGTTATCAGCTAGGTCAGACTTGTGAGGACTGAGCCCATGAAGTAAAGTGCAGGACTACCTGTGTTGCTTCTTGAAGCACCTGACCAGAACAAGAGTGTTTATTGCTTGCATTGTAGTTGTCAAGCAAATGCATGTTTGTTAATACTTCAAAAGCATCAGAGCAGTTTCATGATTTTACATGTAAAAAATCCTGGATGTTTTGCTACTAGGAATTCTCTAGCACAGATTATCTTTTAGCTGTCCTGCTTAGAAAATAATTAGTTTGTAATAAGTAATAGCGTATTTCTCTCTGGATGATTAAATAACGAATAACTCTGGAATGTACCTCTTGAAGACATATGACAAGAAACATGCATAGTTTTACCTTGGCATTAGCTGCTTCCTGCTCCACCAACCTTTCAGCTGCTCTAGTAAAAGGAAAATCTGGTTTTCACTGGCCTGAAATAAAAACACAGTTGGCTCCAAGTGTGTCACTCGGATTCACAAAGCAACTGCACGCTTCACTGTTAGGTACAAGCAAGGGGGGCATGACTCCATTATGCCAGGGATCAGTCATTCCAGCCGCATGTGGCATTTTGCTAATGCTTCGCAAATTGAAGCTGCAGCTACATCATCCCTGTTAGTGTCAGAACTGTTCTAGCACTGCTAAGGCAAAGTCAAATCTGTCATCTGTGTGATCTGGGATAAGTCTGGTCTCAAACATTGTTTGAAGAACAAGCTATCCTGGTATCATCCCAAAACCAGCACAGGCACCATGTGATGTGTACTAAACCACACAAAGAATGAAAGAGAAATTAATCTTTGTCCTTTCTTTACGGGATGTAAAGAAGGGTGGTGGCTTACAAAAAAGAAGTTATGACCCAGGGATGTCCACCACATCTTTAGGCTGTACCCTAGTAAAGTTTGTGCTGCCTCATGCTGAGTCCCTCTGTCTCCAGTAACAATAAACTGTGCTTCTAGAAACTCAGAAACAAATGTGAGCATGGGGTACAGGGCAGCACTGAGCTCCCTGCTGCCAATGCTGCAGCAGCCTGTAACCCAGCTGCTCCTCCCCAGGGAGAGGGAGGTCTGGTGCCCTTGTGACCCAGGGGGATCCTTGCCTCTAACCCATGCCTGATGTCTGAAGATTATGTTGAGTTTGGAGAAATGTATGCAAAACTGAATCATGGAAAGTTACTCATACTGATTGCATCATATTTATTTCTGTTCACTTCATGACTCATAACTTTCCTAAGTATATGCAAGAAAAAGAGTCAAACACTTTCTTGTCTTTAAATGAAAATTCTTCTGCCATATGCAAGAGATGTCTGGTCTCTAAAGCTCTCCTTCAAAACCTACTAAGGTCAAAATCCAACAAGTTCTTTCCGGGATGTCAGGATGCTATTATGTGAGTGTTTCCCTCAGAGCAGGACCAGTGTTTTGAGTGAGAGTGTTTGGCTTTGTGCAGAGACTGGCTGCATCTGGGTGGCACAAGTGGGCAGCTGAGGGGGTTGGTTGGGAGAATTAGCAGCAATGTGCTTCCTAAGTCCTAACAAAACCCAGCACAGGTAAATGCCAACAGGTTCACTTGGTTGTTTTTTTTTCTAAATTGAAACACTGTTATCAATTTAAAAATATACACTTTCAGTACCAAAAACTGTATATTTTTAAAGTCATTTCTGGGTTATTATATTTAAAGTGAGGCAAATCCCTCCTGCAGTTCTCCTAGCTATTCATCTTCCTAAGCACTCTTTTACCATCTTATCTTTCAGACTGCAGGATCTTCGAAGAAGAGACAGTCTTTATTTGTGTACTGTACAACACCCATTATATTTAACACTAAACTCAAATGTTTACCTACAATGTAAAATGGTTGCCAAACATTGTGATTTAAGAGGGTGTCAAGGTTTTTACTGTGTCAGTATTAAGAAGTGAGGGAGAAGCAGTGTGAACATTTAGCTTACATGTAGGTTACATTCAAAATGATGGAACATGGAACAACCTGAAGATTTCAGTCAGAGAGCCCTACCTGCAGTGTTGGTCAGTGCATGGTTGAGGTTCCCATGCAATGGCAGTCTTGCTCCTTTGCCCCTTTTTGCCCCGTGCAACTTGCACATTCATCACAGATGTCATCACAAAAAGTTTGGATACAGACATTTTCAGGAAGATTTGGAGAGGTCTGAGCAGCTACAGTCACTGTGCTCACACTTGAAAGGCTGTTTGCTTGGGGAAACAAGGTGTTTTGGGTTTGTCTTTGCCTCTCGGGCCTGCCTCCTTATAACCAACAGATCTACTGTGTGAGGCCCCAGACTTTTTATCCTGCTCACAAAATGTGTCTTTGATGACTTTTATTTATTATACCATATAATCTCTACACATGTGTTCCGTTTATAGGTAGAAACCACAACTAGTTCAGCTCTATATAGCACTTTTTCACATTATATGATTCTTTGCTCTGGAGATCTGCAAGAGTATGAACTGAGCAAGTCCAAAAATACTATTTTCACCTTCAGTTCATATAGGAATATGTAATTTTGTGGGCACCAGTCACTGGAAGTTTATATCTCTTTTCTTTCCCTGATTACCATTGTAACCTGAAATTTTAAAAACCTTGCTTTTATGTGGATTAGATTGTTCAGTGATGCTTTTTTTTTCTGCCTGTGATTTTAAATGAGTTAAAGGTCCTTCTTAAGAGCTGTATTCCTTTACCTGCCTATGTGTGGCTACTGCCTTTTAGTATGTGCTATGTAAGATGTCCATATGAAGCTGCCAGGTCTCACACAGGACCCAGAGGAGATCTGCAGGCTTCTGGAGTGACACATGGGGTTCAGCAAGCTGGTAC
>NW_009953295.1:3040664-3072348 GCF_000747805.2 Chaetura pelagica | reverse complement strand
TCAGCAGGCTGCTGCAGAGCATCTCAGATGGCACCAGGCACCTGTGCATGGGCAGCTACACTGAGCCCTTGTTGAGGCCAGCGACTACAGGAATAGCTTAGCTAACAACTCCAGAGAGCTCCTGATCCCCTCCCTGGTCATCAGATGACTTATTTTTCCCTAAGTACGTCACACATTTCTTCTTTGTTGCTCCCATGATGATTCCCAGCTCTCCCAAGTAACCACAACATTTATGCTTGCTTCTGCATATAGTGGATTCTTAACTTAAACATACCTGATCACTTTACAACAAACCAAAAGTGTTTCAAAATTATGGAGAAACTTTAATATCACATTAAAAAAACCCACAACAAACAAAAAAACAGACAACAGAACACTAAAAATTGGCTGAGGGACAAGAGAAAAGCTGGGGGTTTTTTGAGTTCTAGCTCCAAAAACATTGAACATCCAAAAAGTGAGCTCACTCCATTTTTTATAAACTATTATTATAAATTTCCTATGCCTTGTGCAGCTTAATGTCATGTTTCCAAAGAAGTCTGGAACAAGATCAGGCCTGTGACATTACTGAACAAGTAATGTGAGATTTATTTCAACACATGTGACGACTGCTAGATAAAGAAATTGCATCTCACTGGTAACGCAAAATGCTTCTTTCTAGCCTGATATATTGCAGTAACTAGAGATTTAATCTAAAACTTTGTCCAAACTTTCAGCTGTGTTAGCATAGAGAGGATGATCATGGGGAATTTCAGAAAAATTACCTCTTTTATTCAAACTTGCTTCTGTGACAATTTCTTTATTAAAGATGCATGACGAAGAGAAGCCGAAGTACATCTGTATGTGAGGCAGGTCACAAATTTTTCCTGTACAGTTTTACTTGTTAGGAATAACCACATTTAAAAGTCTGGCAGGGAATTACACCCCCTGCATGCCTTCATGCCCTTGACCTTGAATTTCCAGTCCTTTACAGAAACCCTGTTTGTCCCCATTACATTGAATCTGGGAAAAGCAAGTTTGAGTGCGTGATGGCATTGATCTGTAGTAATGGAGTGTTTGTAAAAAACACTGTTTGCTTTACCTTGCACTCAAAGCGAGAGGTTGTAACACAAATGCTGTCTTGAAACAATTTTCCTGATGCCATTGAGCCTTGGAGAGCCTACATTAATTACCAAAGTCAGAGCAGAGCTGTCACACAAAGGATTCAATGTCTTTCCTGAACATAAATTTAGGTTGGCTGGTAGTTCAGAGGAAGTGGTACAAGGGATGAATTCTGGCACATTTGAAGACCTTCTGTGTGTTGGTCTCAGAGTCTTAAGTGGGTTGAGATGAGGACTCATCTCATCAACCCCCTGTCCACCACCACAGAGTCCTCAAACCACCTGAGCAGAGGAGTTTGCATTAATGTTAATAAAGGTTACACACAGAAAGGAGCAGTTTTTTCAGCCAGTAACTTGTTCACACACACAAACCCTGCCAACACTGTTTCCAAGCAACTGAAACAATGTATAAATTTAATTCTAATGTGGAAACCAGTTTTAGACAATAAAACAAGGAAAATACTTTGGAAAATAAAAACTGATTAAAATGTAGGATTTGCTAAGTGAAACAGCTTCTGTGTTTATGGTACTATACCTGAGGAAAAAAAGCTTTTCTATTTTAAAGGAAGGTAAAATCTTTCTCAAAACGATGGGGAAACACCTCTAGCCAGATCTTCTTTGTGTGTGTGGTTTCACTCCATCTGAACTGAGTTCTCAGTTCGACCAGTACAGCTCCCTGCAAGTATCCCATCTGGTTATCCTGGGAAAGCATTAGCTGTCCCAGAGGCACCAGTGAGCTATTCCCATCCCCAAAGCAGTCATGGTCAGTCCAAGGGCTGAGGAAACTTTCCCCTCTTAGAAAAAAAAAGAGTCCTTGGCTTAAGGGCTTCCCATCCTTGTTAAATGGAAAAGTGCTTTCATTTCTCACCCCAAAGCAAAAGGAAAGGGGGCAAGCAGTCCAAATGACACCAGCATAGCTTTAGGACTTACACTGGAGCAATTCTAATGTTTGCAGTGTGAGATATGGTACAAGACACCTGAGAGTGTGAAGTGTCCCACAGGACGTCCCTGCCAAAGGGCCCTGAGAGGTGTCCCAGGGAGGGTCTCCCACACTCTGAGCTGCCTGGGTCAAGCAGGAGGGTGAACAGCAGAGCATTGCCTGCCTGCTCCCTGGCATGTTTGGGATATTTGCCTCAGGGGGAAATATGGGCTTCCTCAGGATTACTGCACAGTGCCTGATGGATGGCTAATTATAGGTCTTGCAGTGAAAGAAGCAGCCCCACAGAGATCTTAAGCTACTAGAATTTAAGTAAAGATGTTATTTCTGGGATATTACTCCCACAGGCCAAAGTACAATTACAGTGGTGTTTCATGTTTCCTCACCAGAAAAAAAAATTAAATGAGCAAAGTCTAAGGTTTTAAATTAATCCTCTTATCAAGGAATCACTTAGACACAGTGCTTCATCATCTGCTTCCTCCTTGTAATGTCATTGATATCTCAGAAAGTCTCTGGTTTGAATCTTTGCACGGTGCAAGGTAAAGGGCCTGAGCAGGTACAGCCTGGCAAGCTTGATCATGCAAGCTTGGGTGCCTTCTTTGAAATGAACAGAAAACCTGATCCTGTATACCAAACAAACAAACAAACAAGCCCTCTGCTATCCCTCACTCCTCCAAAACAGCCAGGGGAAAGTAATGTTGTTCCCTCTGCGTATGGGAGAACAAGTCCTTGAAACAGGTCAGAGGTCTCCTTTGTTTCTACTGGGAGCCCAGAAATATGGTTAGCTACACCTAGCCACTTGAAGGTGAGATATTGCAATCCAACTCTTTGTACACATCCTAATAATAGACAAGAAAAAGGTTTCCACAATTGTCCTGAACTGATCTTTCCCTGAAAGATAAACTGTATGAGGAAAAGATTGGGAAAAATGAGGTCTTTGCTTTCCAAGCTGGTGAGAAGCCATTTTGCCCTCCCTATAAAGTAGCACTTCTTAGGACAAAGTGACAGAAAGGTGGCTGAAGTCTGAAAACTTGAAGCTTGCATGAAAACAGTCTTTGCTGGAGAGTGTGCCCTTTTCTGACCTGAAAATAAAAATGGGCAGAGTATAAGAAGGTTAGGAGTGTTTGCAAGCTGTACCTTGGGAGCAGACAGTGGAGGGTAAGAAGAATTAACCCATCAGAACTGAGGACCATGCCTTTACTTGTTTCCTGTTGAGTCTGCCTAGGATATTTTCCAAGTCAGGATACTATTTAGGGGGTCCTATGAGTTTGCTTGGGATGTCACTGAAGTGCAGATGGCCAAAGTTTGCACGTGTCCAACACATCACGCAGTACGACTGAGAAACAGCACGCAGTTGGACAGTGAGAGGTCATTAAAATGAAGGGAAGGCAATAGATAGAACTGTGTTTTCAGTCTTGCTCATATACTAGCTTCAGTGACAAAACACACGGAAGGATTTTGCAAAAGATTGTACAAATTGTACAGTAAGAGTAGGTTTGTTCATACCAACACACCGCTGGCTTCGTGCTGCAGGGTAGAAAACACAACGCTGTGCTCAGCAGTACTTTCCATTTCCATTTGGAGTGTGTGAGTTTGGAGCATGTGAAGAGTAGGGTGGTGTTTTAGGTCTTTTTAGGAATATACCAGCTGGTGAAATGTAATTACAGATATTGGTTTTGGATTGTGTAACATGGAGGTGGCTCAGGTATTTAATCTAGAAATAGCAGTGGGACATTGGTTGCATAGCTACTCTGCAGGGAGTGAGGTGGTCCTATGCCCCCCATACTCTAGCTTGATAACACCCCTCTCCCAAGCACCAAGGAACCTTCCATAACCATAGTTTAAACAGGGTGCCTGTTTACTGATCTTAACTAGCACCATCAGCAGCTTGATACTTCAAAGATCTTTCTAGGTTGCTGGTTGGGTGCCAGCACCCTGAAGGAAGAGTGCCCACATCACTTGGCATGGCAGCTGGCATGTCTCACCTCCAGACAGTGCCAAACCTGCCCCTTTGGTGAAGCCCTGGATCTCTCCTAAAGCTGTGCCTGCTGACCACACATCACACATACAATAAATACTCCTGGTAAACACAATGGTCTGAGATGTACAGCAGCCTGGGGAGCAGCTCTATCTTTACCCCGAGATGCAGATATATGGGAACAAAGAATGATAATGGATGTGGGTGTTTTAATTACCAAACCATGCAGACTGTTGCAGAACTATCCCAAACCCCAGTTCTCTGAACACATTTAAAGGATGAAAGTGGTGATTCATGACCAAAAGAGGGATCTAGTAATAAGCCAGTACCCCAGGCCTACCATAAGCTGAATATTGTTCTTAAAGCCTGCTGGCTTTCCAAATATTTCAATTTGTGTGACAGGATGCTAGATATATTGCCCAAATGGTCTGTCAAATCTATCACAGTGTCAAGGAAATATTGTGCTCTCCTCCTTCCCCCTGAAATTCCTTGAATACTTGGTGCCAGCAGTTCAGCTGATAATGCAAAGCAGGATGAAAGCAGACAGCCTTGTCTAGGAGAAGTGACTTTTCAAATTGGCTGTGACAGGCTCCCTTCATCTTTCTGTAACACATCATTTCAGTGCAAGCAACAGACTACAAAAAAGCCTTTTGGTACAACAAGGCTGTAGCAGTTTTCGTATTTTCATGAATTGTGAGCTATTATTTAATTGCTAATGAGCTATTGCCTATCCCACTACCTGGAATACACAGTGTTGCATTTCAGGCTCTGAGATAGGATATGGCTATTTTCAAGAGAATTTTAACGTTTCTAATCAGGCTGCTAAGTATGGGCTTAAGTTAGGGTAGGTCAGTGGTGCTTGTAGTGGTATTGATTTGATGGGTAAATTGCACAACTACTTCCTTTGAGCGCAGTGAACACACACCTTTTTTTATCTACATGATCCTCTGTTATTAAATCTGTCAACTACCATAGTGAGTGTGCTCTTTGTGTGTTATGGCTCCAATCCAGGCACCACCAGGATCACTGAGAATTTCACCGCAGACTTCAGTGGGTTTTCACCTGTGCAGCTGTGCCTGATGCTCTGCCTCAGGGAGGGAGCAGCCTTGTTCTTCTCCAAATCCCAGGTTTTTCCTTTGAACCAGGGTTTTTCAGACAACACATGTCTTCTGGAGTGTCTCAGCCCCTCTGATTGTAGGGACCAGGGTCTCTATCCCCTGCAGGTTTGGAAGCAGGGGCCTCAGTAACCACCCTCCTCCAACCAGGCAGAAGCTGGTGCCCCCGGTGCCTCGCAGCAAACACACTGCCAGAGGTAATGGGGTTCAGGATTATAATACAACAGAAAAACCTCTAAAGGACAGGGAAAAGAGTCTGCCTAGAAAACAAGACCCGGTTGACAGTGTCTGTTTTATTTGCAGCAGGCAAGCACCAGGCAAGGTGTGACCAGAAGCTACTACATGCACACCATGGAGTTACCTCAGCAAAAGAAATACATCCATGTGGCAACATTGGCCTCAGCTCAGAGGGTGATGCACGCCTGGTGCTTTACCTCCCCTGGCTTAGCCCCGACATATATTAAAATAGCCTGAGGGCTACTTCAACTTGTATGTGACTATAAAAGCTTCAGTGGCCAAATGCACAGGCAGGGTGTAGGAATGGTTACAGGTTTTCTAAGTTACTTGAAGCCTCAATGGTAACTTGTCAGTCTGCTCTGAAAGAAGGTAACTAAAGACTGCTCAGCTGTATGTGAGTTCACCCTTCTGAGACAGGTCCAAAGCTTTCCAAAAGTAAGAAAGTTTACATCAGAGAGCAATAATTTCCCGTATTTGCTATCCTCAGCTGTCAGTCATGGGAATTATCCATCTGTTTCTGCCCCTCAGTTGAAAACATGCTCCTATCATGCAACACAACAAACAAATTCCACCAGACTGCCAGGCTCCAGCCTCTGTTACTTCAGCATGCTTTCAGGATAACCTCCTTTCCCTGTAAGATGGCTTAAGGGATGACCTTCAGTTACGTGAGGCAGAGAACAGGAGCAGGAGCGGCACTGTACGATGGTGTTGATGTGTTCTGTTTGAGCTGCTTAAGAATGTGCACCTGAGTTCTGCCTATGTCTCATACAGATTAGAAAAGTAGTATTAGTCCTTTCTGACATAGTAGGAATAGACCCATGGAGAGATATTTTGTTTCCCCATAGGGGGAGACTCTACTTGTCCATCTGTAGGAACCAGTCAGTGACTTTCATATTGACATATCTGAGATAGAGTTGCAGATACAAGTGCTGCCAACACACAGGACTTAAGTACAGGACTTTAGCAGCAAATATGTGAAGCATGAGAGAACAATCAAGTTTGCTGCCTTCATACTGCTTTCTTAGCTGTGCAGTGATGTAACTCTTAGGCCATTCCAGTTTTTTCCATGCTTGATGCTAAGTTGGTTAAGTAAGCAAACTGAGAACACTCTAATAGCCACATCCAGAAGAAACCTTACAGGTTTAATGTGCTTTAATGTAGTGGATTTATCTCCTTCCCCCACTCCAGATCCTCTCCCAGACTCCCCCTGTGTTTACAAGGCTTTAGTGTTATTTTAGCTTCTCTCTTTTGCATTCATAATAATCTTCGAAAATCAGAGTTGACACGATGACGAAAGTTGTCACATTGAATACATTGTTTACTTGGCTCAAACACTTATTTTTATAGTCCCTCTAGAGAAAGTTTCTTACTCAAATTTGCCAGAGATACTCAGCAAGTTTAACTAGAAACTTGGCATTTCCTCCTCCAGAAATTCTTAGAATGATATTTTCCAGCAACAGACTAATTGGCAACATCTTGCTTCTCAGAGGCACATGTCCTTCTCCACTAGATTTTCTTGACACATTCACACCTGGAGTTTGGGGATCAGCAGCTCGGCACAGCATCACACAGCCAGTAAATGCCTCACCTAGGAGGCAGACAGATAAATCTCCAAAATTGAATTTTGTGTAAAAGAGGGATAACAATCCTGCCAACGCATGTAAGAACGATTCTTCACACCCAGACGGAGATTTCTCCAGTGTTCTGTGCTGTATATTTTACATACTGAATCTCTAACCAATTTAATTTTCCCCAAGGCTTTCATATTGTTCTAAGGGGAACAACAACTACGATCTCTTCCAAACCAGTGGAACGAGACATTGTGTTTGACAAGAAGGGCCTAAAATTTATGTTTTGCTTGCTTCGTGCTTAGACTTGAGTTTGCCAAAACAGCTCTGCCAAGAGTGTATCATTCCTTGTTATTTATGTCCATTGAACACCACAGTCACCTGTGTGATCCAATACTGTCTGTGTCTGGGTTACCTTCATATTGATACCTGCAGACACCTTAACCTGGAGGAGGGGTAGGCTACTTCAAATTTTATTTGTGACCAATAAAGAATACCCACCTCCCTGAATTTTTTATTTTACAGATGACAACTCCCACAACTTTGGGCTAGATAGATTCACTAGCACCATAAAATACTTCATAGTGTATACATAAACATCTGGTAAAAACCAGCATGATTTGCAATCTATCATGTAGTTAAGGTAGAAGGAAGGGAGGAGACATGGCAATCCAGCAGCAGCTGCCATGATTTCAGGGTGGTCAAGAGATCTTGTCACAAACAATGAGCCAAGTTCTGCCTCCTAGAAACATGTTTCTTTAGGTTAAGAACAATTAAAGGCAGCATCTGACACAGCTCTACAGCAGGCAAAAGAAATGGCTAGAGAAGGTTAGTGGCTGGCGAGACAGCCACCAGGGAGCAAACAAAGCTGTTTATAAAAGAATAGGGAAAAAAAATCACAAATTGTGTAATTGTACAAAGTCTCATCTATTCTGTTTCCAATTTGTATAACATTTTATCCTTTAAGGAATGAACAATGTGTTTCTGCTTCTGGTTCTTCAAACAGCTATTCAATTTACCTTTTTCAGCTCTTAGATGGTGAGTAACTGCCAACTTCTGCCTTGCCTCCTGCCTCCAAGGGTGCCTGGACACTGAGCTGTGTCCAGGCAGCAGCCCCAGCTCTTCCCAAGCCTACATAGTGCCCAGGAGTGCTGGAGCACCCAGCATTATTGTTGTGTCCTATTTGGGCTGTTTATCTTGCTAAGCCACCCATGCCCTAAGACACCCTTCTCTCCTTCCCACTGGTATAAATGTCTGTCCCGTTTCAGAACACACACCAGATGTGGAGGCATTACTTTGCTGGACCTAAGGGGTTTTTTCCAACCTAGAATCACAGAATGGTTTGGGCTGGAAAGGACCTTAAAGATCATCTAGTGCCAAAGCCCCTGTCATGGGCAGAGACACCTTCCACTAGACCAGTTTGCTCAAAGTCCCATCCAACCTGACCCTTGGACATGTTTTTACTGCAGAATTTAACTGATTAAAATATACCAAGCTGATTTTGGAGGTAGATCTCACAATTGGTTATATTCAGGAAGGGAGGTTACCCCGTTCACTGACTTTAATCGACACCTCAAAGGCCTCCAGAAAGTATGGAAGAATATATTACTGGTATAGTTCTGTGTGAGCTGATCAAGATCAAGGGCAGGCTTCCTCCATTTCAGATGAACCCAGCAGACTAGAGCTGGCTGTGATGTACATACTAGCTTTCTGTTCAGGACAAAGCCAAAGCTATGTGGTCCCATCCCAACAGCTAGAGCTGAGAATAGCTGACAGATCAGGCACGCAGTCTTTCCCTCCCCTGTATTTCTCTGAAAACATTCAGTTGGCACTGGGTTGTTCATATGTTAGCATAAGAAGAGCTTTGGCCTGCAGACTCCTCTCAAAGCAGATACTTAGCTCTAGCAATTACTTTCTCCAGTTTCAAATTCAAGCAAGCAAAAACACAGTTGAAAGGCACTCCAGTTCCTTTTTAATGCACTGTCTTCTATGGAGACTAAAATAACAAGTAAAATGCTAAAAACATGGTTTTGTCATCAGGCTCTTTTCTCCTTGGGGCTTGATATTGCTGCAACCTGTAAAATGGGGTCCTTTAAAACATCATCACCTGCAGCAATGCAGACATTTCATTCTCTGAATACCCTAACTTTCTATTTAGTAGGGTTCTCATAGTGTTAACAATGGAAATTTTAGGATTTGTATGAAGTTTCCCATGTTTCTTCTAAGTTGTTTGTCTTCAAAGTAGAGAGAAGCCAGCTTTGCAGGAGCAGTCACCTCTTTATACAAAACAAAGCTTCTGAGAAGTTCACGGTCTCAATGTGGAAGCCACCCTTCAGTCTTCTGTGCAGAAAAAAATACTGGCAATGCTAAGATATTGCAGGTATACACCAATGAGACAAGATGTAAGCTATGCTGCAGCATCTCCTAGACTCTACACATCATGTGTCACTCTGCTTTGCTTTTTTGCTTCAGGATGGCAGTTACATGCACAATTAGTGACATTTTAATATGGTTGATCAAAAAGCAATTTAATATCTGCAATGTATAGTTGCTGAGGTCTGTGGTTTTGTATTGTTTTATTAAAATAGATGTTATCTGTTAAGGCATCCTTCAGCAGTGTGAGCTCAGGGTTGGCCATCAAATGACATAAAAGATACTCGAAAGGTTAATAGATGAAAGGGAGCAATTTATTTGCTCTCTTTAAATCAGAACTATTCTTGCCAGCCTTCACAACTGGATTCTCTCCTGACCACGCAAATGTGTTTGCCTGTAATACATTCAGTCCTCAAAAAGAGATGTTAGAATTTGAGGATGAAAGTAGATTTTTTGTAGCGGAAATATTGCAAAGCTGTTCTGCCAGAACAATCTTTTTCAGCAACTTGAGCATCCAACTCAAAATAGCAGCTCATGATGCTGGAGTCGTTGCTTTCATCCAGCATCACAGCGAAAAGATTTGAGCTGGCATGGCTCAGCAGTCTGCAGGAGATATGATGACAGCTTTCTGAGGGTGCTGATTGCTTTTGTTCTCCAGATGAAAATACTCTTGCCATGGCAGTCTCAACATCCCCTTCACCAACCTGGCAAAGCAAGGAGCATGCAGAATGGGAACACGTTGCTATGGCATCACTGGCAAATCAACAAGTTTGGTAGAGTTGACTCCAGCAGAAAGAAAAACCCAGGGCAGTTGCTAGGCACAAAAGGAAAGTATTCGCTGGTGCATAACTAACTCTGTGAAACTGATATATGTCTTGGACATGCAGGGTAATTTTTCACATCTTGGTGGAAATGACAACACAGGTTATGTGGAAGGAGGGAGAAGAGCAAGTCAAAAGCCACACCAGCTTCAAACATATAGTAGTTTAATAGATGTGATTTTATGGTCCCTAATAGATCTCTAGCTGACTGCGGGATCATTATTGTCCCCATAACCTCATCCCAGAATATATGAAAAAGACCTTATAAAATGTCCAGTGAAATGCTCTACCCAGAATGGCCAAAGCCTTCATAAAAATACTCTTTTTAGTTTTAGACTTTCACCTCAAGAAAGATGGCTGCAGGCTGTAGAAAATCCAGGTAGAAGCACAATCAACCACTGCTTTAGAAATCATGCCTTAACGATGCAAGTTTGGATGAGTTAGAACTGTTTGTGTAAAAAATGACCAAGTTGAGACATGATGTCAGACTCAAATGCCTAGGAGTCTGCTGTAGAACAAGAAGAAATAACCTATTTTTCACATCTGTTGTAGGTAAGATGAATAGCAGCAGTTTGAAGTGAATGAAAAAGAGATGCAGATTAGACATTAAGAGACAGACATTAGAATCACAGAATCATAGAACTATTCAGGTTGGTAAAGACCCTTGGGATCACCGAGTCCAACATCCTCCCTACTCTACAAAGTTCTCCCCTAAACCATATCCACCAAGACCACATCCAAACAGCTGTTAAACAGAAACAGTCCCAACACTGAGCCCTGAGGAACACCACTTGTGACTGGCCCCAGCTGCATTTGACTCCATTGGCTACCACTCTCTGGGCCTAACTGTCCAGCTAGTGCTTGATCCAACAGATCATGTGCTCATCCAGGCCATGAGCAGCCAGGTTTTTTATGAGAGTTCTATGGGGAACAGTGTCAAATGCTTTCTGGAGGTCCAGAGAGACAATATCCACAGCCTTTCCTTCACCCAATAGTCAGGTCATCAGGCTATAAAAGGAGATCAGGTTCATCAGGCAGCACCTGCTTTTCATAAACCCATGCTGACTGGGCCTGATCCCCTGGTTATCCTCTAGATGTCTTCTAATAACACTCAAGATGATCTGCTCCATGACCTTCCCTGGTACTAAGGTCAGACTGACAGATCTATAGTTTCCCACATCCCCCTTTCAGCCTTTCTTATAGATGGGTGTTACATTTGCTACACTCCAGCCCATTGGGACCTCCACAGTTAACAAGGACTTCAGGTAAATAATGGAAAGTGGCCTGATGATCGTGTCTGTTAACTCTTTCAGCACCCTTGGATGTAACCCATCTGGTCCCATAGACTTGTGTGTGTCTAAGTGGTGTAGTAGGTATCTGAGGACTTCCTCTTTAATTGTGATGACCTCGTTCTGCACCTCCTCCCTGTCTCCCAGCTCATGTGGCTGTGTATCCATGGAACAGCTAGTTCCACTGCTAAAGGCTAGAGGCAAAGTATGTGTTGAGCACCTCAGCCTTTTCCTCATCCTTTGTTACTAAGACTCCCTTTGCATCCAATAAAGGATAGAGATATTCCCTAATCCTCCTTTTACTGTTAATGAATTTATAGAAACATTTTTTATTGTCCCTAACAGCTGTAGCTAGTTTGAGCTCTAGCTGCACTTTGGCTCTCCTGGTTTTCACTCTGCATAGGTTCACTTCATCTTTATAGACTTCATGAGTGACCTGTCCTCTGTTCCGAAGGTCATAGACTCTCCTTTTCTTCCTCAGATCCAGCCAAAGGTCCCTACTTAGCCAAGCTGGTCTCCTGCACCACTTACTGTTTTCTCAGCACACAGGGACAGCCTGCTCCTGTGCATTTCAGACTTCTTTCTTGAAGTAAGTCCAGCCTTCCTGGACTCCTTTATCCTTCAAGGCAGCCTCCCACAGGACTTTGTCAATCAGTGTTCTGAGCAGGTCAAAGTTTGCCTTCTTGAAGTCTAAGGTTGCAGTTTTACTAACCCTTCTCCTTGTTTCTCCAAGGATCAAAAACCCAAACATCTCATGATCACTGTGCCCTAGACAGCCTCCAACTTTTACTTCCCCCACAAGATCTTCCCTGTTCACCAGAAGCAGGTCCAGGAGGGCACCCTCCCTGGTCGGCTCACTTACCAGCTGTGTGAGGAATTTATCTTCCACACATTCCAGGAACCTCTTGGAATGTTCCCTCTCTGCTGTGCTGTATTCCCAGCAAATGTCTGGGAGGTTCAAGTTCCCCACAAGACCAACAGCAATTGACTGGGAGATTTCTTATCCCATCCAACCTGGACTTGAACATTTCCTGGGATGGGACTTCCACAGCTTCCCTGGGCAACCTGTTCCAGTGTCTCACCACCATGGCACTAAGGAATTTCCTCCCAATGTCATTTTAATTACCCTCATTTAATGTAGCTCTGTGATTTCTTTCAGTATAAGGTTTATTATATTAATGCTACCTCATCATCAAAACTACTCCTTCAAAAACAGGGAAATGAAGTATAGGAAAAGCATCCATGCTGGCCTTGCAGAAAGAATTTTTATGTAAAAATACTTGGCCACAGACATGGCACACATGGACACAGACTAGAAAGCTGTCAGATGTGATACAAATGAAATATAGAGAGGATTCAATTTTTTTCCATGTTTAGTAATAAACTGAATGGAGGTCATAAGATAGAGATACAATATCCAAGCCAGTAAGCATCTATGATCCAAGATTTTCAATAAAGATCTATGCAAACTGAAGAAGGAACTGCATATGAAATGCAGGCAAATTTAATCCAAGAAGAGTCTTCAGCCACTTGTTGCTGCAATTACAGTGAGCTCTTAAGTTTTAAGTAACTAAAAAAAAAAAAATACTTGAGTTTACAGCTCTAAGGTGTTCTCCTTTCTTATATTCCTGATTAACATGAATTATCCATTAATTACCAAAAATTGTTTTTAATCTTCTTAGAATTATCTTAGTTCGTTTTAGCCAGTTCTGCTTTCTGCCGTGCACTTCTCTTCTGCCCCCAAGCTGAGTGGAGTCACGTACCTCCAACCAGACACGTATCATTTCTCCTCTCTCAGGAGCCTACTGCACTGCTTCCCAACAGCCCATCTCCCTGATCTGGAGCCTGATGTATCCACCTTCATCCCTCATCTTTCTGTGGCCGTACAATAGTTTATCAGCTACATGGGACCTAGTAAGGACATTTCATTGAGTGTGTCTTCAGCCTCCTCTTCCTGCTTCAGAAGTATCTTCCTTATAAAAGACCAGATGTGCTCCACCATCCTGTGGTGAGTTAAATCTGTGTTCTTGGCTGCAAAGCTCTTAGAGAAAGCCATCCATGGCATGTCCAGCCCTGAAAACAAAACAAAACGAAATGAAACAAAACAAAACCCACAAAGTACAGTGAGAGCCTCCTTCTCCACAAACTCTAAAATCCAGAGACTGATGAGTCAGCACAAACTTCCAGCAAGTTCTACCTCTTCCTAGCCTAGAGGGATCCTAAATAGCTCTAACACTTCTGCCCAGCTCTGCTTTGAAACTTGTTTGAATGCACCTGAAGAGGGACAAGAGCAGTGACCTGGACTAGCTGAAATCAGCAGGCATGGCTGCAGTCCTGGCACAGGTATCACAGATGTACTTTACATTTCTCTACATACTGAAACAAGACATAAAGAAGCACCTGTCTTCTCTCAGTGGGTACAGACATGCAACTGCAAAAACACTGTGAGAGCAGAAAAAAAGGTCCCAGGGAGAGAGAATTTACTCTGGCACAGGGAACAAGGTGCAGCCAGTGCCCTCCCCACAGCACATGGCCCGGACAGCCCCAGTCTGTCTGCCAGCACAGGCTCCTCTCAGTTCCTCCATGTGGCTTCTCTTGGAAGGGGCAACCTGCTCAAGTGTTTCACCTAACAGTAGCTACGTTGTCTGTCTATATCCCTTAGCTATCCAGGTCCTGGGTTCAGGCCAGAAGACCTGTAAGTTTCCCTTCAGGGTGGTTTGTAAGCAAGGTTTTGGCCTACCAACTTAATTCTTTGCCCTAACTCTTGTTAAGATCCCAAGGCACTTGGCAAGGTGCTGCAGAGCTTTGCTGGGGGAATGGCAAGCATCTCCTTCTGTGCTGCCACAGGGCAGACACCACTGGTCTCTGTCAAGCAGTCTTCTCCCATGTCTTCAAGTTGGAGCTTGAACCTCATCACGAGGATGGTTTAAGGCTCATCCTCTTCCCTATCCCACTGCTTGGCACAGAATGGCTCCAGTTCTGCTTCCTGAAGCATCGGCAACCCATGCCATTCCCTTGCATTGTGGTTGCCTCCAACTCTGGAGCCTCCATGCCATTTTCCAGGGTCAGGCAACCAAGACCATACCAGGCAATTGTCCCTACAGCTTGCCATGGAGCAACCAGCAGGCAGGACCCTGCCAAAGGGCAAACACAGCCTATGCTTAGCTCTGCTGCCCACTGGTTACATCATGTTCCCCACTCCTGTCCTCACCTTCAGTGCCCTTTCTCCAGCCAAGGGCTCTAACTCAGGACAGCAGCCTTCCACACCTCCTCCAGCTCCATGCCTAGACTTTTGCCCTGGTTCCTGCTTCCACCCAGCTTCATCCCGCCTCCTTAGCTGCCCTCCAGTCTTCATTTTCTTCAAACCAGAGAAGAGGGAGCCCTGTCCCACCCAAAACCTGGTATATAGGTGTGGCAGCTCCTTGTGGGGTTTAACGCTTAGGTGGTGCTCAGCATAATTAAGGAGCCAAATGGATTCCTCCCACAGCTTGGCTGCACCAGAAGAGCAGAGATGTGCATGCACTGCCCCTGCAATCCTGCACACAGGATTCTGACACCACTCTGCTCCTGTTTTCATGTCATTCCAAGCAGTCTTTGACAGATACAGGTTTGCAGCATGCAGACAGGACCTTTGCCATGTCAAAATGCCTCCAAGCAGCAACCACCCATGTTGGCAGGCTATTAAGTTTCTACAGAATTTTGACAAGCCTCCAGATGAACATCAAACTACCCCAGATCTCCTGAGGGGCTTAGAATTTAAAAAAAAAAAATAAAAAAAAAATCCAAAAAAACTGACTTCACATGTCATTATTCCCTGCAGCTTTATAGCTAATTTAGAATCTGTTGATCCTGGTGCCAATAAATAGTTCATCTTTAAACTACCTCTGTACTCAGACTTGATTTCATCCTCAGGTTAGTGCTGGTTCTTTAGCTAGCAAGCCAGTAATCTAACAGCACCTATAGGAGGGATAGTTGCTGTATGTATCTGCCTGTGCATATTTGTTCCATTAACATTACCTCCTGCGGTAGCTGAATGTTTCTCTGGGAAAACTTGCTTTCTCAGACAGGGAAGGTGAGTGTAGTATTAATATGTGTGCTAATGCACTGCCCCCCAGTGGAGGTGGGGTCTGGTTTCGGAGTCCAAGCTTTGCAAACCTTCACTTGGTGGATGTGTACTCACAGGACATACATTAAATCAAAATATCAAATTAGCTATTGGTGGGGCAGTGTTAAATCTATTCAAAGGTGTTTTGTGGAAAGCGTAATTTGCATCCAATTGTAATTTTGCAGTACAAACGAACACTTTCCCAGCATACCTCCTTTCTCATCGAGTACTGTAGTCAGAGAGAGCAGAAGGTCTTCAGCTGATTCAGGATGACACTTCACTTATCAGAGCTGCTAAGGAGAACTACAGGAGTTCTCATTTTTAAAGAGCAACTAAATCCAAAATGTCTCAAGGCTGATGAGGTGTCACACAGAATTATTAAAGCTGCTCGAAGGAGCTGTGGTGTCACACAGAATTATTAAAGCTGCTCGAAGCTGTATTTGTTCCCTGCAACATCCTCATCATCCAGTAGGAAAATGTGTCACCTTCTAGTTTATACCAGAAAATATTATATTTATTTGAGCATATTAAAATGTTTCTGGAGATATAACTCTAAATCACAGGGTTTTTTACTCCCGAGCTTCCTGCTCTCACTGGTTTCTTGTCTTCCAGACTTCTTAGGATCGTCATTGCTTCCCAGAGGTCCCTTTCCTATCTTCATTTCATTTTTCCTACAGCAACACAGAATGTTGTACAAACCATGGTTCAGTTCACAGTTACAATCACTCTTTTGGTGTGTTCAAATACTCTTTTATAAAACAGTAGCTTTAGATGAATAAAAATTTGAAAAATGCACACAACTAAATGACTAGGTGAGAGAATTTAAGACCACAAACTCACGATGTTCACCACTGCTTCAATTCTCTTCTGGCGTTATTCTTGTTATTTTTTGCACAGTGCTCTGTCACTTTTTCATCATATAACCTCTGTGTCAAGACAAGATAATGCTTCTGAAACCACGTCTCCATGTTTTCATGTGTTTATGTGACTGGAAAGGGATGAGGCAATAGATGTATGTAGGGATGATAAAAATATCTTTTTCTGCTCACAGCACAGTCAGGTTGTAGAACCATATAAGGCATGTGAATAAGCTGAATGACCAGTTAATGGGAGAAAAGAAATATAAAGCCAATGTGTAATACAGTATATCTGAAGAGAAGATGTAAGCTAGGGTTAGCAGTACTCAAGGCAGAAGCAGGCAGCAGCCTTCCCCAGGTAACTGAGGGAGACAGTCATGGACACCTTTGTAGTATATGTGGGAAAATCAGCAACTGGCATAGCGCAAACAGAAGGAGTATATCTTCCTTTCTAAATATCTTACAGTCTTGCCTTCCAGACCATTATCCTGAACTCCCCCCTTTGCCCATGCATTCTGCAATGCTTGCTGTCGAGTCAGGAGATGACAAGGACTGACCCTCAGACAACACCGAGTGACTAGCGGTGTGTGCAATGGTTTCCAGTTATCCCAGTTCCCAGTCAGCAAACATTCAGGCTTAGACAACAGCAGGGTCCACAGGAGGCAGCCCCACACCTGCTCTGAGGTGACCATCCTGTAGGAGGATCACTCAGCTACCTGCAGTGAGAAGCCCCTGGACCATACTGATCCCTTCTCTCCAGACAGGTGCTAGCAACCTGCTCCCCTCTCCCACTCAGCCTCTGCAAGCACACATTATCCCCTTCCAGCTCCTCTCATTTATCAGACACCTCTCACAGCTGGAGAGGATTTGGGGCTGTTATACCTGCAGTTCACCACTCTCATGCTCTGCCTTGCTGCTTGCTTTGCATGGTTTCAGCAGTGCCCTGTGGGGCTTGCAGGTGGGGAGCTATTTTTTGTAACACTTTTGGCTGGTGGTAGACTAATCCTGAAGATATTCTCCCCTCAACATCTACCCTTGGGGTCAATAGCTTCAGTTGTTTTATTCTTGTTTTTCTTGGTTTGGATTGGAAGGGACTTTTAAAGGTCATCTAGTCCACCCCCCTGCCATGGGCAGACACATCTTCAACTAGATCAGGTTCCTCAAAGCCCAGTCCAACATGACTTCGAATATTTCCAGGGAAGGGGCTTCTACCACCTGTCTGGACAACCTCTTTCAGTGTCTCACCATCCTCATTTTAAAAAATTGCTTCCTTAGATCTACTCTAAATCTACCCTCTTTTAGTTTAAAAACATCATCCCTTGTCCTACAGGCCCTGCTAAAAATTTTGTCCACCTATGTCATCTGTAAAATTGTAGAAGAAATAGAGAAATCCTTTTGATGTGCAATATCTTGATAGTTAATACCAGGCTCCTGAGCTATCCTGGAATGGAAGCTTTATTTCCTACATAAAGCAGGTAACTGTCTAGACTTCAAAAAAGCAGTTGACACTGATACGTGGGAAAGGTCCAACAGGTGAAAAAAAAATTAGCAAGCAGAGAGCTACAGACAGGTCATGTCAGAAGAGCAAGTACTGAACTGCAGGCTTCTGCCTGGTGTCTCAAAGCCAGCTTTATTATAGTGTCCTGGGCTGCAAATTGCAGTCAGCATTGGCTGAGCACACCAAGCTGGAGGGCAGTATCCCTGCTGAAATGGCAGTCAGAAAGTTGCTGCTTCGTGGGAAGGAGGTCAAGTGGTTACTGGTACAAGCTCACACCTTGTGTAGCACTGCTGGTGGCAGTAGTGGGAAGTTCTCATGATGTGCTTGATGGTGGGTGTGGGGAATAAGCATGGAGAGAGAAATTATGTATTTTAGTAACCATCTGATAGACCTAGAAAACAATAAACAGCTTTCGGACCTAGTTCCTTCATCAGGCCCAAAACGCAGCAGTTAAAGCCATGCTTACTGCAAGGTAGAAGCAGTCACTCTTGAAGCAAGCTTCCTATGCTAATCAATCCCACCACATGAGAGAAAAAGGTGGTTAACACCTGTGGAGCAGGGGGGGTGTTACCTGGGAGCAAAGTGACAGGCTGTTAACTCCTGCAGAGGGGGAAAAGGGAGGGGGGGAAGGAAAAAAAAAAAAGGTAATTAACACCTGTGTTATATTTTTAAATACATTATTACATTTCTGGTATTTTGTAATTAACCCAAGTTAATTGTGAGCTCTTGGCTTGCACATTTCCAGCCCAGAGGATAACTAGTTTTTAAAACTAGCTTACTCCTTTGAAAGGCTCAGCTTGACATAGCCTGGTAACAGGTCTATCAGATAAGGCACCACTAGGCTTAATGTGCTCCTTAATTAGGAATGTAAACACCTTAATTAAATGGAAAAAAAAAAAAAAAAAAGAGCCTCAGAGAAGTTATTAAGAGATTTTATGATTATTGACTTGAAAGAGAAAGTATTCCAACAGAGAAAGCCATTTCTTCCTCCTTCCCTTGGAACAGAGGCAACCTACTTTCTAATTGTAACCCCATGCGGCACTTTAAGCACAGAGATTTCCCTCCACCTGGACATGATTTGAGATGTGGGAACATCCAGGCTGAACAGAGAAGTGAGGGACAGTCAGCCTCTCTGAGGGCGTATGGGTATGGATAGATGTGTTTGTGTATACACGCATTCCTGTCAACACTCTGTTCTATAGGCGTGTTGGTCTAGCAGGCTATGACTTCAGCTGCTATTAGCCAAGGTGTTGGTTGGTAGTTTCTCCTCCTGCTTGGACACAGACACAGCAGCAGCAGGCTGTAGCTCGCAACCACCCACAAATATGGGGGATTGGGTTGCTCAGGCATGTTCCTCTGCCTGGCGCTGGACCAGGAGCTGCCTTTGGCCTCTCTGTCCTATCCCTTCAGGGAGACTCGTGCCCATGAAATGGCTGGGTGGACAGTGTATATGGAGAGGCTGCTTCCATGTACCGCCCTACATCCTAGAGCAACACTACAGGCTTGGGGAAGGGTGGCTGGAAAGTTGCCCAGAGGAAAGGCACCTGGAAATGTTGGTCGACAGCTGGCTGATTTTGAGCCAGCAGTGTGCCAAGGTGGCCAAGAAGGCCAATAGCATCCTGGCTTGCATCAGAAACAGTGTGGCCAGCAGGATTAGGAAAGGGATTGTCTTGCTCTATACAGCAGTTGAGAGGCTGCGCCTGAGAATCTGCTGTTCAGTTCTAGTCCCTTCACTACAAGAAGGACACGGAGGTCCTGGAAGGTGTCCAAAGAAGGGCAACCAGGCTGGTGAAGGGTCTAGAGCACAAGTCTTTGAGGAAAATGTGAGGGGACTGGGGTTGTTTAGCCTGGAGGAAGGAAGGCTGAGGGGAGACCTCATCACTCAGCACAACAACCTGAAAGGAAGTTGTAATAAGATGGGGGCTGGTCTCTTCTCCTATGTAAGGCATGACAGGACAAGAGGAAATACCCTCAAGTTGCACTAAGAGTTTAGATTAGATATTAGAAGAAACTTCTTCACTGAAAGGGTTATCAAACACTAGAACAGGCTGCCCAGGAAAGTGGATGAATCACCATCCCTGGAGGTATTTAAAAGACATGTAGATGTGGTGCTTAGGGACATGGTTTAGCACTGGGCTCAGTAGAGTTAGTGTAATGGTCGGACTTGACAATCTTAGATGTCTTTTTCAACCAGAATGATTTTGTGATTCTATGATGCCCCTGGGTTAGGGCACAGGGGCCCACCAGCCCTGGCTGGTGCTGCGGGTGGCCTGTACTGTGCCCTCAAGCTGCCCACCCCCTTGGGCAGCCCCCAGCACAGCGCCCACTCGCTGTGTGGCCCCTGTTCCCAGAGGAGAGCTTCTTGTCCCCATGCTCCTTCTCCTTGCTCTTCCCAACAATGGTGGCCCGGGCAGCTTGGGATGTAGTTTTGAATTTAAATGCAGCCAGCCTTTAGTTTACAAAAATAATAAATCCCCTTCAGAGTTATGAATAAAGTAGGAAAATAAAAAAAAAATAATGTTTATTGGCAGTGCATGTATCCCTTTGTCTGCAAGACAGAGGCCTGTTGACATACAAGAGACTTTTCTGAGATTCTAAAATCAAGTATAAATGGCCACCACCAAACACTGACTACATTACATTTGCCAAACACAGTGAAACTTCTGCATTCTTGCTTAATGCACTTTACAAGGGAAGAAAGCTGGTGGCCAGGATCCTCCCAATGACATGCTCCCTACATAGTGACCTGCCTGGGGAATGTTCACCCTCTGAAGGCGCACCCATGCTCTGCTGAAGCCCCCTCCTGCAGCACCCCAGCTGCTGTTTGCTGTGCTTGTAAGAGACAGTAATTCATCTCTATTCCTGTAAACCATGGAAAAGACAGAACTGTGTGTTGACCTCTAACAATTTTCTGGCTTTTAGCTAAGAAATGCAAATGTGCTACAGAGCTAAGAGCAGACACTGTTCATTGATGGGCACCATGGGATTTCTATTCTGCTTACAACTTCAATACATTTTGTTGATGGTCACTATAGGATTTCACCACAATTTCTTCTGCTGAAGTGTTTTAAAATTTCTCCACCTCTGACCTGGCCATCATGCACTACTCTATAAAAAGGGTATCAGTCTCTGCACAGTGCTAAAAGCCCTCTGTTTCCCCAATACTGGGAGATGTGAGGCACACCAGCAGCTCACAGGATCAGGCCCAGAGAAACAGAAGTGTGAGCTCAAATCCTTAATGATCTTAATAATGCAAGCCAAGACTCAAACTGTTCTTACTAGGCTATCTTTCATAAAAAAAGCATAAAGCCCAGTAAAAAAGGGAAAGGTGCTAGAAAAACATTATTGTTGCTTCGGTGGTTTGTATTTTCCTTGTCAGCTTTTAATTTTCTGCTCCAAGTGGAAAGTAATAATTGTCTTAGGAATTAAGGAGAGCTTCTGAATCTAAATTGAGTTGTTTTCATACCAGTGATTTTACCTCACCCCTGGAAATTAAATGCCAAAACTAAGCTTCTTCTCCCTCAAGTAGGGGCAGGTGGGGAAACTTCTTGGGAAGCAGTGATGGAGAACTCACAGAGCTGATGCAGCTCTGAGATGACCCTGTAGACAGTGAATGACTATAATGTCGCTCATTAATTCGCACCTTAGAGTTATTAGTCTGGGCAAACTCATGGGCTCATTTCCAATATTTTGTGGTAATGTAAGATGCATCTTGCAACTACTTCCATGGAAAATCTGGGTGCCCTCCAGTAGCTGTGGCCTGGGCAGCAGTGTAGGAGCTCCCCAGGGTGAGCAGGGCGCAGCCCCGATGTGCCTCTGGCACGCTGCTCCCACTGCTGCCATTGCCAGTGCTTCTTAAAAGAAAAGCCTGAGCCCTCCTAACACACAAAACCAAGAAAACAAACGAGAAAGAAGAATATGTCAGTTGTAGCACTTCCTGGCAGACCTTAGGAGAGGATGAAAGTAACAGGGAAGTATTTGTGTTAATCTCCTTAGAACGTTTTATTTTTGGAGAGATGGAAAGCAAGCCTCTCCCACTGAGGAAAATCCTTACAGGGAACTAGCCAAAAAAGTCAAGATTTTTTTCCCCATTACAAATATGAGGTTTCTTTTTTTTTTTTTTCTTCTTTTTTCTTTTTTTTTAATTCTGCATCAGAACAAACAAAAGAGACCACATGACTTAGCCTAAGGGTCAGGGCAGCCTTTTGACTGGGGGAGGAACAAGTCCCTGCTCACATTTTTTGCCTTAATGAGTATTTTTCTTGTTTGTATAGAGCAGCACCAACCTCAGCAGTCTCCATGGCAGGAGGTCATGAGTGCCTTTTCCCTACGGCATCACTTCCTCACCAAAATATCCACCTTGCTAGCAGGAACATCATGGAAGCAGATGCATTGAGATGGCAGGTTGCAGGATCAGCAAATTAGCATTTTTCTGCTCAAAAAGCCATCCCATGCTCACTCCTCTCGCTTCCCTGAGCAGCTTGGGTTGCTTGGGCAGCAGGGAGGGAGGTTTTCCTGTGAATCACCTGCCCTTGGAGAATTTTAGGGTAGGGATGGAGACCACCATGGTGCTTTGGCAGCCCTGATCTGGTGGGGTGGGGTGTTAGAGGGATGCTACTGGTAGATGACACCAACATCAGCCTGGAGGATGCCAATTTGGGGCCATGTAGGTAGCAAGGGGGCTGGGGGGCAGCTGGCTGGGCACCAGCCACCTGTGGGTGCTGCGGGGCTGGGCAGGGAGACCACATAGTCCTCTTGACCCCTGCACCTCATTAGTGTCTCCATTTCTGCAGGAGCACATGCCAGCCATGCAAAGCACATTGAAAAGAGCGTCTCCTTCTTGTGTTTGTTTTTTTTCTCCCTGCATCATAGCTTATTTTTTCCCCCTGGAAACCATTTCAGAAACTGATGGCCCAGCTGCATGAGAGCCAACATGTGTAAAGTGAGAAAGCAGGTTCAAATATGGACTTCCACATATAGCTTCCAGATAAGTGAATCAGTAAGAGACAGTTCTTCCTTAGGCTTGATTGTCCCATGGCCTTGGTGCACGGTGCCCACATTAACAAATTAAAGAAGCCCTTATGTCCCCACTTGTCAATGCAGCTCTCACTGGAAAAAAAAATTGTTTCTGTGCCCAAGCAAGGAGTTATTTTTCTGACAGAGCTGCCAGATGACAGAGGCAATTCACGTTCTACATGTAGTTTGAGCTTTTCTCTCTTCCTTTTGATGTTTCCGTTAAAAGAGTTGTATCATTTTAACACTTTTTACATTTGTCTCTGGAGTAATTCTTAAGGTACAAGGTCAAAGGAATAAAATCCAACATGGGAAATCGTAGTTCACACTGTCCTAAAAATTCATGATGTTACAAACTGTAACTAATGCCACAAAATAGTGCATCATCTCTGTGTAACCATTTGCTTGTAGTTCTCTAAGTTTTTTCTCTCCCTGAGATTGTGCTGCCATTGCTGATGTTCAGTGATGGGCTAAGGGAACCCTTGTTCCTCTTGAACTAAAACTAAAACCACATCGTTTTTCATGAGGCCAGAGCCAGACTGAACTCTGCTGCTGAACTCTGGCACCTGTGAGGCTCAGCAGTTAGGATGCTTATGTGCTCATCAAGCTGAGAAGGGTGTAGCAGCATTGGGAGCATGTAAAGATCATCTGCTGAGCCCATGCAGAAGGAAAAAGGAAGAAAAAAAGCAAAGAAAAGAAAAAAAAGTGATAGTCTGTGGAAAGGGTGGTTCACAAGGTTCCTCACAAAAACCTCAGGAACTCCATCAGTGTTGTTAGTAGTGGAGATCTTGGACGTGGATTTGAGATCACTACCCATTTGCCAGCTACGCAAGAGTTACACTGGTAGCAGAAAACCCCAGAAGAGAAATAAGTATAAAAATATCAAAAAGGTGAAATTGTCTGGCACAGCGGTTGTGCTTTTCTAACAAAGTCAAGCTCTGTGTCCTTGAAATATAGCTGTATCAGTGGTGAAATTAAGGACATGCAGAGACACAAAGCCCCCCACCCCAACATTAAGAAACATGCATTTTCAGTAATTCAATTCATTTATTTGTTTTCCTCCTTTTTTCAAACTTTGTTTTAAAGCCAAAAAGTCTATGATAGAAAACTATCTTTTGCACTGTGTTAATACTGAAGTGGCAGAACTAAACTAACAGCCAAGATTATCCATCAAAAGCTGTGAGCTTCAGCTTCGACCACCAGCCAGGGTAACAACATCGCTTGTGTGTTTCTTACGCTCACTCCGTTTACTCATGGATACTGTCAGTATTATGTCAGTGCTACCTTATCATTTAAGTAAATGATCAATTTCAAAGACTGACTACCACAAATGATGCTTTTTCTCCTTTGGACAGCATGAACTTAAGTGTTTTTTTCCTGGGGTTTTATTTATTTGTATCTGCCAGTTCTTGGTAAGAAGCCACAAAGACTATATCGGAGAGTCTTTCGTCTGGGAGGAGAAATATTTGAGTAACAGGGTCTCAGGCGTCTCTTTTCCTATTCCCCCAGGCCAAAATTGTGCCTCGCAGTCTACAGGAGAGAAGCTGAGACACAGAGGCTCTCACATTTCTTGCTGCAGTTGCCACTGGGAAAATAGTCTTCCTTTTTCTGTCAGCTTGTGTGTATATTCTTAACAGCTCCTAACGAATATGCCCTGAAAGGCAAATATGGCTGTAATTAGCAACACCCTCTAGTCATGACGGGGCTTGCTGCATGTTGCACACCTGATCCACACAGACACAGGTCTGTGTTTTACACCTCCTCTCTGGAGACACCCACACAGCCTCAACAAAGACATGTGTCAGGATCTGCAGAGGACCTGACGGATGAGCTGCCTGAGATCCCAAATTTCTTAGAAGCGATTGCACGGCCCCAGCAAAAATACACCTCCAGCTCCTTCCCATTCACAGCTGCAAGCCGTCCCACAGGAGTAATTTTCTTTATTCAAAGCACAGCAGAATCCAAAGGGAAGGCACAGCATCTGTTAACTCATTAGGAACTAATTGCTTTTAATGATTAGAGGCCATAACTGGCCACACTTTTTCCTGCTTCTTTGTAGAAGCTGGCTGATTTCCCAAGCTTTGCATGTCTGACATATAATGTGGTACAGGTATAAATTAACGTGCTTGAAAATTGATAGCAAGCCCAAGAACAGCCTGGTATGTCTTGGTAGATATCATCAGGTATCATTCCAGATGAGGAGCTACCTGTGGCCCTACTGCTAGAAACCTCCTGCATCTGCCTTTTTCCACTCCTGGGTCATAAAAATAAAGGAATATTTTTGGTTTTTAACTCCAAAGGACAAAAAAAAAAAAAAAAAAAAAAAGGCAATGTACTTGAATAGAGGGATGAATAATATAGTTTTTTGGTTTTCCAATTTCGGGAAAAAACTTTCCTTGAAGTTCTAATCTGGCCATATTCACACTTTGAACTGGCTTTTTCCTTTATTTCCCATATGTTTGACATATTGCCATGTGTAATGCTGGAATGCAGGAAGAAAAAAAAGTATGTTTACATACAAAACATAACACCACATGCATATTTATATTGAGAGACAGAAATATTTTATGTATGTATGTATAACTTGACTCTTACAACGTTATACGTAAATAACTGCCAAATGGACAGAGAAGACTCTATTATATATGGGCTACATTTCTTACTTTCCAAAATGGCTATGGTTGCATACAAGTACCTCAAATAGCTAACATCTGGGTGGCTGAAAACCAAAGCATGTTTTTACTGTAAGATGTATTCATATTGTAAATTTTCTGATTCAAGCTATACCAGTGAAATTTTTGGACCTGAGTAGCCTCAGACCTATTTATAATAAATATGATCATTGGGGGCACAGTCTTAATAATATTAATATTTAAATTCTAACAGCCTCTTTTATGACTAGGATTCAGTTTAACAGACATATGCATTAAGACTACATTATTGGAACTTTTCCAAGCAACTGCACTGTCATGTCCAAAGCCTTTGTCCAACTCAAATGTTTGACAGTTCATACAATTGCATTACTATTTTCCATCTCCTGCCTCCAGATTTAGGAAAATGTGTCTCTGATTCTCTTTTGTTTCTAGGTTTCAAAGTGCAATTTCCTGCAGAAATGAATATACTCATAACTCAGGCTGTCCACCCACCCACCCAGTTACCTGTCCCAGCTAGCCCAGTTGCTGGAAGGAACGTATAAAGCAAAGTTCATAGCTTGATGCTGGAGTGATATAATCTTTGCTTAATCTACTTAGTGTTCAAAAATGTAAATGTTAGCAGCTATCTCAAATACTAGAGCGCTGCTCTCATGTAGGTTGTGTGCTCAAATGTCGGACAAAGCAGTAATTGTACTCTTCTGGGAGCCTCACAGTATCTGAGAGCTGGAAAATTTAAAGAGTAATTTACATCTGCTAGGACCAAAAAGTTGCAACTGTATCTCAAGCATTTGCAATTTGAAGCTGTAAAATCCCTAGGGCACATTATCTCCTGTAACAATACCATTAAATATGTTTTCTCATGCTAACAAAATAATTTTTGTCTCCTTTTCCTGTCTCTTTTTTCCCCTTAGAAAGAAATCTAGTACATGAAAATGTAATATTAGTTCTTCTTCAAAATTATTTCTTTGAAAAAATGAAATAAATTAGCACGTGTGTTTACAAGAGATTGCAGCCTTTCTTTTCCCTGACCATTGTAATAGCAATTCAAATATAAATTTTGGCATCTTCCTTGAGTTCAACTTCTTAAATCAGCAGTTTGCATGTCAAAACCAAAAGGTATCCTGCACTTTCTACAGAAGGCAGCTCTGGACTTTCTCAGTGGATCGTAGAATAATAGAAACATAGACTGGTTTATGTTGGAAGGGACTTTAAAGATCATCTAGTTCCAGCCCCTCTGCATGGTCAGGGACAGCTCCCACTGGACCAGGTCACTCAAAGCCACTTACACACTTCCAGGGATGAGGCTTCCACAACTTTCCTGAGCAACCTGTTCCAGTGTCTTGCCACCCTCACAGTGAAGAATTTCTTCCTAATGTGTAACCTGAATCTCACCCCTTACAGTTTGAAATTATTGTCCCTTGTCCTTTCACTATATGCCCCTGTAAAAAGTTCCTTCCCAGCTTTCCTGTAGGGCCTTTCAGGAAGGCCACTATAAGGTCTCCCCAGAGCCTTCTCTTCTCCAGGATGGACAACCCCAGCTCTCTCAGACTGTCTTCATAGGGGAGGTGCTCCAGCCCTCTCATCTCGTCTTTGTGATCCAAAAGAGCTGGCAAGGGAGGTGCAGCCCCTGTGTGCTGGCTGCCTGCGCTCCTTGCCATCCGTTCACTCCCTGGCTCTGCTTTTGGCTGCTCTGTCTAAATCTTTGCTTGTATAATCTGATCTAGTGGGATCAAGCACTAAGCACTAAGCACACAAGCCAGGCTACATCCTAGCCCATCCCTCTTTCATGCAGCCATTGAGACGTAGCCCTTGGTTCCTCTGTGGGAGGATTTCTCAGCAAGCCCAGAAGTGCCAGGGCTGAGAACTGGTTTCTCATCTCTGACAGATTTTTATAAAGGTAGCAAGATCAGGCTCCTTCCTGCTATGGATCTTCCCAAAGAGAGGAAAGAGGTGTGCAGTAAGGGTGTGTGGAGTGAGCACACGTGCATATTTTCCCCTCTTTTTTGTTTAGACCTCCAGGCATCACTCCTATGTAACCTTTGTTCTCTTTATGAGCCCTTGTGTTTTTATTTTGGCAACACACAGAAATATTTACTCACGTTCCTAAACACTCACTGCTTCTGTCTTTCCAGGTAAAATACCAAGAGAGCATGGCTCACCTGGGTGAACGTAAATGGACTCACGTGTTCCCTTTTCTGGTGGTAGGTATTTGTGTGCTTACAGGTCTCTCCAGCATGCAAAGATAATTGAATGCTGCTTGGGTCTTTGCAAACATCTGGGAACTGTCATGGCATAGCTACAGATGACTTAGGGATTGAACACCGGAGCAGTGCTTGGTTTCCATTCAATGAAACACCTAGTCCTGCTTAGACTGAGGCTGCTAGGTGGGAGGGGGAAGGTGAAGGACTCAGGGTGGAGCACAGACAGAAGGCACTGGAAGAGTCAATTAGCTGGGTATCACGTGGTTGAGGCCCAAGGCAGCTCATTATGTCAGGTTATTATAATTGTCCTTTGCCCTTATATTTACAAAGACTCATTGGAGCTGGGAAGGGCAGGGGTGCAAACTCAGGCATTTGCAGCACAGGAGAGCACAAGAATGAGAGATCAGGAAACACAGTCTTCAGTACAAACTGAGCATGAATGTCAGTGCTCTGAGTGACTCTTGGCAGGACCAGGCTGCTGAAAGCCATACCTGCCTCTGTCCCATGCAGTACCACTTCTGTTCCTGAGCTTCAGGGGTGCTTCATGCCACAATATCAGCCCTCTCACCTTCTAAGCCACAGCAGCTGAGCAAGGGGAGGGAGTGAGGTGCAGGGAACAAAGGCGGTGGAAATGACAGTGCTCTGGGATGCTCTCTGGTGACAGGTCTCCCTGGTGTACTCGGCCAGCGCTGAATACTCCAACTGCGGCGAGAACGAATACTACAACCAGACCACTGGCATGTGCCACGACTGCCCCAAGTGTGAGCCGGGCGAAGAGCCTTACATGGTAACTTCAGCTTCTTCTGCTGGTAGAGAGACACACGTCGAGCATCAAACACACACACAAGCAAATCCCCAAATCCTTTGTTACATGGTGGTAAGATATGGATAGGAGAGAAAGAGAGAGAGGACAGAGACGCTTAAGCAGGAACGCTCATGCATGCGAGCGTGTCGTGAGAGCGAGGCACTGCACATGTGTGTGCTGGAAAAGCACATCCCAGGAGCAGTCTGTGAAAAACAGGAGTGTAAAAGCTGTAAGGTAGAAGCTTTATACTCCCTCTCTGCCAGTCCATTCTCATCTCAATAGTTATTTAAAATCTGATGCTGGCGTGGTGTGATAAATTGGTTAGTCTGGCATGCTGGCTGGCCCCCCACACCGAGAACTTAATTTTGCTCTCCCGCTAAGATATTTTGGCACTAGGAGAACTTGGATGCTTGTGCAACATTTAAAATTACAGTTCCTAAGTAACCATTTGATTTACAGCAGATAATTGTTGCTTATTAAAAAATAAATTACTGAAATCCTGTTTGGTTTTAATGGGATAAACATCCTATTGCAAGAATTTCACACAGTTGGTAGTCCTGCACAAGTATGTTTGAATAACAACCAGTTGGTTTTAGTTTTATTTAATTTAAAGGCAATGTTCAGCTGGGATATGTGAGTTCAGGGGTTAGGAAATCTCATCCAAACATTGCCTTTTGTGATGTTCCCTCTGGCCTCTCCAAGCATGAAAGTAAGATCACTGATATCCCTGTTGTAGTCACATTTCCCCTGGAATCTTCCCTACTTTTCAATTTTCAGTTCACTTTCTATCTAAGCAGCAGCTGAATTTCACTTTCATGACTTGCTGAAATATGGTATAAATAGCTCTGGGGGTGCAGGGGGGGCTGGCTTTTTCAAGGAGTGCAACATGTTGGTTCACTTTTTCCTTCTCCAGGACACAGCATGCTGCATCCTTATATCCCTCCATAGCTTTTTTAGGACAGATGCTAAGGGGCCAAACAGCAAATGTTTTTCTCTTGGTATGACGTTGTGCCACAAAGTCAATGGCCAGGCTATGAACACTGCTTTTTTGCTAGAAGCCAGCGCATGGCACAAGCCTGCTTCTAAGTGACTTTGTGTCGTTGCAGACATGTGGTTATGGCACCAAAGATGAAGACTACGGCTGCATCCCTTGCCCTTCAGAGAAGTTTTCCAGAGGAGGTTACCAGATATGCAGGCGGCACAAAGACTGTGAGGGGTTTTTTCGAGCCACGGTCATGACACCTGGTGATCAGGAAAACGATGCAGAGTGTGGTCCTTGTCTCCCAGGGTAAGGATTTAACCTTGCACCCTTGCTCTACCCAAGGCACTGCAAAATAACTTTTTAATATCAAAATCTTTTGACAGCCTCTGTTCATATCCTAGCTGAATGGAGGTATGATACTGGTGAATTATACTTTTCAGTCTCTGCTAAAATGATACCTTTAAATGTTTCAAAACCATTGGTGAATTCAGTGTGTCAGATGTTGGTAATGTTACTGAAATCTCACTGAAGAAACAGCAGATTGAAACAACTAGAAAAACTGAGACTTCTCCTGTAACTGGAAAGGGAAAGGGAAAATTCAGGTACCTAAGCACAGGTGTGTGGTGCCATTTTAGATGCTCTGAGGAATCTGGCTTGGCCTCCAGCTGCAGCCTCAGAGGGCCACCTTGTAAGCTCCGCATCCTACAAACGAGTTTCATGAAGATGCCTTGGATACCGTGTAGGGTCCTTGCTGGCAGGAGGCTGTGTTTAGGAATATAAAACATCTCCTCTCCAGATGTGACTGGCTGGCAAATTTGTCAGCAGTTGACAGCATTAGCTAACATAGCTGTTAGGTGAGATTAAGCAAGGCGTTTTAGTCTCTCAGGGTCCTTTCTAACCAACAGAAGGGGATATAAGGAGCTGCTAATGTGGTGTATGTGCTGTTGTTCAGAATTCCAGGCCTGGCCGAAGGGGCTTAAAATAGGTACTTTTTATGAAGTCCTTCTTTTTAATGGTCTCTTATGCTCAGTATAGTTCTGATAGTTATGGTGAGAAAGTAATTGCTACACTGAATATGTTAGCAATATACTTTAGACCACATTACCTTTTTAAGTCTGAAACTCAAGCATGCATTTGCTTTCTCAACATTTGTTTTGGGGTTTTTCTTAGGGTGAGTAAATACTCTAAAACACAAGCTCACCTTACATATCTTTTCAGTTTCTGCCAGCAAGCCTCCTTGGTTTAGAAGTGTAATTCCTACTAACATCTTGGCTTGTCTGCAGATACTGTAAAATCCACACAACTTATATCACAGGAAACTCCGTTAAAGAGGCCCTACAAGCTTCCAGGTTTATTCTATCAGTGAGTCTGTGTGAAATTTTCACAGTTTACAAATAAAAAGAAGGATTTGCTTCACTGCCAGCTGAGCAGACTGATGATGTGATTTGTAAAGAGCTCCCTCTTGACTTCCCCTCGTACATCATAAAGAGCAAGAAAGTTAAATAGTGGCCACAGTTACTGTTTTGCAATTTTGTCAGGACTAATGAGGTCACCCAGGTGGGAGTGGGGTGCTAGCTGAAAATAATCAGCTTGCACAGCTGGTGCTTGGGGAGTAATCTCAAAACATGGTGTTTGCACAGGTGTAACCTGTAGCAGAAGCTGAAGTCTGGCTGTGTGCCACTCTCTATGTGTGACTCTTGGGTCCTGGGATAGTTTAGCAAAGCCAGCAGTTAGGGAGAAAAACACTCTTACTCTGAGCTTGAAGAGATGAAATTCTCAAGATATATTGAATATGGGCTTAAACAAGCTCCGAAGCTGCCTTGACTCTTTGTGTGACCTAGAGATGAAGGAGATTGCTTGTGAAGTCTGGCTGTGTGCCACTCTCTATGTGTGACTCTTGGGTCCTGGGATAGTTTAGCAAAGCCAGCAGTTAGGGAGAAAAACACTCTTACTCTGAGCTTGAAGAGATGAAATTCTCAAGATATATTGAATATGGGCTTAAACAAGCTCCGAAGCTGCCTTGACTCTTTGTGTGACCTAGAGATGAAGGAGATTGCTTGTGTGTGATGGTGGGATGAGTGGCAGCTGGCAGAATGCTCTCTTGCCCCGCCATTAAACCTCAAAGAGCCCCCGAGTCAATGAGAGGGGAAAAAT
>NW_009953295.1:3037185-3040172 GCF_000747805.2 Chaetura pelagica | reverse complement strand
CCCCCCCCCAGCCATTAAACCTCAAAGAGCCCCTGAGTCAATGAGAGGGGAAAAATGAAGGTTTCCATTTTCAGAGGACTGTGCTTCTGTAACGTGCTTCAGACCTTCCCAAGGTAGCAGTCCACATGTCCTAAACACAAACCTGTGTTTAGGAGCATCTCATCCCATTGCTGTTTTTCACCAGCTCAGTAAAGCAGCCTGAGGAGAAGATGAATGTGTGGCATATTCTGTCCAATACTTTTCAGACAGCACACCATTGAGCTGGCAGCCTTTTCCTAGTGGCTGTATGTGCCTTCCTCTATAAGTTGCCTTAAAATAGGTACTGGGTAATTATATATTTTTCCTTCTAGTTTTTGCCTATTACTGATAATTAGTTTTAGGGAAGAAGGAGACCTTTGGTACAAGAGTATGGGTCTTCTACTGCTTCTCTGTGTCCAGCTTCCCTTCTGTATAAAATAGGAATTACACTATTTGTCACACTCACAAGAAGGATGTGAGAATGTGGTCAGGGATGAATTTATGGGCTTAGCTCTGAAGCTGTGATCCTCAAAACCAAAACTCAGCTGCCAGTGAACTCTGGATGTGCCTAGACCTAACCTTCTGGGGCACTGCAGGCTTCATCCTTTGTTCCTGCCCAGAAGCTCTTCTGTCATAGTAAAAAGAACAGATAAAAAATGCAGATATTATGTGCAAGCCAGATTATTTCCCTCAATGGGGTGATTGATTAGAGTTCCTGGAGTGAGGCTGAGATCACAGACAACTAGAAGTAGCCACAGCATGTCAGCTCAAGGGTCCCTCTAGCCTAGTTATGCCTTTTGCATATTAGCCATAAGTGGCAACCACAGAGGAGTAAGAACAGGCCAAATGTATATGAGACATATCCCTCATGCTGTCCCAGCACCTATTTTCAGCTCAGAGTAAGTCCATGGTCCCCTCACAAGATGAAATTGCAAAGGAATTAGTGTATTATTATTAATTTTTTATTAGTGTAGTCAGATATGCCTCAACTACTGATGTTTGCCCTTTTCATGTGTTTGTCCATGGTTACAGCAAATTCAGGTTCAGTTCTCTTCTCTGAGGTGTTTTTGGAGAAGGAATGAGCTCCTTCCTCTTTTCTGAATGAAGAGCTTTAGCCAGTGAATTTCTAATGAAATTAATTCCCTCACTGCAGTTCTGGATAAGGCATCAAATGCCTCCATTTATGTGCTTACCACCTCCTTGTTTTCTCTCTGCAAACTGTCCCCTTCTGAGAACATCCCCTACCCCAGTCCCAGGTGCCCTCGTCCCTGGAGGAGGGCAGACCTGTATCTCAGGGTTAGTCTGAGATAAACTACCATGATGTTAAGCAGGAAAACACTTAAGTCCATTTTTCAGTCTAGCCTTTACACTCAAGTTTTTCTTGCAACACTTCAAAATCTGAGGCTGGGAGATGCTAAGGAAGGACATATATAATGAACCTCATAGTGGAAGAAGAACTCCATGAAAATTAATTATTTCATTACTGGGCCACTTCTGCGTAGTTAGTGATATAAAGGAGAATTTAATATTTACTGGATTGTAAAGTAGACAGAAACATAAGTATGTTACTGATACTTCATAGGGGTGAATCATTAGTATTTGCAGCTGCAGAACTTGCTACTCACATGGGTGAACAGTTGCTTGCCATGAGCATCTTTGGTTTTCTTTATGTGTGCTCCCCCATTCTGCATTGTGGCAAAAACCAAGTAATATTTCACCACCTTGCTTTAATTGACTGTTTCCTGTCCTAAACCACTGAGGCTATTAGACTGTGGATCCTAACTGTCCTGTATTCGTCTTCATAGATTTTATGTGTCTTTGGTCAGCAACTCCTTTTTTTTTTTTTTTTTTTTTTCCTTTGGTGTGTTTTTTCCTGCTTATTTATTAACTACTTCACAAGCTAATATTGCACAGGTCCCCATAAGAGTGAAAAGATTAAGAAGCATTCAAAGGGAAGAGTAAGGGCAAATCTTTAAAAACCATTAAGAAAGAAAGGAGTAACCATGTTCAGTTTACCTGCTCTCTGAGATACCGCCGGCCCTTGTCTCCCCCTTGCACCTCTTTGTGCTCCATTTCCTGCACCTTTATTTGTAGGCTGGCTCATTCTTTAATGACAAACTGATTTTGATGGACAGTTTCAGCAGTAATTTCCTAACAATGTATACATTCTCCAGAAAAAACATGCTCCATATGTGCATACAGGTAGGTGAGAGCTGAAAAGGGATTCCCCATTGTGTTAATAAGTGTTTGCACTGTTGAATACCTGTCTCCATAGAATGGATCATGAATTCATACATTTCTTCATTAAAATTTGTAGTGATTTGTAAAAATATATCCATAGCATCCACTGTGCATGATTTTGATGTGATTTACTTATTATGTTGCCTGTGGATCCAATTCTAGCATAACTGTTTACCTTGTTTTAGCACTGACTTAGTTTGCAGTCCAGAAGTTCCAATCATGAAAACTTTTCCTTCACGCCATAATTCGACTATCAAGGACTAACTCACAGGAAGCAAAAAAAACCCCAACTCTGTAAAACATAATCTGGCTTTCTCTGTAAGGGTGGTATTTTCCTGTACTTTTAATCCTGATTTGGCTCAGATTTGTTCCTAATGTTAAGGAGAGTGTTCTTATGTCTTTGTGAAGAAAATTAGCCAACCCTATCCAACTGGTGGTCTTGCCTGAAAGATTATTACTTCAAAAAATAGTGTTCCCTCATTTTGAAAAAAATCTTAGCTCAGGACATGCTATAAAGTGCAGCTTGAACTCAGCAGGGAGAATAGTGTTGTTTTAGGCAATAATACTACTTGTCATGTAGGCTTGATGGTTGATTAATTGCCTTTTAGGAGGACAGGAAGAAGAGAAACACTGTCTCTATTCAGGCAGTTAGGAAAAAAAAATCTTTGTATCAAATTGCTTATAAAAGTTTTTTCAGAATGATTTTATCTCAGTATAATTGGTTGCTG
>NW_009953295.1:3027438-3037171 GCF_000747805.2 Chaetura pelagica | reverse complement strand
ACAGAATATTCATTTACACTGTTTTGCCTCATCTTGCCCTTCTTTTCAGTTACTACATGCTGGAAAACAGACCTCGAAACATATACGGGATGGTTTGCTACTCGTGCTTGCTGGCACCTCCTAACACCAAGGAATGTAAGTGTTCCCCAGTTTCTGTGCCTTTCATCTGGTTTTGACTTGGAGTCATCTTGAAGCTCAATACGAAGTCTTCCAGCCATGATTATTATGTTCAAACAATAAGTCTGTCTCCAGTAAAGGAATTTCTGCTTCTAACTAGCCTCACCAACAAAGGGAGCAAACACTGAACACTCGGGGAGAGATCAGAAACTTTGATTTTAGGACCTGCTGTTGTTCAGTTGTGTTCCAGTTTTCATCTGTTACTTAAGCAGTAGTTAAAGGAAATCACAAATCTGTGTTCTTATCAAATCACAGAATGGGTGGAGCTGGAAGAGACCTTAAAGTTCATCCAGATTCAAGCCCCCTGCATGGGCAGGGACACCCCACACTAGATCAGGTTGCTCAGAGCCCCATCTAATCTGCCCTCGAATATTTCCAGGGATGGGGCTTCCACAGCTTCCCTGGGAAACCTGTTCCAGTGTCTTACCATCCTCATAGTGTAGACTTTCCTCCTAAAGTTTGGGTTTTTTTAGTTCCGTTTCACTTTAGCTGTGGGATATTTTGTAGATCCTAGTAAAAATGCATCCCAGCTTTTCATATCCTTTGGTTTCAAAGTGACACAAGGGTTGACGTTGGCGTGTGGTAGTCAGTCCTGATAGGAGAGCTAATTCTGTAGATTTCATTGACAAAAGAAGTTGTAGTTTGCTAACTGGGGGGGGGGGGGAAGAAGTTTATATGGAAGTGTGACATCCTATCAGTACGTGTTCATTTGCATGTCACCTGTGTGCAATGGCTGACCCATCCTCATGCTATGGAGAGGAGGGACAGCCATGTACTGGCACTGTGATGCAGAGGTAACCTCCCAGAAGACTGCTTTCTCCTTTAGGGGGTAAAGAAAGGGAAGAAAAGGAAAAATGAGGTTCTATCTGAATAAACAAATTACTTCAACACCTTCTTAGAGAATCTGGAGAACAAAAAGGTTTAAAAAAATAAAAAAGCGACAAAAGCAAGAAACCAACAGAAATGGGCAGTCCCTCAGAAAAACCTGATGAATCTAAAACCAAAATCCTGTCCATGTTCTGTTCTTTTATAAGTCTTTATCATTAAGAACAACTGCAATATTTTGCCTGCCTGAAAGCACAGGTTGACACAAAAATTGCTGAACATTTATTTCTGTACATAAATAGCAATTACTGAGTTCAGATGCTTCTGTACTGGGTATTATTGGTGCTCTGTGAGCCACTTCAGAGGAGGATGGGTCATCAACAGCCACCACCTTTCCTAAAGTGCAAGAGCTCAGATGAGCCAGGGGATAACCACCACCTCGCGGAGCTCCTGACGAGCAGCCTGGGTGGAGGCATCTCCCTGCACTGTCTGCATGCAAAGTGGCTGCTCTGCTACAAAGCCTTTCTCCCCACTTGGCTGCAGAAACCCATATGGTCCTGAGGCACACACCTCTGCCTGAGACAGTGGGGGTGGGCAAGGGCCAGGTGAGCCTCATTTTGGTAAGATCTGGTCTGTGTTAGAAGGTGAGGTAAGGGTGCTAAGGATAACCCAAATGTAAGGTATGGGAAGAAGGTGGAGAAGTAAGTGAAAACATGAGGTTAGAATTCTCAGTGGGAGACAAAGGTGTATGGTAAGAGGAAAACATGTGGACATACCTTCTCCTAACATGCATGTGCAGGCTGGCAGCCCCATTTATGGGAACACAACCATGCCTGCTGCTAGCCAATAGCCAGAAATTAATCACTTCCTCAGCTCTGATGGTGTCTCAAACATTGTTGAAATGGTTTTTTTTGTAATATCAGATGTTGTAGCTTACTGATTTGGCAAGGAGCTACCAGAAGATCTTACAATTATTATTCAACTCAAAAAACCAAATCATTGTCTTTTATGTGATATCTGGCAGGTACTATATAGGATGTGCTTAGATCTCTGAGGAAAGTATGAAAGTATATGCACAACTTATTAATCACATGCAATTTTCAACTTGACAAACACAAAAATAAATATCTATTATCTTTGGGAGGAATTTAGGCAGGTGCACAAACCGAAAAATTAACCCAGCACTAAGGCAGGAGAAATCATTAGTCCTAGAAAGTAGAATTACCATTTTAATAAAGTCTATTAAACCAACCATTTGATTACCAGTGTTCAGAAAGTGGGAAAGCTTCTTAAAATCCAAATCCCTCGAATAACTAAGCTCAGATTATTTGGTTTATAATGTCTAAGCCTCTGGACATGATTTGGAATTGCAGCTCCCTAATTCATAGTCAAAATTTGTACCCCAGATGGAAAATCAGCCTTGCTGCAGGAACCTCTTGAAAGGTTTGCTGTTGATGTGGCAGGCAGCATAAAATTTGGCATTAGCAAATTATCAAAAATAAGTCATCTTTATCAGAAATTTCACTGGCATCAGATTATACCCATCAGAGCAATGAAAAGGTGTCACATCCGTGTTGCACAACTGTAAAATTTTTTGAGGTTTGCAAATTCCAAACTCTGAGCACAAACATGCCTTTGGTGCAAGCATGCAGGTTCTGTCACATGAAGGAGAATATTAGCTATTTGGTAAGAAAGGTTCCTCTCTGCAGAACAACTTTTGTGTAATGAAGCTCCTTGCTCACCCCTCTGGTGGTCATGGTGGAGGACCAAGAAGACGGTACCAGGCACCTTCTATTTCTTTCTTGAGACTTCAAAATAACATTCAACAGCGTTCAGGAGCCTAAACTTTGGCACAATGTCTCTTCCCTAAAGCTGTATTTTCTTCAAGCAGTCCTGCATATGTCACAGTGCTGGGGAAAGATGACCCAATGGGCTGCAGGGAAATGAAGGAGACAAAATACTTAAGAACAGGAAACCATCTGTGACAAGCCAGACTTTTACACTTTTAGACAGAAAAATGATGGCAGATAAATCCCATTTCAGGCCTTCATAAGGTCTGAGACAGGATTGGAGAACAGTGGTGCTCTCCATGGTTGGAAAAAATGCCTTGCCTGGGCAAGAGGGCCAGAAGGAGAGTGAAATAGGGTATGTGTGTTGCTGCCTGGAGACCTGCTCAGAGAATTTGCCTGATGATACTTTATATCTGGCAGAAAAGTATTTGGGTTTGATCAAAGGGTAAACAAATAGCTTTAAACTCCAAGAGCCTGCTGTGCAACTTTCATCTCCTACACAGTCAATAAACCTTGAAATGGCTGAGGAAAAAGATGAACACCCCATGTCCCAGCATCTGGAAATATTTGTTTAAAACGGACTGGAAGTGAGAAAGAAATTCCCTCATGGGTCTGTTTCACCTTTTTTTTTTCCTTCTTCTTCTTCTCAAGCTACTTGAGAAATAAAGAGGTCAAAATAGCATGTAAAAGAGAGGGAGGAGAGTGAGACATTTCACAGAGGTCAGAGGTTTAATTGAGGCAAACGTATCACCAGGTTATGGTGTTGAAACTCTCTGAAGTGAAGGATAGGAGCGATAGTGTTCTGCAATCTGGGAGGAGTAATACGAGGCATTAACAGCAGCTTGTGGGGCAACAGGCACATACAGGGAAGGAGCTGCATATATGTGAGCATAAGGGTTTTGTATTGTGTAGCAGGAAAACTTCTTCTTACTGGGAAAAGGGTGAACGTCACTGTAAGGACTGCAATATTTTATATCTTGTGCACTGTGAAACCCCTGTGTGAGACCTCGGGGCTCTCTGCATACAACTCCCTCAAATTTCCTGTGTAGGGACCTCCAGACTGGTCACAGAACTATGGAATCATGGAATCTCCAAGGCTGGAAAGACCTTTAAAGATCAAGTCTAGCCTATGACCTAACACCACCACATCAGCTAGACCGTGGCACTAAGTGCCACATCCAGCCTTTCCTTGAACAGAGGAGCACAATGCCAAAACATCAAAGATGTGTGAGATGTGCAGCTGTGCCTGAAACAGATAATGAGCCATGAGTGACCCTTGCTGACAGTAAACTGAGACATGATACCTCTGTAAAAAATAGCACTGCTGCAAAAAGTAGGGGAGGCAGGTTTCCTATGCAAATCAAAGAATGAAGGTAATGAGCACCAAACAGTTTAAGATGTGGCTTCCCACAGTTAATGGTGCTGGATTTTCTGTCAACACCTCTGGAATTGGAGTTACTCGAGGCATCTGATTACACAGTGTTTTTGTTGTGGGTTGGGGTTTTTTTCCTTCTATCCAATGTAAAATTATATGCAAAAGACAGAAGATTTAAACCCACATGGAGCTTCTCTGGCAGAGAGGTAGAGTTACAGATGGAAAACATTTTGTCTTTTAACAGCTGCAATGCTCTATCGGTTTATGTATATTGACTCTGCTCTTCTCTTCCAACTTTGATACTTGCCATCCCAGTTCAAAAAGAATAGAGGAAAACAAAATCCTGCTACAAAAAACTCAAAGAACATTTACTTTGAAATTCTATTTACACAATTACCTCGAGTATGTAAATCCTTTTCCACTCATAGATTATTTATCTAGAGAACTTAGGCAATTGATTGAGAGTTTTCTTTTTAATCTACTGTATATATTCATGCGTGTGCATGGACAATAAATGCTGTTATTTCCTCTCACCTTTTTTGATGCTTCATACATGAAAACATATGCAATCATGAATCTGAGCAAGTTTTTAAGTCTAACATCTACCAGTGGTGGCTTAGGAAAATTTGGAAAAAAAGAAAAGCAGTAAGGAAAACAACAAAGGAAAACATATGTAGTCAAGCTATTTTTTAATTACCAGAGAGCAAATGGCATCTAGAAACAGAAAAGATCTTTTTTAACTATTGTTATTATTGTACCATTAGAACTTCATAAAGAACTGAACAGAGGAGGTGGAACAATTGGCTAACAGGCTGATGGCTTCATCTGAGGAGCTGTAATCAGGGGATCAAGTCCATACCCCTGCACTGAAGCCAGAGGACTCACCCTCCTTCACTGAAGTGCTGAACGCAAACAAATATGATGCCAAAAGTGCTTCTATTAGTGAAAAACAATAATTATTCCAGAGGTTTTTATTTTAACTCTCTGTTCTTTGTAACATCACTAATTTTCTTTCCCTGCCAGTTTTGTCCTTTTGTAATACAATCAACATCAGGACTTTTTTTTTCCCTTCTGTTTCAAATTACGTTTGCTAATGAATAGGCTTGTTAGCTGGAACTAACAAACCTTTTTTTTTTTCTTCTTTTTTGGAGTTGTTTGATCTCCCAACACCCCATTCCTCTTCACATGTGGAATGGGAGAAATGTTGAAGGCAGTGCTTTATTTTTCACTGGTGGTATGGCCTAATTCTCATCCCCTTAGGGTCTGTCTATATTAGGAAAGGAACCTAATCTTAGGACAAAATTGGCCAACTTCAGCCATAAACTTTCAAGGGGAGGGATGTGAGAAGTAAATATGGGGGTTTCTGTCTTCAAATTCTGGGAAAGCTGGGCCTGCTTATCACTTAGGAGAGCACCTGGTCCCAGTGCAGCTCTCCTGAAAGAAAACTCCAATGACTTTGACCACATGGCCTATAGTCTTCAGCCCTTCCTGTCCTAGCAAAATAAAAGGAGAAATAAATATAACAGTTAAAGACATTACAGAGAGCACAACAGCATAAAATATTTCCTTTTATGTGTCTGAAGAGTTGTGGTTACTTACAGTGAGAATGACAAGATTGAAAATAAAAGTCTGGAGGAACTTTGCTATCAACATTTTTAGAAGGTTCAGTCTCTTTCTGGTTAAATAACTACCTATGCTAACTGAAGTATCTACCTATGACTCTACGGAAAGTTAGAGTAACTTGCCTTGTAGTTTTCTCTATGGCCCCTGAAAATAAAGGACTTAAAGAGCAGTCAGGCAACCCTCCAATGTCTAGGTTATGCTCTGTTACTAGTAATTTGCAATATTTTCAGAGTTCATTAATGTTTTATTACTGTAAAGGCTGTAGGGAGTGGCTTGGCTTTAACTGCTGCTTCAGCTTCCATGACTTTCCAAGTGCATAGGGTTTCCATATGAAGTGGTGTTCCCTTAAGCTTGAAACCAAACCTGTTGTGTAAGTACCTGAATACAGATCGACATTAATTTTAAAATTCTGACCTCTGCTTTTTACATGTCTAGGTCTTTATTTATGACTAGGTTTAGTTATAATCCAGTTTTTTATTACTTTTTCAGCTGTTAACTGTCTACTTTTATTGAATTTCATCTCAATATAATTTATTTTTCATCTCATAAACCAGGCTGCCAGTTATTTATTTGCCTGTGTGCTTTATGTTACTTTGGTCCCGTAAAACAGCCTCAGTGATGGCACTCGCAGCTCATCTGGCATTGCCGTTCATCAATGAACCATGGCTGTGGGACTGGGGATGCACTGGGAGAAAACCATCTGGACTCAATGGAAAGAAATAGACACATATATACACTTTTTAAAAATGCTTCCTATTTCAGGATCACCCTGGTAGCCTGTTGCATACACACTTGGAGTATTTTTATATTATGTCATGAAGTATTAAATAAGCTTCAAAAAAACCTGTTGCTAGGTATGAGCAGCAGTCCTTTGCATGGACCTGACACCTACAGCAACATATGTCAGGAGTACATGTGGTCTCCTGCTGCACTGGTTTTTACTCACTCACAAACACTTGCAAGGGGCCTTGCTGGTAAAACCTCCCTTCACTCTGCCCTCCTCCTCTCACAAACCTGGTGGTTTTGTTCATCACTTCATATTGTAAATCTTTCTTGAGACGCATGGACAACTGTAATAGTCCTGTTACATAAAGCAGAAAGATTCTTTGAAACAAACAAACAAAAAACAGAACAATATTTTTTTTGCCCAGAATTTGTTCACTATGAGGACAAAAGGCTGGCAGCGTGGCAATTTAAGTTAAAGCTATCTTTGGAGCTAAAAACCACCAAACAGTCAAATGCGAATACAAGTTCAATTGTTCTTCTAAACAATAAGTATGTTTTAAAGTGAAACTGTATTTAGACTCCAAGAAAGTTATAACTAAAGTACAATTTTTTAAATAAAAACATTTATAAAGCAAAAGCTGACCAACCCAGTAATAAACTTCTTTCCTAATGTCTTTATCAGATTCCTACAATATTATTTGCAGGTGTCTAGGAACATAAACCACTCTTTTGCACAGCTATATTACAGCCATCAGTCTTTTTTTGTGTGTGTTTAAAATAGAGTTGTTTTCATATGTTGTGCTGTAGCACCTTAGAATGTCTCTGCTTGAACAATGTCTGTGTCTTTGTAGATTATGTAAGTGTCATCTATATTGGAACCAGAATTAATAATGTGACAGGGATGCAAAGCTGGATGTGCAGAGGAACAACTGACAGTGCAGTCATGGTGTACTGCTGGACTAGTAAAAAGCAGCAGCTATGAATTCTGTTTCTTTTTGCTCACACAAGACCAATTTGAGCTGAACTTATCCAGAAGCTGGCATTTTTGGTTCTTCTTGTAGTGCAGGTGCACAACTTGGCACTTTCTTCTAAGCCACATCTAAAGAAAAATCTTGGCTCATAATGAATATGCGAAATTATTAAATTTGATAATGGGCTTAAAATATGCATAATGACTAACTCCCATCTAGGTATATGTAAAAGTTCTAGCTCCAGCCTTGATTTTGCCACAACAGGCACTACAGAACAAAGTGGCCCCATTCCTGTGCTAGTCAACGAAAATTCAGCACGTAGGCTCTGGAGCTGAAGGTGCTCACCCTTGTGCTCTGGAGAGGTTCGAGTGTGTGTGTGTGTGTGTGTGTGTGTGTGTGTGTGTGTGTGTGTGTGTGTGTGTGTGTGTGCATGGTGTGGGCAAGGGCAACATACTGTGTCCTGATACAGGGTAGAGCTGGGTGAAACATGATGATGATGCTCAATGAGGAATGTTGACTACTTTCCTCCTTACTGAGCCTGTGTTACATGCTGCTCTGTGACCTCCCACTTCGGAAGGTTCTGCTTCCTTTCACAGACAGGGGAAAATCCATGAGGTTAACAATACCAAATAACCGAAAGATTGATTAGGCAGAAATGCTTCAATGACTTCTTATTTCAGATGAAGGAAAAAGAGAAAGAGCTTGATAAAACTTGCTTATGGAGGAGATGAGCCGAAGCTTGTTAGATGAACTCCAGGCAGACAAAGCAGCATGGCTTGCCTGTGTTAACTGAAAGGCAGCGTTAAGAAAAGCTGTTATTGACTAGTTGCAGCTTGCAAGAACTGCACAGAATTGTGATTGTCTGTAATTAGATTTGCCAGGGGGACTGCAAGAATAGGCATAAGCTGGGTAGCTGTGGGCATAAAGGAAAGCATTGGGCTACAGTATTGTCCTCCCTTGTCCAGCCATGATGAGTAAATATATAGGTCAAGACCAAGAGTGATTCACTTCAGTTTCATGAAGAACCGCAGAAAATTAAAGAAGTTGCCTGTCTTTAATATTTATTACATGAAGGTGGCATCTTCATCTACAGATATCTAGATGCTTCACTGCTATATTGCGTTTTCTTGAGCTCATAACTAATTCTTCTTAGAAGGAAGTCTGTTACAGAGAAGGGACAAGAGGCAGGATTTATGTAATCTGCTCATCATTGACATAATGTGAAAAGCATCTGAATTAACAAATTAGTATATTTAAATCTTTATGAAAACAGTTTCTTCAGTTTGAAAAACAAAAACAAACAACAAACAACGAACTATTAAATTAATCTATTTCCTTCCAACAAATGAGGCTTGAAAGAAGTTTTACCATTTTTAAAGAAAATGTCTTTTGAAGACATCTGCAACTCATACTTTGTGGCCACTTCAGGAGTGTACATTTCTCATTTGCTTCATGCAGCCACATTTTATGTTAGGTATTTTTAAAAAATTTTTTTTAGAAAACATTTCTCTTAATTTGGAGAACATGTATATTGCTTTGTTCTTAGCCATGAAACATTTCTCAGACCATTCCAGGCTGCTGAAATTTCCTGTAAAGTTTACCTAGTGGGTTTAATTTCTTGTAATAGTTGCTAGGTCAAAAAAAAGGCACAGTTAGTTCTCAGCTACTCTAGTTGCCAGGTTAGCTTTTGGAGCTGTGTGCTGTGTGCACCTTACCAGATGGCTGGGAAGAGTCTTTTGCCTTCAGGTCTGATGAATGATCACTGGGACTTTTCCCATAGACTAATACAAAGCAGGAGAGATTTCATACTCCTTTCAAGCCATAAGATGTTTTTCAGTGTCAATGGATACTCATTGTTTGCATAATCTCCTTACTGATTACATAAAAGATTACTTGAGCATGAAGGGAATGTTTTCTAATGTTTTTATTATGTTTTGGAATGCTGTGCCAAATCCATCCGGTAAGAAAGCATTCCATTCAGCTTCCTTACTCCCAATAATATTCAGTGTCGTCTGGTATTGTCACAATATGTTAACTTATTACTTGGTTTACTGCTTTGAAAACTTGGTTTATGACATAATCTGAAAGATTAATATTAACTTTTAAACTCAACCATAGAATTTAGACATGGAAACTATTGTTGGACAATCTCATGCCTCTGCCAGATTGAAATGTTCCTTTAAGTTCTTCACTGGTTTTGTGGATTTCTCTCCTCTTCAGAATACAGATTTCAGCTGACAGCAGGA
>NW_009953295.1:3020176-3027347 GCF_000747805.2 Chaetura pelagica | reverse complement strand
AGCAGGAATCATAAGAAACATACTGCCCAGTTAGATTGCAGGAAATTCTGATGTTCCCTTTTATGACAGTACAGCTCTATGGAGCAAAAAAAACATTCAAAACCATTATTTGCCACCTCCCCTAGGTTTTTCCATGGGCTCATGAGGGTTTGCATATCATCGGAGTTTCACAATGATCCTGCTGGTGGAGGACGCTTGTGAAGAGCACTAATTTGATGAAGACACCAGCTGGGACTTGGAATCTGCAGTTGCAAATAATGGAGCAGGGGTTGTAAACAGTTTGAGTCATCAGCTGTATCCTGGAAAGCTTTCTGCTACCCAGGACAGATCTGTAATAGGGACATATATATATGTATCACGTTGCCTTGAACGTGCGTCTGAAGGCGCTTGGGTTTCTTCTAAGTTCGTAACGGTTCAGGAGCTGTGACCTAAAAGTTATGCAAAAATCTAACTCAATTTCCAACATGGTAGAAATGCAACCAAGCTTAGTAAAGGCTCTGTTTACTTGGGCCAAGTTTTGACTTGACACAGTAACTGTAGAATTTCATGGCATTTCTGCTTGTATTGCAGGTGCAGGGGCTTCCTCTGGCATTTCAGCCATTTTCCCAAGTACTTCTGGCACAAGCACTTTTTCACCTTACCAACATGCTCACAAAGGTAAGAATGCAGTTGCAGATTTAATGTAGCCGATGTTTGGGGTTTTTTTTAAATAGCATCAACAAAGTGCAAGCAAACTGCAAACTTCCTTTATGAATTGCATTGCCACTATATCCAGATTTCTAAAAATGCTATTAAAATCATTTTAGGATGGATTCTTATTTCTTGGCTAATCAGCACCATTATTTTAGTTATAAGGACTGAAGATGGATTTGAACTGTACTCAGTATTGCCAACAATAAATTTAGGTCATTATAGCCATATAGAAATGGCACTGTGCCTCAAAGGCTTAGCTTAGACTTGTAGAAATAATTTCATGCACAAATATGGCCAGTCTGGTATTAAGCTAACCTAAAAAGTTCTCCAGCATGATAATTAGGTTTTAAAACTGTGTGAAACTGGGAAGACACAACAGGAAAGATATAGTTAATGAGGTACTGACAATGCTGATCTTCTTGGCATTGTCTGGAAACATGATGGTAAGGATCATGTTTTCAGAAAAATTAAAGTTTTAATGCACTTTAGCATATCTGTCATTTTATGCATCCTTTTGTGGCTTTTCAATACTAGTCTTTTGCATCTAAATTCTGGTTCTGAATACCTTTTCACATACATTATTTTACTTCACCTCCTACCCATGCTGCATTTTAAGTCTCGATTAGAACATGCATTGTGTTCTCCTTGGTACTGCAAAGCTTTTGAGGCAGCCACAATTGTCAGCAGTCATTTAAGCTCTCATCCTGCTTGGTTTTGGTTTGTTGGGTTTTTTCTCTTTAGTGCTGTTTCACAGAACACAGTGTCAGGCAAGCTGCCACTCTTACTTACACATAGCTTCCTATATTATCAGCAGATGATATAATTTCCTACACCTTTGTATTTGATGTAATGTAATATTAACTGGTTATTTTAAATGGTTATAATTTTTAACTGCTTAGTGGAACATAAATGTCACAATTTTAAAAAACTGTTCATGAGCTTGGCTTTGAGAGATAGCACTGAGTTTTTCAATGCTTAACACGTAACCAAGACTCAGAATAATTAAACAGGGATGTGCTTTTGTAAGCATAAGGCAGACAACAAACTGTTAACTATTCTCCTATCCCGAGTTGCTCCTTTATGATTTTTTTTGTTGTTTATACCAGCAGATCTTTCAGGACAAGGACATCTGGCTACAGCTCTTATAATTGCAATGTCCACCATCTTCATAATGGCTATAGCCATTGTCCTCATCATCATGTTTTACATTGTGAAAACAAAACCTTCTGCTCAAGGTAATTGGTCGGAACATGAAATTTTAGTTGAAAATTCTATTTTTAGACATCTTCTGAGAATAATTAGTGTTTTATTTTTGTATTCTAGCCTGTTGCAAGAGCCACTCAGTAAAAAATGTTGAAGCTCAGGCTAACACACAAGAAGAGAAGAAAGAAGTGCAAGGTATAAGTTGTTTTAGTTTTGCTTTTTCTGTCCAAAACAACAGAGGGCTTAAATACTCTTAATGCACTTTTCTTAATTACAGTTTCTCCATTGAATTATGTTAAATCACTTTAGTAAGTCAGCTTACTAAAGAATTGTGTAGAATAGTCTTTGTACTTCCAGAATGTCACGTATTGCTACGATAGCAATTAAAAAGGTAGCAATTTATGTTTGTAGTAAGGTTGCTAGCAGAACCAGCTCCTGAGACAAAACACTGGTGTGGAAACTCATTGCCAATTTAAATTTCTCTAATTGTTGATCTACAGATAATGTTGTGATATTCTCTGAGAAAGAAGAGTTTGAAAAACTTACAGCAACTCCAGCAAAGGCTGTTAAAAGGTGGGTAAAAACTACATATACTTCCAGTTTGGCTGGAAGTCACAGCCCGCTCAGACTCCCTGTGCTGCCCCTCTGCTTCCAACCTTTTACAGTGAGAACTGGGAATTACACAGATATGCTGGTAGTTTCCTGCTGCAGGGAAAAGACTATTTGCTTTAGTGGGCTTTTCCTTCTTTGGTTTCTAAGAGAGGATGACAAGACCTTTATCAAAGAGAAACCTGTGTCTTCCCCAGTCTGTCCATGGCCAGTTCATCAACTCTTAGGGCTCCTCCTCTTTTGAGAGGTCCATTTTTAGGACCTGAGTGCTGCTCTTACATGCATGCCCTTATTAAGGTTACCCTTCACTTTCAGGCAGAAGAAGCAAAAATATCTGCTCCAGATCTTAAGGAAGCTCCTTGTCTATAGCAGCATCTGGGTGACACAGTGTGGTAGTTTCCTCAGCTTGTGTCTGCCTAGCAGTCAAACCTGGCTGGGTAATACAATTAAGATGAGTTAAACACTATCCTCAATGGAAAATGCCTCTATAAAAGGATTCCTGCAAGATATGCATGACTGTGTAACTCAGTGTGCATTCTACATACACCCTGGGTAGGTGAATGCAGTTCCATTCACAGGATTTTGGAGGAAAGGCATTTTTAAAAATGGAATACACTTTTATTCCATTACTGCAGGACATCAAAAAGGAGATGATTGGAGTCAACCAATAAAAGCCTTCATGAAGGTAACTCTGTCTTTCATTTTACAGTGAAAATGATGCATCTTCTGAGAATGAACGACTTCTAAGTCGTAGCATGGATAGTGACGAAGAAGCTGCAGTTGACAAACAAGGGACTCCAGAGAGATGCTTGTTATCTTTAGTGCATTTGGCCAGAGAGAAATCTTCTACAAGCAACAAATCAACTGGGGTAAGGCTGTTTTGAGATTTTAAAATTGATGCAGTCTTTCTGGTTTTGTTTGAGTTTGTCTTGTGAGTTTTTTTAAGAAAACTATATACAAACTGCCACCCCCAAATATACATTACAGTGCAGACCAGACTAATTTACAAGAGCTTCTCCAAACAAAGTTTTTTTCTCCAAAAAATGTTGTCTGTGGCATAGTGCATATTGCATATACAGATATATATTTATATTGAAAAACCTCAGAATCACAGAGTAGTTTGGGCTGTTCAAGGCTGAAAATCAAACTTCCTGCAAGAGTAATAACTTTGCTTTTTTGAGTATTGTATTTTGTAGTCTAAAGGAAAAAAAAAAACCAAAACAACACACACCCCACAACAGCAAAACCCCAATTAGCTAATGCTAATATAACTAACCTTGATGCTACATCTACCACAGCAAATCAGAGACAGAAAAATAATGGCAGAACATCTGGCTTCATATGGCAGCCTAGCATCTGGGTGCCTTGACCTAGCAACATCGGTATTTCCATGTCGCAGACTCCAATAATATCCGGTGGTGTGCTTGGTTTTTGTGTATAATTTTGGAAAACATACACATGCTTTGAAGGTCACTCTTGTGCTGTGAAGGACATTAAAATCTACTGCTTGTTTTTCTGTGGAAGGCCTTCACTTCTTCCTGCTAAGGGTGTACTGCTCAGAGCATTTTATCTCTTGGAGTATTTCAAGGCATAGTAAAGGCCACATTTCACCCACACAGCTTTTTAGTTTATAATAACATGAAACTGTCCTTAAAAAGGAAGTGTCTGCTCAAATATTATTTGATTTTAGTATTTAAAACATAATTTTTAAATGGCAATATCAAGGACAAAATTACATCATTAATATCAAACATCAACATAAAAAGTTTTAAAAATGCATATTTTTTTTTTGTGTGAGATGGCTGGGGTGGTTCAGATCCAACTTTCTAAAGTAGTTCATTCTTCAGCTGAGACCAGACACACAAAGTCTCAACACGAGAGAAATTTCTTTCCAGTTGTGGACAGGACCATCTGAAGATAACTTACTACTCCAATGCTCACATTTAAAAATTCAGTTTTCTGAGGTCTCTCTGAATAGCCAACTTCATCATGTTGCTGTATGCACTGGCCTGAAATTGGATAATACAATTTGGGTATACGTGAAATCAGAACATGTAGTAAGTGGCTTACCTTCTAAAGGCCATGTATAATAGATATATTTTCCAAAGTGATTTAGATATATAGATAATAAGCAAATTGGAAGCATGATCTATTTTTTCCTAGACCTTCTGTTCTAAGATACTTCTCATGGACTGAAGCCTCCTGGCAAGCCTGAAGACAAAGTTTTCAATGAAAGTGCAGACTGCATCAAGATCCTCTGCTCCATACCTAAAATTTCACAATTAAGATAGTTGCTAGAAGTTAGAAAAGAAATAATTTGTGCCAGGCTGGGGATACAATTTCTAGTACAGGAAAAAGTATTAAGTAGCTGTTGGATGCGACTAAACAAAGTTGAATGCCTACAATAACCACAAAACCAATAAAGCACATGTAAATTATATCAAGAATATGTGTGTGACAGTGAGAAGCTGTATTGCATTCCCTTGTCATACAACACACTTCCACAGCATCTGCAAGACCAGCTTTGCTCAGGTTCAAATAAAATAAAGAAAATCTTTCCACAAAACAAAATAGTGAAAGCAGAGCTTTTCTTTCTAGCATGGTTTGCAGTGGGAAGTTTTGAATCTGGGGAGATAATGCTAGAGTCCTGTTGAAACAACAGCTTCTCAGAAAGCTCAGTCCTAATGAGAACTGGCAGAGGCTTGACAATTCCAATCCCTGAAAATTCATGACATTTTGACATTTGTTTTCACCTGTCATTGGATCCAAAGTCAAACCATGAGAATATTTTTGCTAAATGAATTTCTATCAAAATGCCTATTTTCAGCTTGAAAAATGTCACGTTTTCAGTCCAAGTTTCTTGTCAAGATTGACTAGAGCAGCCTGGCCCTCAGATTTTCCCTGTCCAAAGCTACACTGATTTATTTTTTTCCCCTCTGTCTATGAAATGTTTAATATCAACCCAGGCAGTATGTCGTGGAAGAAAATATATTTGATTAGTAATACACTAAGCATGTCCATGTCAAATGACAGAAAAGAAAATCTCCTGCTCTACAGTCCTCTTAGATTACTGGAAGTAGGCAATTTAAGTCTGAAATGAACTCCCTGCGGCCAGTCCTGTCCTGGTTTACATGGACATCCCTTCAGTAATTGCCTTTGCATGGTATTGAATTTGTCTTCATTGTCAGGAGTTTGCTTCAGTCTGAAAGAGAAATAAAATATACAAACACTTGGAGCAGAAAGGTAATTGATCTAAAAAAGTGCTAGAAGATGGAAAGAAAGATCTCTAGCAGTGGAAAGTGAAATAATAGAACTTAGAATGCTTTGAGTTTGAAGGGTCCTTAAAGATCATCTAGTTCCAACCTCCTTATATGGGCAGAGACACCTCCCACTAGACCAGGTTTCTCAAAACCACATCCAACCTGGCCTTGAAGACTTCCAGGGAAGGGGCATCCACAAGTTCATAGGCAACCTGTGCCAGTGTCTCACAACCCTCACAGTGAAGAATTTCTTCCTAGTGTCTAACCTAAATCTCTCCTCTTCAAGTTTAAAGCCATTACCCCTTGTCTTGTCACTGTCTGCATAGGCTTATGCTTCACAGTATATTTGCTCTCTTCCTTCATTTGAGTCTTCAAAAGGAGACCCTCGTAAACATTATGTGATAACCTCTACAGCCATGAAATGAGAATTTCCCCCAGATTTTCTGCTGCTGTCTGCTGTTTATTCCCATGACTGAAAAATTAATGAAATAAAAATCTTCTCCTTTAGATTCAAAGTCGAAGGAAAAAGATACTTGACGTGTACGCCAACGTCTGCGACGTTGCAGAAGGTAGGGGTACAAACCTTGCACTGATATCAACAGCACAAAATTAGCTCACAAGCCTTTTCTATTAAATAAGAAAGGCCTCAGCCTTTCTATTTAAAGGAGAACGTCCGGTCCAGAAAAGACCCTCTGTAAGCGGGTTTGTACTCACTTGCCGGGAAGCACCATGGTGCCCTGATCCCAGTGCTGCCCAGGTGGGGCTTGGGCTGGAGCAGGCCATGGCATCTTCCCAGGCATGTGCAGGGCCTTCCTGCCTTTGGAGGGCAGGGAGGGTAGTGCTGGGTCATGCTGGGACACACACACCAAGCTGTGGAGAAATACCCTCACATTCCCCATCTAGAGGAAAGACGTTTGATTTTTTTTGTTTAGCCCTTTGGATAAGAGATAGAAATTAGTTCCAAATATGAAAGTGTGATTTGGAGAGGGTTGGGACTGCACTTCTGACACAAGTCTCGGCCTACTTCAACTCTAAATGCTGTCCCACTTCTCATGACAAGAAGTGAAGTTTCCAAGTAAGTCATTGTTTTAAGTATTTTAACCGTCTTTACCACTTTACTATGTGGACTGGTTTGGCAGAAGAGGCACAAATTTATTTTCCTGCAGAAGAGAAGATGTGACTGCATTTACTACACACACAGACACACACACACATTTTGTGTGCATGTGCTTTTGAGTTTCTGTGGTTCAGGAAGCTCTATCTCCCACCAAATTACTGCTGTTGAGTAGGAAGCAGGAAAACTACAGAAGTAAAAAACTAGTTTTGGAAAAATGCTGTAGCTGACTCTCTATTCTGTGACCATGAATACACATAAAAAGTGTCCAGGAAAAAATAGCTTTTTCCCT
>NW_009953295.1:3001770-3019854 GCF_000747805.2 Chaetura pelagica | reverse complement strand
CCCTACAGGTTGAATGTTAAGCCTTCTCTAGGGATTCAGTGATGGTAATGACTTTTACACTTGCAAGCATCTGGCATCACTGATTTACCTCACTCTTCATGTTCCTACAAGGGCCACTTTCAATTACAGAGATGTTACAGCAGCTGCTGGTGACAGACTCAAGGAAGGGTCAGACCTGTCTCTCGAGCTCAGACACTGTGCCTCACATGTAGAGGTATATTAATGGAGCTGCTCACTAGGTAATACGGTTGCAATATAGTTTTTATAATAGCTATTATACTGAAGAAAGGGGCAGTGCCATGGGAATTCATAAAACCCATCTAATACTTCTTTCCCAGATATTTTATCCTAGTTATTTTACCCTACTGTCACTAGGAAGAATTAATTTGGTAATATAGAGTAACAACTTTGGAGCTAGACATGGACTGTCACTTAAAGATTTTAGCTGTACTTACTGCTAACAGTAGATACTGTAGAACTTTAATAAATCTCTTGAATAGTCAAGACTTGTACACAGAGTCATCTGACAATACACACCTCACTTTGCAGGTCTGAGCCCTACAGAGCTGCCATTTGATTGCCTGGAGAAGACCAGCCGAATGCTCAGCTCAACCTACAACACAGAAAAAGCCATCGTGAAAACGTGGCGGCACCTGGCCGAGAGCTTTGGACTGAAGAGAGACGAGATCGGTGGCATGACAGACGGCATGCAGCTCTTTGATCGCATCAGCACAGCAGGCTACAGCATCCCAGAACTGCTAACCAAACTGGTGCAAATTGAGAGGCTGGATGCTGTCGAATCCTTGTGTGCAGATATTCTGGAGTGGGCACAAGCAATGCCTGCTCCTGAACCAGCAGGGACATCCTGACATGCCTGCCTGGGACCTGCACTTCCCCGTCACCTGCAAGAACCACGATGCCAGCAAGCACCACCTCAAGGACTTTGGACAAAAGACCAGTAATGTTTCTTCTCCATAATTGCTCCCAATAACCAATGGGAAGATGTTCTCCTTGACTTCTAAAAAACCTGAAGTTACACATCTACCAATACAAGAGCAGAAATCTCCAAGAAGCTTGGTATGAAATGTCATTAAACAAAAAAATCATGTTAAACAGTTACTGGCAATAAGTAGACATACAAACATCCATTTTGCAGTCTGTGTATCATGTGCAGATAACTCTGCTGATACCCTTCCTGTCTGGCCTTCAAGAAAGCCATTGAATTGCTCTCTGAAGATATTCTTGTCACTTAGGATTTTGTTGAACAATTTAATTGTTAGAGTCAAAAGCAGTACCACAGCTAGGGTATCAACTAATGCACAAGGCACATACATTTCTGTCAGCTCTAATGCAGTTAGTACGTAACAAGTTTCATTTTCTGTACTTACTATGGGTTTGTTGAATCTAGAAGTATGGGCATAGGTGTATACACACAGTCCTCAGGTTAACTAACTATACAATATGAAAAAAGAGTCAACATAATTTACAGCTTAAAGAGCTTCAGAACATTGTACATACTGCACGTAAATGCACTATTGCTCCATACTGACATTTCAGAAACTGAAAATTCAATCTGCTGACTTGCTGAGGACAAGCTGGTTAGCAAGTGGGCAGTAAAAGTTGGCAGTCACTCCTCCTAAGTTGAGAGCGACAAGTTATTCTCTTCTTTGCCCTTACAAATTAAGAAGCAACAAAACCAGCTTATCCACTGCCATAAAAAAATATATTTTTTCCAGTAGTGTTATCTAGACAAGTTGTGTTCCAAGAAGAGGCATTCCAGACAACAGTGGTGAATGGCTGACACTAGGAGCAAAAAGAGATCTCTTTAGAAAAAGACAAGATGTCTCTCTCTTTAGGACAGAGAAATGCAGAGGAAAAGGTGTTTTTAAATGCTATATACTCCAATTATGGAGACTGGAAGCACAGAATCCACAAGCGAAAACCAACTCCTCTGGAAGAAAAAGCATTATTATGAGTTTGTGTACAACAAAAATTGACCTGATTTTTTTCCTTTTAACTAATCTCTGATTATCACGCTTTAAAATTCTCTACAACTTCTTCATACCACAAATCAGTTGCTGCTAGCAAAGCTATTTGCTTAATTCATAGCTAAAATGAGTGGTGACAGATTTCAACAAGTACAACCACTAAATTGAGAGATGTGTCAGTTACAAAGCAATATTTTTAAAATTCTAAAATGCATGACTGAACAAAAAGCTATAAAAAAAAATAAAATTAACCATTACCCTGAAGTTAACCACCAATATCCCATCACTTTGTAACTAGATCTTATCTATGATAGTATCATCATTGTGTGGAACATTTAGTATCACTCTTTAACATCTATATTTAGTATCTTTTCAGCATTCATTTGTATAGCAGAGGAAATACATACTACAACATAAAATCTATCCCGCTCATCATTCTTCCACCATATCTTATATATCATAACACAATCCTCATTAATTTGCATATCCCAAGTTTGATGAGAATTTTTACTTTTCTTTTAAAGAAGCAGCAAGCTGCATTTATCTGAACATTTAACTAGTTGATTGATGTCTAATGTAGGGGTGAAATTCTTGCTGTCTTGAAATCAATGACAAATTCATACAGATTTCAACAAGCTTCAATAAGATTTCTAGACCTGCTGGCAATTCAGCAATCTTCAACAAGATTTCCAAGACCCTGAATTTGCAGTTTAGTGCTCTTGCTACTAGAATAAAAAAGGAAGGAAATAAAGAATTAGAAAAAGAAGGGAAAGAAAAAAAAAAAAAAAAAAGAAAAAGAAAAATGGGAAGATTCCATTTTTCTTGTGCCAGTATGTAACTGCAGTGTTATTCAGTGGACTGCCTTCTATATTTCATGTGTCATTTAATAGTACACACCATTTCTTTGTTTAAAAGAAGATACAGGAATCCTCTTTTTTCATGTTTATTGGGCCATGAAAAGTTAGGGTCTTGAAATTGATGGTGCCAATGTGAACACAGACTATTTAACATTATTTTATTAGTATACAGTATTTTTATTGTTACACAAAAGATGTACAGAAATGAAAACATTTCCTGTAGATCTTGCCAAAGCTTACTTTCTAATAATTTTGTTTAATGATGTATATATAACTTATTATATTGTAAAGTATGAACATAAAATATGCTAATAAAAGAAAGAGGTCAAACACAGTTGTATTAGCCATTTCTTTTATTAAACCATATGTTGCTTTATAAATCTGTAACTAAATGAGTTAGCCAAGGGCTAGTAGGCACATTCCTGTGGTATGGGAGTGTCTAGGTAACACACATTATGGGATCTGCATTCCTGTAGGATACTCTTTCTCTGCATCACACTTGGGAAACCTTTGAAGCAGAAGCTTTGTCAGTATAGTTTTAGTTCAATATTTCAACCTTGTAGGTACTATGAAAAATGCCAAACTCCTTGCAACTCCTTGTAGTAAGTTATTATAGATGTACTGAGAGCTGGTAGAGACTGTGAGACTGGTGAGTAATCTCACAGTTGTAATGCTCCCTCATTAACTTCTGTTAATTTTGTGTTCCTAAATTAGCAGTATTACATCACATTATGAGAGATCCTAACTGGAAGCTGTCACTACATGACAGCATAATTATGTTATTCCAATCTCTGGTTGCACTGGTGAGATGGCCAGCAGAAATGCTAACTTCTACAAGCTAGCACCAAGTTGCATCTCCTCCAGACTGTGGAATATTTCATACAGATCAAACACTTTCTAAATGGAATGCCATCCAGAGGGACCTGGACAAGCTAGAGAAGTGGGCCCAGGTGAACCTTGTGAGGTTCAAGAAGGCCAAGTGCAGGGTCCTGCACCTGGGCTGAGGTAACCCAAGATATGAATACAGGTCAGGTCACACTTGAGAGCAGCCCTGGGGTAAAGGACCTGGGGGTACTAGTGGATCAAAATCTGGACATGAGCCACTAATGTGCAGTTGCAGCTCAGAAGGCCAACTCCATCCTGGGCTGTATCAAAAGAAGAATAAAGTTATGATTGACTCTTATTAGGACTTTTCAACAAAAAGTTAAACAGAAGTTTCTGAATTTTTGTGTAAGAATATTACAGATTTTGATCTGTTGCAGTGAGTTTACTTCAAATGTAAACACATTTTCTGTCACATTATCTAAAGCCAAACTCGCTTCAGTGATCCAAACTCTGAAGAAAACATGACCTCTGTTGCTTAGAAGTGGCTTTTTATCACTCTGGCAAGTGGCTGATCAACTACAGACTGTCTTGTTCAGAGCTAAATATCAATCCTGCTTTTGGTGTGGAGAAGCCAATTTGTATATTCTCTTTTAGAAAATATTTTTTTTTTCTCAGCTCCTGGTAGCTCTAGTTTGGGCAACACTCCTTATCTTGGTCTCAGCTTTTTAACCTAATGCTGAAAGACCAGACTGAACAGTGGGGGGAAAAATGCTTAGTGACATCAGATGTGCATTCAGGTACAGTGATTTTTAACTTTGCTAAGCCACAAAATATCTTCACAGAGCTACAGGTCCACTTTGATCATCCATGGAAGTTTGTTGTTTTATCCAATTTTACCTATCATCTAGGTGTGTGCTAGCAATAGCAAATGGAAATGATAAAGAAACCACAGTCCAGTGGAGTATTTAAAGAAAAAAAAATACTTAAAATGTGAATCGTCCTTTAAAAGGCTGCCTTGTCACAGCAGAGTGAAAGGTTACTGTTTTGCCTTGTCCTGATGGCCAGAAACAGTCTCAGGCTTTTCTTATGGACAAAGGAGAAATTGTGCCTTCTTCCAGAACAAAGGAGCTCATTAGCAGCAAGAGAGGCTTCAAGAAGGCAAGGTGGGAAAGGCTGGGAGGTGAAGTAGGAAAGCAGAGACTCCACAGCACAGCAGGGAATGGGAGACCACAGGTAACGGCAGAGGCAAGTACAGGACAAGGCCTCAAATAGATCTGATGTAAAGACTAATGTTTCTGGGAGTTAGAGGAGATGTGTAGAATTTGTTGCAAATGGGAATAAAAATAAATTGGAGTAAAAATTAAGACCCTTCTTTTCCCTAAAGAAATTAGTGGATCAGGGAGAAAATTATCAACCAGACTTCTTCTTCTTCAGAGTCCCTGACTCTGTGGGAAGTCCAGGCTGGAGCAGCTTGTTCCAGGCCTCGTGGGAAGGACTCATGAAGGAGAGGTTCCTGGAAGACTCTCTCCCATGGGAGGGACCCCGTGGGAAAGCAGGGAAGGACTGTAAGGAATCCTTCCTGAGGAGGAAGGAGCAGCAGGAACCACCAGCCTGTGAAGTGACTCTAAACCCCATCCCCTGTCCCCCTGTGCCGCTGGGGGGAAGGAGGGAGAGAAACTGGGAACAAAGGGATTTGGGCCCAGGAAGAAGGGAGGGGTGGGGTAACATATGCAAGCCCTGCTCTGTGTGTGTCTGTGTCCTGTGTGTGTTTGACTAGTGTGAAATTACATTATTATTTTTTTCCCCAAGTTGAGTTTCTTTGGCCCGGGACCTTAATTGGTGAAGAACCCTCCTTGTCCTTTGTCTCAACTTGCTGTGTTGGGCCCAAAACGATGACAATGGGTTGGAGGATGAGCTGGGAAGTCATGCCAGTTGAACTTCTCCCCATTGAAGTCAAAGCTAGTTGACAACATTTGAGAAGCCCTGCTTTGTTTTAAGGGGGGTGTATTTAAGAGGTAGGAAAAAACCCTTACTCTTGCAGGTGAAAATCATGACCCAGAGGTAAGCCAATGACTCCTGCATGCAGAAGTTATTCTGTAAGCAACCTCTGTACTTCTCTGTGATAATGAAAAGCAAAGTGCCCATGCCCTTATTATGTATTGGATAGGCTTCCTAGTGCATATTCCAGTACATATATTAATATAAACAGGGTAAGAATGTACCATCTCCATCTATATCTGGTTCTAGACACATAATATTGCATATATATTCTATTTTCCCCACATCCAAACAAGCTATTTTGATTATTTATTGTAGTATGATTTATAATGTGTACTGCCTGCTACCTCAGGCATTAATTTATCACTATCAACCACTTCTCAAGGACAGAAAAACGTTGATTCCTTTTTGACAGTGTTCTGTGAAACTAGACAGTCTGAATACTTATATTATGAAAGAATGATAAGAAGCCTTTGCATGCTCTGCTGCAGAGGATGCCAGTGATTAGCTGTTACACAGCTCACACACAGGCATCTCACTTGTCCATCACCTTCTTAAAAAAAATGGAGAATTCATTTTTTTAGTTGGTGAGAGAGGCTGCTTTGAAAACAACATTGTAATAGGATTCAAGTTAGTCACACAAGACAGTTCAGGAATACACAATGATTTTCCAATTTAATCCTTCACACAGAAGCAAATGAAAAATGAGAAGGGAGTAACACTGAAGACCCATTAGCAGAAAGACAACTAAAACAGGAAGGAAGCAGTTAGGAGTCTGTTTCTGGAATTTGGCCTTGGCATACAAGGCTGCTGTGAAAAAAAAAATCAGTCACACTTCAATGTGGAGGAGGACAAACCAGGAGGACATCAAACTGCTACATTTTGGGCAGGATCGTGGAACAGAGAATTTCTGTTTACTTACACTTCTTATATAAGTAGCTCTTGAATCCACATACTAGAATACTGCTTCTTCTGAAGGACAAAAACCAGTCTGGCAACATTGGCTATCTTTGACCTTCTTCAAAGGCATACTTTTTCAACAAGCTGATGTGTGGGTGGAATATTATGTTCCTGCTTGAAACTCTTGTACCACATGATACTTTTTTTCCCCCCTGTAAGCTGGATAGATTATTTTTCTTTCTTTTCTCCATAACTAACTCTGCTGAGGATGCCATTTTACGGAGTTGAAAATGATCTTCAAGTAAGCTTACTGTTATGAATGTTATTCTATGTTGAACTTTCATAACTACTGGTTAGCAGTATCCTGCCCATTGAATTTAAAAGCTCTAGCTTGTCTAGCTTTCTACCAGAGCAGTTGCTCAGCATTAAGTTGCAGTGATCAGAGAGATGTGGTACATTTGAGGAAGTATTCTTTGGGACCGATATAAATATCCTTGAGTAATGAGCACAGAGTGTACCACATGATACTTTTTTTCCCCCCTGTAAGCTGGATAGATTATTTTTCTTTCTTTTCTCCATAACTAACTCTGCTGAGGATGCCATTTTACGGAGTTGAAAATGATCTTCAAGTAAGCTTACTGTTATGAATGTTATTCTATGTTGAACTTTCATAACTACTGGTTAGCAGTATCCTGCCCATTGAATTTAAAAGCTCTAGCTTGTCTAGCTTTCTACCAGAGCAGTTGCTCAGCATTAAGTTGCAGTGATCAGAGAGATGTGGTACATTTGAGGAAGTATTCTTTGGGACCGATATAAATATCCTTGAGTAATGAGCACAGAGAGAACTGTTTTTGAAAAAAAAAAAAAAAAAAGAGATGTACGTGACTTCCTGGATCTCTTTTTCTCAGGTAATCCTCTCAGTGTGACTTTAGAGATCAAAATGTCCTGTGAGTTATGCCTTGTTAAATTTTGACTCAGGGCCATTCACTCAAAAAAAGCAGCTACAATCAAGTAAACAGTAAGTGGTTTTGTTGGAAACAAAACCTCTCTTCTAGTAGCAATCAGGTAGTTACAGTAATAGAAGACATTGCTTTAAAAATTATGTGAAAATCCTAAGTCTAATAAACAGTAGTGTTCTTAACCACAGTCAGAAGTCAGCACTAAAGGCTTTCATCAGCTCCAAACCATCTATTTTTGAGTGGATAGTGGTGGTTTTGATACAGCACACTGCAAGGCTCAGTGTAACACAGTAAGATGTCTTTGCCCATCACAGCATTTCTCAGAGGGATGATACAACACGGCACAGCACTATTATTTTTACAATAATTTAGTGAGTTTTAAAACCTGTGAGCATTATATCATTAAGAGAAGCACAAGGGTTCACTGCTTTGCCACTGCAGTTTCTTTAACCTTTTAGAAAGCGGAAGATTACCAAACTGTTTCATAGATTAAATTTTCAGACTTTCTGGACTAAATTTAAATACGATATCCTGAAGACAAACGCTTTCTATCAGACCCTCAATTCCTGAAGCTGTATAAGGTATAGGTGAAAAATTCAGTATATAATGAAATAAACCAGTGTCACAGCTCTGAATTATGAGCTCTACTTACAGTTGCTTTTAAATCTGGTCTGGTAAGTTAAATCATGTATTTTAGACATTGATGCTCATTATGAATGAAATTTCTTTAAAATTATGTTGCCTTCAGCATATTTCCACCTTTCAGGTTAATTATCTGCTACAATAAATTTCTTCCCATAGTACATTAAATTCAATTGTACTTTAAAAAAAAATTGAGCCAGTCATGTTCACGAGAGCTGGAAAATAACTGTGACATCCCAGTTTAAGAGATGGACCCTTTATCAACTGGTGAAAGACACAAATATGAATAACAGAGCACAACTGTGCAGACTGGGTAATATGATCATACTTTATTTAGATCTGCCAAGCTTCTGCAAATAGAACTGTCCCCTGTCCAGGAAACAATCTTTCAGATTTGCCAAATCTAGACTTTGTTGATGAGGTCTGTAACACTGTCCTTCTCATTTATTGATAAGAAGCCTTTGATAAACTGCAAGGGTGATTATAACCTAGATGGGTTTGTAAAAAAAAATAATAAAATAAAGCCAACAAACCAAAACAAAACCACAAAAAAACCCAGAACAAAACCAAACAAAAAAACAGAAAAAATAGTTTGTAGGCTTTTCTGGGATAAAAACTATCCTAAAATAAGCAGATGTGGTGGTCTTGTTGACTTTCCCAGTGAGGGCTCTCACAGCTGTTCCAAAAACCAGCAACAGAAAATTGTGAGTCAATTCTTCCATTAATGTGACAGGCTCTGACTACCAGAAACTTTCTTCATTTAATGCCAGTGATGGTAGCTAATAGTTTCTGGAGCCCTACACACAAACAAGACATGGCAGATTGTACCTAATTTGAAGCTACATGTTCTGACTGACCAGTTAGCTTCTGCCACAAAACGTGAGAGTCCCTGCCTTTCTTTTAAGTGCAATTATTCATAAGGTCTCTCTCTTTTCCTCAAAATCTCTCCAAAAAAAGGTTATTGAAAAGTAATATTCTCTTGGCTGCTGCCAAATCCGGCCAGATGTGGCTGGCATGTTCAAAACAGGAATAGACAGACAGACAGACAGTGATCACAACTGGGAACTGCAGGAAATAACTGGAGTTACAGATACCTTTTCCAAATGTCTCTTGTTGTAGACATTCTTCTAAGAGAAGGATAAAGTAGTGGAAATTCATAATCATATTACAGTACCCAATGTGACAGAAGCAGAAAAAAAAAAAAGGAAAATCTAGATCACATCTTAGAAGGCATGACCACATCAAAAGATGCCACCAACCAAAAGGTGACCAACTTGACAGAAATGTATCCTGCCTAAAGCAAAACCAAACCAAATCCACAAAATAGAGCGGGGAATGCAACAAGCTTCCTGTTCTCCTTCCTCACAGAGGCTGCCAAGGCCATCCAGAAGAATGATAACAGGATGAGGATGTTTCAGCAAGGCCACAATTTGGAGTGGTGTGGAAAACCAAGGTGGGCTGGCCCACAGGATTGATGTTCAAGACAGTGAAGAAACAGGCGTGTACAAAATTTTATATGACATATATTTAGAAGCAGAAATACAGAAATAACTGTGATTTTGGTACAATACTTATACCAATACCTACTTTTGCCTGTAAATGACAACTACAAGCTATATTGTCTGTGCTTCTAATATAGACACAATAACTAGTTTAATTACTGCAGAAATAAATTTCAACTTGAAACAGAATAGATCTAAAATCTCCATTTCAGTTTATTATTTCCAATCATTTTTGTTCCATTTTCTCAACCATGCTCCGAAACAGTCTGCCCTTAAGAAGTCCAAGGTGGCAGCTCTGCTGGCTCTCCTCCTTGCATCTCCAATAATTTAAAACTCTGTTTTAGTAAATTAATTAGTAATTAATAGATGAACAAACAACAGTGATGAAGGCTGAAAGCCAAAAGCACAATCAACTTTCCTGTAGATAAAGGAAACCTAACAACTTTCTATAGCTTGCATTTGTTATTAGTTTTCTATTATTTTTAATGATCAAGCATACAGAGCAGCACGTGAGGCCCAGGAACACACTTTCTAAATAAGAGGGCTTTGTCTCCAGCCAAAAGTATATGCAAGCTTTTGCACTGCTGGTAAATCTGACAGAAAACTGAAACTACCGATGAATAAACAGTCTAAAACATAATCCATTGTCAGGAAAAGCTTTTAGCTATGATTAGTGCTATTTAAAAATCACCTAGAGTTGGTTTCCTGCCCAAAGAGTGTACACACTGCTCGCTCTCTCTTCCGGACATGGTGCCAAATCTGGTCTAGACTCCTTTCAGAGCACAGCTTGACAGAATTTTAAATTAATTTTCAAACTCCTAGAAAAATATTTGCAGTTAGAATTCAACTTCAAAGATTCAGCTCAAAGACTTCTGGTAAAAAATACAAAGGAACACACACACACAAAAAGTATTAAATGAGAAGTAAATCTCTCTGAAGTTTTATACTGACTGCCAGAGTTAGTAGAAGACTAACATACAGCAGATCTTTACATTATAACTGCAGTTTCATTTTTATAATTAAAGCATTTCAGTACCTACAGCACAAATCAGAAATCAGAAACAGAAGACTGATTTGAATTTTTTAAAAGTATCCTATTTCTTATGTGCAAGAACTCTGAATACTGAACTGTGGCAGACTAAACATTTATTTGTCTCATTCAGAAAAGAAATAAAAGTACTAAGAGACCAAATTACTATTGTCTTGCAAAGTAATATAAAACACCGCAGAAACAATTAAATATCATGATTTTACATTAGGATTAGATTACTATTGCCAGGAATTTTAAGATATATTTTTATTTACAATTTCAGAGATATTATGACCCAAAGTTACATTCATGAAAAGTAGGATAAGATACTAAAGGCTACATAAATACAAGAAAAGATCAAACAAATATTAAGACATTTTGAAATCAAAACAATGACAGCATTTCTCATTCAACACATCTAGTTATGTTAAAAAAAAATCTGGTTTTAATAATGAAAACCGTAATTATCTCAAAAGATCATATTACAAGATACCCACCTGTTACTTATCAGCTATAAATAAAATAATTTCTAAAGGAAGAATCAAAGGTAACTAAGCTTCATACCTGTAAGGAAAGGTAGATATTTCTGATCTGCTTCCTCAAGATATCCAGTTCTTTAGTTTGCAGGAGCCCCTCAGAACAGCAGCATTATTTAATTTATTTGAAAAGTACTGAAGAAAGCTATTTAGTGTATTATGCAACTTTTCATTTTCCTTTTTATGAATGAGGGAAATATCAACAAGATTCCACATGATAGAGAGTAACTTACACAGTTCTAATGTTCTGCTTAATTTATTTACAGAAAACAGTAAAAAAAAGTCCAAATTTCCAGTAACACAGGAAATTGGGATAAATTATACAGAACAATAATTAGATTGAAAGATCTAGATTGAAAGTGCTAGTGACTTGTGCTTAGACTGGAGGTAAGAGAGTTATACCTTGACAATCCCAAATTCAACAGAATTGAACTGAGGTTTATACAGAGGAAAGCATGATCTGGATTTGTATTCCTGTGCAGCTCTTGGATCATATGGTGAAGAGCAAACAATTCAAACATCTTCTTATTACTTCTGCAAAAGATTTTACATAACAGAATTGTCAGTTGAAAAATGAGAGATTTCACCTAAATACTTAAGATTCTACAGAAAATATTTTTTTTATGAAGAAAAATGTGCACTATATTGGGATTTTCATATAATTATGTGTTGCATATAATATCTCTAAGCAGAATGCTATCGATGTGAGGTGCCACAAATCTTGAGAAAAATCACCAAAAAGTATTATTTAACTTGAGTAAGTGGTATTTACATGTAGCATAATGAAAGGTCAAGTAAAGGCTTTCAAGAATGTGAAATAAGAATCCAGAAACAATACTTAATTTTTTTTAATAATTAGGATTTCTGAGCAAATTTGACTTCTAGTATTTTTCCAGTGTAAATTATTATTTATATTAGATTATTTTACAGAAAAAACATACTTTTTTCCTATAATTCAATAATTATATATATAATTCAATATAATTCTGTTCCTAATAAAATCAAATGAAAATGTCCGTTTTGTCAACAACTTTGAGTCTAAAGTAAAAATGGCTCAGTATAGATATCTACTTTTAAAGATTAAAAAATCCCATTAAGTGAAGCACCAATGGAGCTCAGCAGCACATCACTACTGATACGATGAAGACCTTTGTTACAATAAATAATCAGTAAGCAAAGGGAACATATTTTATAAAGATTAACACTCAAAAAATGGCTTAAATGGCTCAAGACTTTAAATTCTGTTTCTGAAGGAAATGAAAAGTGATGAAACTTGAAGGCAAGTCACATATGAATTTATATTTTCAAAGGAGATTATTACTGAGTAACTGTGTAAAACTGAAGACTGGGGGAAAGAAAAGGGTTTTCTTATAAGCATTCTTGTCATCTCCATACATATGGAATATTTCCTCTTTAGGCTAGTTATCTGTTTTACTTTAGTTAGCACTCTGTAAATAGACCTAGACAGATTTACAAGGATATTGAGAGTCTTGTCTTACACATATGTGACACAAACAGTTTAAATTTAACTGCTAACAGAGAAAGTCCAACACTGATTGTCTATGGTGGAGCAAACATACAGCAAAACAGATATGAGTTTTCAAAAAACAAGAAAGCTAAAGGTCCCCAAGATAACTGATCTAATGAGAACTAACTGAATAATGGTAATAAAGGATTACTTTATTCTGGAGAGTTTTTGCAGTATAACACAGAGCTTTTCCAAAATCTGAGTATCTAGCTTAGAGCTTCGGAGCAATACAGAGCAAGTACGGAAGAAGGATTCATTACTGCAGGCTTCCAGGAAAGGCTGCAAGTAACCTGTAACAGAAAATAATTTAAAACATGTATCACAGAGTTTGATGCAGGAAAAAGTAAACCAGTTACTGATACCTTTAGAAGGCTTTAAATGCCTCATGTTGTGTAAGTATTATAACAACAAAATAATTCATTTTATGCTGGGCATGTGATGTAAAACTCAGGTAAAATCAGGAACTGAAAAAAGGCAAGTTCTTAAAAGTTCTGATATTACTGACCCTTGTTTTAAAACAAGGCTTATTGCCTTGAGAACAAAGGAAAACAGGAAACGGAACAATTTAAACCTCAAATAAAAATCCTTATCTTGAACATGTTTATTTGGTGCTCATTTATCATGGTTCTTTCCTTTTGATCATGTGAGGGGAACATTAAGCTGTGCAAAAAAACTCACAAAGGAATATTTTAAGCTGTGCAAATCACACGTACAGGGATAGTATGTGTAGAAACTAGGGTGATACCTGACAGCATTTCATTACCAAAATACTGTCACTTTACTGTTTTAAGAGAGGCAAAATAATAATTGAAAGGTAAAAAAAAGAGATAGATAGGAATGCTTAAATACCAACAAAACTCCTTTAAAATAGTGGCTGAACTTTAAAGTCACATTGTATAACATTCCCCTCTATCCTGTTCCTCAAAATGTAAACACTTCACAATTTGTTCCCTTATTATCTCATAAAACATAAAGAAAATGGGTAATTGAGTTTTTTTAAAAGGAATAGTCTTTCATGACTTTCAGGCATTAGGCATTTGCATTAGAAAAACACAGATGTGAGGGAAATACTTTAATGTTCACATAATGGTAAAAATATTTTATGTGTTATTAAGAAATTGCAGTATGCAAATTACAGCATAAACCAATAAACACAGACATTAAAAAAATTTCTTTGCATATAAGCTGAAAATTGCCGTAATTTGCAAATAGGATGTCAAGATGCTTTTATCAGTTCAGAAAGGACTGCATGTTATCTTTCGGTCAAAATTTCCTCTTTTCTTGACCAAGGACATATTTATTAAATATAACAAATAGCCTTGGAGTCAATTTAAGGTTTTAATTTATTTCAGGAGGCTTACTGATACAAAATCAGAAGAAATGCTATAGAAAAATGTTTGGAATAGGGCTCTAAAAAGAAATAATAAAATAAAAATCAACTTGGGAATTAAAGTCAGCCTGAGAGCCTAAACAACTAATTTTCTCAGAGCTGGGCATTTATACCAAATATTCAACAAGGACCCAATAGTTTCTAGACCTTACTCTTAGGAAGATCTTTCAGAACCTGCAATTTTGGCAAAACTATGACACGGCATTTGGCTACACCAACAAATGACCCAGTGCCACTCCCACGCCCTGACGCTGAGAACGTCTTCTCCTGTATTATACTATGCAGTGAAGACAACAGGATTTGTGGGCCTTTGCTGGTTTACATCGTCAGACGAAGAAATCAAGAAACAGCAAATGCCCTTAGCACTATCAGAGAAGCTATAGCTATATGTAATCTCTGCTCTGGTGAGGCCACACCTGGAGTAGTGCGTACAGCTCTGGAGCTCTCAACAGGAAAGTCATGGAGCTGTTGGAGAGGGTCCAGAGAAGGACCACAAAGATGATCAAAAGGCCAGAGCACCTCTGCTATGAAGACAGGCTGAGTGAGTTGGGGCTGTTCAGCCTGGAGAAGAGAAGGCTCTAGGGAGGGCCTTTTCACCAGAGAGAGTTGGGATAGGACAAGGGATAATGGTTTTAAAATGGAAGAAGGCAGATTTAGGTTAGACATCAGGAAGAAATTCTTCATCATGAGGGTAGTAAGGCACTGGAATAGGTTGCCCAGGAAGGTTGTGGAAGCCCCGTCCCTGGAGTTGTTTAAGGCCAGGTTGGATGAGGCTTCATGCAAGTTGGGTCTAGTGTGAGGTGTCCCTGCTCATAGTTGGGAGGCTGGAACCTGATGATCTTTAAAGTCCCTTCTAACCTTAACCATTATATGATTCTAATTCCCTCTTTTCAGTGGATTCTGCTTTCAGCAAAATTAACTTAAACGGCTGGATTCAATAGGCAGAATCCACAAAATAAGTAATGGAATAGATTGAATATAAGTAAACAATACGTAAAGTGGATGGAAACGATGCAGATGCAGGATAACAGACATTGCTAGCAAGAGGCCAAACTTGCAGCAATATAAAGCAATACTACAATTGATGTACTGTGAAGTTTGGAAAAGGCAGGCAGATGCTTTACGGTTTGCACAGCTGAAGTGTCCTCTGTTCTCTACCCAAACCAACACAAAATAATGATTATTCTAAGAGACATACATTATCAAGACAATAAATTAATAAATTAATTTATTTTTCTGTGTACTTCTACTTCTGTGTTTCTTGTCCTCTTTCTATCGTGTTCGATCCACCTATGCCTTTGTACATACTCTCCTCTCAGTTTTGGTACTATTTCCAGCTACAGTTTGCTGTCTCAAAATTGTAACAGTAGGAAATAAAAAAACAGAATAAAAGCAAAGTAGAAATGTAAGCAGTAGTCAATAAATAATACACTGAAAAAAATACATATTTTCCTTCTCAGTCAGTAAAGATACTATTTCTCATTTTATTTTAGCTTATGATCTTCAATTAAGGGTAACGTTTTTGGTGTTTAGGCTGTCCAGGGAGGTCGTTTAATCACCATCCCTGGAGGTGTTTAAAAGGCTTGTAGATGTGGTGCTTAGGACCATGGTTTAGCACTGGCCTTGGCAGAGTTAGGGTAATGATTGGACTTAATGGTCTTAAAGGTCTTTTCCAAGCAGAATGAGTCCGTGTGATTCTCTGAAAATGCCCTGACTGATGCATTAAGTACCATTGACAACTCCTTACGCAAGAAAACTGTCATGGATACTGGAATGATTAACTATTTCAGATAGTTCAGATAACAGAGCATTTCTAGATACCACAATACATTACAGGCATATGACGGCTGAAAGTTACAGGAGAATTCCTAACAGGAACAAGGAAAAAGGCACAGGTTCTTTAAGATGAAAAATAAGATTAATGCTGAAGAAACACATTTTATATGTGTGCATAAATATACACTATATATATGTAAATAGATGCACATAAAGAAACAATTTGCCAGATAGATTTGAAATGACCTGAAAATGCTTCTTTATTAAATATCACAAGGGACCAGTAGAAAGCTGATATCACAAATATATATATATATTTTTTTTCTCTAAGGAAAATTTAACTTGGAAACGGGGGACTATTCCAATGTACAATAGGTAACAGAACTGAACAAATTTGTCAAGAATACAAGAGAAGTCACTATTGACTGCTTTCTGCCCTTGGCGTGTTCAAACACAGTCCCCAGGATACAGTTACTCAGGGCATGGCACTTTCAATATTTCTTGTAATATTTCTCTTCTTTCACTTCAGAAGGTATTATTTTTCAGAAATGGTGACATTATAAACTCAGGGCTATCTGTCAATTACAGCAGGCAGAAAATCCTTAGATGGGATCACAGTATGTGCTAAATTTAGTGATACATAACCAACATACACTTGAGATTTGGTGCTTGTTGTTGAGTCATTGCTGTCTATGACAGAACTTTGATATCATTAAGTACATATAACATCATAATAAACCTGTAATAATAATTAACACAGAATTCACTTCTAGTATGATGGTATCATGCCCTAGAAAGTCTGAATTGTCCAAATCCATAAGAAGAAGCAAACAAAAGGACAGACAGAAACAGCAAATAACAAACACAATCCTGCCAACTTAAGAGTGTTGGAAGTAAAATTTCTATACAGATAGCAACAAGGGATAGCCTTCTCTAAAGCAAGAAAAATCTAGGTTTACAAATTATTGCTCAGGAACTACAGGTTTATAGAAATTTTTCCACAATTTTCTAGAGTTCCTAAAAATGACTGCTTATTCCCAAGAAACCGAAATGGTCCTACCACTCTGCATGACACTACTGACAAAGTCTGTTTCAAAAACTTGAATAATATCTCCTACTTAAAAATTATGTTTAGCAGAAAGGTAAAAAAAGTGTGAGAAAGTAAGAAATAAGTGAGAACAAGGACATTCAAGAAGTAAACAGAGAAGAAAGGTTTTTCTTCTTTCTACTGCCTGTTAAAACAACAAATAATACAGACAGTTTTTTGAAAACTCTAATTTAACTTGACTTCTGACTCAGCTGAAGATTCATGAGAAATCTGAAGGTAACAAAATGCTGGGATCAAGAGGGTGGTCCTACAATTTATTCCTATAAATATCCGTAAACAGCCATAAAATGCTCCACATTCTTTTTCTGCAGGGGTACACAAATACCATATTCATCTGACATTTCTTTGCTGTCTTGCTCTCACTCGATCCTTAAAAAGATTTGATTTAAAATATATATACACATACACACACACGTTCCAAGAACGTTTTGACTGTGAAGTTTACAAACCAACATAAAAGATACCATTTTTAAGACAGAAGGATATTTACTACAAAACAGAAGAGCCAAAAGTGGAAGTAATGTCTAAAGTTTCACAAAGTTCATTTAAGTGAAAACAAACTGATAAAGGCACACATTGAAATGGACTGTTAGTACATTGCTTATGTTTTTGCTTCAGATAAGGCTTTTGCAGAATATATTCTAAGCAATCAGAAAACGCACAAAACAAGCACAGACTTCAATTGTGTATCTAGCTGATGAACTAAAAGAATATAAGCTTCACATTTTGAAATATTTTGGTGGTTTAGATCTGCGCCAATTTTATTTTTATTAACTGTTTCAGAAAAAAATAAATAAGAATCCGTCCTGACAGGACTTTGGCACAATTTTAAATAACCAGCAAAAGCCTCCACTGTTATCCTTGAAAATTGTAGCATGATGTAGTTGCATTAGCTTAACTTGAGTGGCAGACTGAAATGAACAATGAGCAATTTATCACTGTTGACAGAATTCATCTGAAATTTACCCTCAAAGTAATGAGTCACTCAGCACAAAATTTTACCAGCTACAGTTATCTGGAAAATTCTCGTTTATACCTAAAGCTA
>NW_009953295.1:2970535-3001748 GCF_000747805.2 Chaetura pelagica | reverse complement strand
GAATGCCAACTTTAAGTTTATGTCTAAGCAAATAAATTATTACAGTTTTTCCTCATTTTATGTAAATTGCATGAGGATCTACCAGGAGAATGGAGAACACATGACAGCAATGTAAGTGACAAAGCACTGCCTACTAGTGTGGAAAAGTTAACTAATGCAAAAGTTAACTAACTATGCACCATGGCAGAAACACTTAAAATAAAATAATAATATTAACCAATTGTCTATAATACAGTCAGCTGTAGGATTTTAATAATTTGCTGAATTTTTTTCTCCTGTAATCAATAACTGGGGTTGTTAATTGCCAGTGGTTAAAGCACAGTGAACACAGTGAAATTCTGCTCAGCATAAGGCACCTCAAATGTTGATGCCCACATGGATGACCCAAAGTTAAGAGAGAAACCAAGCAGCAATTTCAGCTCATCACCCAATATGTTGACCTCCGTATGATCTGAATCGCTCTTCAGTTTCCCGGGATGCACAAGACATATCATTCTCAAATGGCAACTGGAAGTTACACCCACCAAAAAAAATTGTAATAGAAAAGGTTAAAACATTAGCATGAATATTTATGTCACAAGAGACACTGGGAACAAAAATAAGCCTACAAGAAAGAAAAAAAAAAAATATTAAAAAAGAAAGCTATGCCTTGGAGGTCAGAAACTATCTTTATAATACAAAGAATAGTATGAAAAGTCAGGTTAAGTCAGACCTTTTTAAGAAAACAAGAAGTTCTCCTAGTCATTTAAGTAAAAATGGAATAAAAAAACCAATGTAGTGAGGTCACCTGTGGTCAGCACAAGAAAGATGAGATAGACACTAATGGTATTTTAGCATTTTGGATGCAAACTTTGGCTAATATGCTTGCTTTTTTTTTTTTTTTTTTCAGGAGAGCATTCTATCTTGATAAAAGAGACCCAAAAGAAGTCCCCGCAGCTTGTAAACCCAAGAGTCCTTTAGTCACGGACACCAGAACAGATGTCAGGATTCTGAAGGAAATGTTGCCTCAATTTTATTACAAGATGAGTTAAACAACTTTTCTAAAAAATCAGGAAGCAGCCCTTTTTGAAGAGAGAACAGCCAATGCAAAATATACACACAGGCATATGTATACAGGATGTGGACCCAAAAACAGGCAATCTGAACAAATGTGCCCTTCAGTAAGACTTTACAAATTTTCTCAGAAACTAAAGAAGACAAATAAAAATAAAATAAAGTGTACCATTGGTTTATCTGTCAGTGTGTGTACAGGAACTGTAGGTATGTTGCTTTTGTTTGGTAAACAGCAGTTATAACTCAGTTAGACTTCAATACCATTTGATAAAGCGACATGTTATATTATATTATGGAAGATAGAGGTTATTATGAGGACTGGAAAGTGTGGAGTGTAAGGAACTGGCTAAGCACAGAGTCAACAAATTTGCCTTGAAAAGCAAATTTTCATTTTAAATACTGATGTTTATAATAGTGTTTATTTAGTTTATTAATTAATAACTGTGGCATGTAGTAGTCTATTGAACTTCCATGCAGAAACTGCCCATTTAGAAGGCAACAGGTATAAAATACATGAAAAGCAATCAGCTTACTTGCTAGAATAGCAGAAACGTAAAGACAATGAAGAAACAATAAATATTTTTCCTGGAAAATCACTGACTAGAAACATCCGAGGATGAAAAATTTTGGTGTGCTAATTGAATTCTGTATGTCTATGAGCAACCAACAATAACCTCTAATGAGGCCTGAGAGAGAGGAAAAAAAAATAATTAACAAATAACCTAGACAGCATTGTAAATTGAAGTTATGCACCATTATGGGTTACTTTGTCCAAGAAACCAGAAAAAGCCTAATAAACTACCGGAATTGCTGAAGGAATCACACCTCTTCTTACAGAGGACCCATAAAGGAGCTTTGTTCCAACATTTTTTCTGCCAGAGTTCACCTGCCTTGTTTTCCCTGCTCCCGTATCTCCACTCCTGGAATAACCAGCTCAGAACTAAGCACAGTATTTTAAACACAAACTCAAATAAGAAAGCCCTTACATAAATAAACCTAACCTGGCATGACCTTTAATTCTGTAATATCAGATTGCAAGTAAGCAGGTAAATCAAGTCTGAACTCTGACAATGCATGGATGTTGCTCAAACTGCATAAAGTGTACTATTTACTTCCAAAAAAAAAGAAAAGTATTTTTAAATAAAATTATTTCAATTATGACATTGCTCTAAATTCACCTTGATAGTTACAGAGAAAAGTTGGCTATTAAGTACAGGAGTTCTGCTAGTCAAATACAAAATAAAAAAGTGTATTAAAATATTTTTCTATTGAAATCATACTTTGTTTTAAATTAAACCATTTTACAGATAGCTATAAAAATGTAAACTGTTTATTCAAAATGCAAGTTTAGTAAATAAGAGCAAACAAGATCCTACTTGAATAAACTTTGTTCTAATGATTTCATAAATTAAATTGACTTCAAAAGGGATGTATATCCAGTACTGACAGAAACAACTCCTTTTTTACATCAAATTACCATTCATATCTCCCTGCAAAATGGTATGCTGCTTAAAAAGTATATTATTTCCCTGAACAAACAGTGAAGCTTTACTTACAAAGTGGCTAGTTGGCTCTACGTAAGTTTATATGTAATGGTCCCTCTTATTTCTTACTTCGGAGTTGATGAAACAGAGTTCCAAAATTCAGAATGGCTAAGCATTATATAACTGTTACTAAAACAAGAAAATAATGACAAGAACATTTTTTTCTTATTAGTGAGAAGGCTACTACTATTTCTTCAGTAGAAATCAAATTGCATTATTCCATTTACTGCATTCAGTTTTGAAACCTATACACATGTATTTAATAAAAATCAAAGTATTCAAACTAAGCTTACATTTATTTTACAAAAATGTGTGCAAATTTTTTGTGTACTTGCCTGCTGCTTTCAGCAAGTTTGGCCCTAACATTATCATAGGTTGCATTTAATGGAGTTAGATACTTATCTGTGATTAAAATATTAAACTAAACATCTATTAACCCAACATAATTATTCACTGTTTTCAGAAGAATTAATAAAAAATTACAAAGGTAAGACAGGATAACAGAGAAAGGATTTCCTTTTAAATGGCTTGTATTTCATTGTTTATCCCACATAAGCTGTAAATCATTCCTTTTACCATAGCTTCAAACACAGTTCCTCAGAATGATTTCACATCTGTCTTTCACACAGGTGAGGGGGAATCCCACCTTATAAAGATATTCATAAACTTGACATTTTTAGCCTTTCTGTGGTGCAGAATAAGCTCATTTGAGAAGTCTGAATCCTGCAAACAGTTACCAGTAAAGATAACATACTGAAAAATACAGTTACATTTTAACATGTTTAAGCATAAAAGCATTTTTTACTCCATACCTTCACTGTTTGTAGTCTTAAAAGTCTCAAAATGCTAAGAATCAGGAAAAAAATAAGTAAGTGGGTTTGAGTTTCCTTGACAGACTTTTTAAAAACCTGTAGAATAGTGTTGTTATTAGTTATGGAAGCATTATGGAAACATTATGGAAGCATGCCAAATCAAAGGAAAACAATGTGTGTGTGATCATCTCTATAGCAAGAAGTTTTTAATATTAACTTGTAATCTGAATCTTTTTATCTCTACTGGCTTGATTAAATTCCCTATGAGATAAGTAAATCTGGATATGGACTTGGTTATCCATGATCATATTATTTTCTTACAAAAAAAATTTGAAGGTTCAGTGAATGTGTAAATACAAGTCAATTTTACAGTTACTAAAATTCTTAAGCAATGTTAATATGCTTAAGAAATCACACTTAAGCCCTACCAGAATGTGCCTTAACTTACAGTAAGTATGAGAGAGTAATTTAGAGATGTATTTTTTTTTCCAACTTGTGAATAAGCATACACTCATGCAAAATATTCTCTCTGTAAAGTAAAAGTAAGCTTGAAGACAAAGAAACCTAAGCTTTATTTAAAACAAAGGCCAGTGCTTTGTATTGCCTAATGAGCAAGTCAATTTTTATTTCCTTGGATGAACATAATATTGGGAAAGGGGAACCTACTAATTTACATGACAGGTCACTTGTCACTGCAAGAGGAATTTAATACATATTGTGTCTTTGTGTAGAAGTGCAAAGGGTGAAACTGAGAATGGCAGCACTCTGCTAACACCAGATTTCAAACTAAGCATGAATCAGACTACTGTTCAACAATGGTAGTTTTGATAGGTGACTATAAACTCACTACATCCTTTGGAACCCTTCTGATTCACAGGTAAAAAAAACACAGTAAGCTGCGTGAGAAGCGAGAAGACAGGAACAACAGTACTCAACAAGATTGTATATGACAAGTATTCAACTACAAGGTGATTTAATACTAATGATGTGATGTTCTTCAACACCCACTGAACAAATTTGCTTGCTGAGGTCATGCTACTTATTACTAGATTGTTTCCAGAAAACATTTCATGTCTGGCATCAATTCTCCTGAACTATATGTTGCAATGTTGTATGTCCTAGAAACAAGATCTGCCAAGAAAAGAAATTTGTAGTCATATGGAGAGAACTTTGGGATATGAAGACACCCTAGAAGCCACTGGTGTCACACTAAAACAATATGGATTTTTAAAATTAAATTACTGCTTAAATTAGTAAACATTTATTTTAATATAATGTACATGGGAAATTGTAAGAGTTTTATTAAGTGATAGATACATTATATACCATTTGATGTATCTGAAAAATACCAGGTATTTATCAGCTAGTACATTTTTCTCCCAAAATTTCAAAGGCAGGCAGAGCACTGTATTTGTGGAAATATGTCACTGAGCACAGAGTTTATCAAGACGCTAAATCTACTTTCTGTGACAATACTACCAGAGGTTTCGTTGTTACTTCTGTCTCCACATAGGTTCATAGCTTAGAGTTGGCCTAAAAACCAAACACCATGCTTGCTAGCCTGCTTTCCTTAACTAAGGTAAAGAAACCTTCAAAAAGGCTTGGTACTAAAATCTTTCTTTGCTGTTAACTCAGCAGGAGTGTATATCTTCCCGTCTTACACAATGGGAAGCTAGAAAGATGTCTTTATAGACCACGCAGTAGTTTCAAAGACCAAAAAAAGGATCAAGCTGAATTTTATGGCACTCATGTGAAGGCCCCGATTCAAGCAGAACACCACCACCATTAAGAAAAGACTGCAGGACCTGCTGCCTTGATTCTGCTTTTATCAATCTTTGTGGCAAAGGAAAGATGGGCATCCTCCAGAAAAGTAACATGGATTGAAATCCTGGTAATGGTTATGCAGAGCCAAATAAAAGACTGAAAAGAACAAACCTGATCTGGCACTCCTCCCATCTGACCATGAAACAATACGAGCACTGATGAGATAGCTACAGTGAAAATATAGCTTAACTGCTGCTTCAGTACTGTGTTTACATGTGTCAGCTATTAGAAAGTATATTTCAAATAGAAGACTGAACAGGTGGAAATGTACCAATTTAAGCACCATTAGAGACATTTTTAGACCAAAATATTAGCAGAATCTAGAAAGAGAAAAGGGGTAAAATATCTTTGTTGAGTGAATTTTATGCTGTCAGTTCCATAGCAAGCTGTTAATTTAGGTCCCAACTGTGGAATTTAGAAGCAACCTTTTACTTCCACTGACAATAGCAGACTAAACCCTCTGGACTTCAACTTAGGCCCCTGAACTCATGTGAAGGAAAATAGTCCTTCCAGCATGCAAATGACATTAATTAAGACATATATGATGTAAAACTAGATTGTTTACTCTAAAAATTACTTCCATCTTAATTTCAGCTATTCATCAGACTTCCAGTGTAGGTTAAAAGAAGCAAATATTTGCTAACAAAAGACAAATGTTTAGGTCAGGACTTGACTCAGTTGTGAAGTTTCTTTCCTCAAATGTAGTAGCAGAAAAAGCAGTGAACAGAATCCACAAAAGTGCTCAGAGATGGGGAAAAAAAAAATACCAAAATAATACAGCATGAAAGTAAGCTGAAAATGAAGTCCTCTTGACACAAAGCAAGCTCTTTGAAATTACTGCATAGTATCTTTAGCAGCTCCTCTCATTTACAGCCTGAGGCACTGGCCGAAACAAACCTCAACATTTTTCACCCCTGACATTTAAAAGCCATTATTCTAACTATGAATGTTTTTGTATACTACAAGAACAGCAATCAATGTAACATTTTACGCTCCTCCTCAGGCTTTAACATTTTTGTAAAAGAGGTGAGGCAAACAAGATTGGCACACACACATATATATAAATATATATATATCTGTGTGTGTATGTATTCTGTAGCTGTGACATAATATTACAATTCCACAACCATTAAAAAATGGGACAAAATGGTGCAATTACTTTTGGCTGGCACCACACTTCATAATTATACAATGACATGAAAACACATTAATGTCTGGGAAATGCCTGTGCAGCTGGAATACTATCCAAGTTCTGACACCTAGAACGTAGTATAGTCTGGTGACACATGCAATTTGAGATCCCAATGTGATAAATATTGAATCTTTTGAAGAAAGAATGTAACTTTACTGTACACTATAATGTGGGCTCTGGAGCTTTGTATGCTATGATGATGCACATACGTTTCAAGAAACACACACAAATAAGCTTCCCAAGGGTACCAACACTCTTAATAATTTTTTCACAGAATTCCTGTAGTGTTAAGACCAGTGTTTCTATGGCCTAGTTGGAGAGGTACACTGGTTTTATCCACTCTCGTACAGAACACATCAATTCAAAAAAACTTTTCATGAAGCTATGGTTACCATTATTTTGAACAGTTTTAAATCAGATTGTTTACAAGATCTACTAGACTGGCATTGCTCCTGTGGAATATAGTAAGCTCTCACTAACCTGGAATCAAAAAGACTACAGAGTAAACCCTGATCCTAGAAATGAACAAGAATGTTCCAACCTGGAATCTGAAGTAATACTAAGAGATGAACCAAGAGGAGCATCTTGAAGGTTGATAGCCCATCTTCTGGCTCTAACAAGGAAACAATGACAAATGGTTTCATCGCTTGTAAAGAAAAAGCAAATGGATAAACATCTTGGCACAAATGTGCCAGTAAGCTGATGCTCCCTGTCTTTGGAGTAGGAATGAAAATTCCTGATTACTAAGGTTATATTTTCTGCTCTTCTGCCATCTAAGTGAGCATTCAGATGTTGCTTCAACAGGACCTTACCATGAAGGCACGGACTGGAAAAGTAATGCATGAATACAAATTCACTGAAACTATCTGTAACATTCACTGCTCACACTTTCTTGCTCTTGTGAGACTTGGGGATTCAAGCATGGTTTACCAACAGAAAGTCTGTCACCGGAAGTTCTGTAAAGGTCATCTGGTGTAGTAACCTGTGCTTCTTCCTTTGTACCTCACACAACTGAGTTGCGCAATTCAAAAAACCGTCACTGCTTCTTCCTTCAGACTGGAATGCATGAGCTCACTGAAAACACAGAGGAGTTCCAAATTCATACTGAGCAAAAAGGTTTCATCAGCCTTTGAACTGAAGAGGTGCTGATCTTTAAATGAAGTATTTTTTAATGGCTTGAACACTAAGCCTGATAGTTATCTTCATCAGCCACAGTCTTAAGGGCATGGATGTGCTCAAACATACAAAAACATGTGTGGGCACATTGTATACCAGGAAGCATACTACATGATTTTGGCTATCAGCTGCCTCTCACTGTATAGATTTTAATTCTTCCCACTGCTCTGTGGAAGACTTTTAATAAACAGAAAAACTATTTTAATAAACTTTGCCTTACCTTGACAGAAGCACATGGTGAGTATCAACACATATGCAGAGAATGACAGAGGTAGATCTTACCAAACAAATCCTGATTTACTGTCTTTTTATTTTCTATATTTTTTTAAACTAAACTTATTTTAAATTATTATTGTAGCTTTCATCTTTCCCAAATGATATCAATGTCTCAACTGTTGCATTGGACATGACACTTTCAGGAACCAAATGCCTTATCAGCACCCTCAGTGGATCCTGGACCCACTGTACCAGATACACTTTGAAGCCAAAAGCAATGATACTGATCTGAAATCTGAAAATGTGCACACCTAAACCAAATCAGTCAATGGGCTTAAGAAGTACTGCAGACTCTTTCATTATAACTTTTATCAAAACACAGAATTATCCATGTTAAACTAGTGAGTACTTTCTTCATATGCAGCTTAAGTAATTTTCCTTAATATTTGAAGAAAATCTAAGTTTTGTTTCTGGAATTTTAGGAAGATAATTTCTTACAGGAAAGAGAAACCACATGAGGACCTCACACAGGGCTTGGACTGTACAGAACCATTTGTGTTCATGGCTTACTGTAACAGAAGGCACATGCAGTTACAGGGAGGAGTAATGCAACATAGTAATGATTTCGTATCTGATTCACATCTTTCAGTCTGGACAACTAAAATTAGAATCTGTAAAAATACTTCACAAAAAAGACTAAAACTTGTAAAATTGAATTACAGAAAATCATATTTAAAAAGTAAAGCACTGGCTTTTTTTCTAACTTAGTTTTCTAATTGCTTCAAGTCTAAAGGTAGTATTTTTGAACAAATATATTTGAATACTCTTATGCAGCCCAAAAATTACTGCAGCAAGTTGAAAGAATGCCTAGGATTACATATCTTACAGGAAAAAATAAAATCCTAAACTTTGCCTCCTGTTGGTCAAATACTAACTTTTTTGGGTAACGTGGATCTGTATTTTAGCATATGGCCATGTACCTATGACTTCATATTTAAGGCTGAACACCAATACAACTTTAAAATGGAGCATACGGTCCTCTTTTAATCTAACACACAGAGTGCCCTCTGAATATCCACTGCTGCCTTCCAGTTTGTCCTTTAATGACTTTTTAATAGGAAATTTACAAAGGAATGAAAAGACAAATTCCCATCAACAACACTACTTTTTATTGTTAACAATTTCCTGCAAAACAATAACTATGTATTAGGAAGGAGCAGAACATGTCTGTAACTTGTATACTGGCAATTTTTCTACCACAGAGAAAGGCTCTGCTTAAGGCTTTATATCCAGTTGCTGAGAAACAGGTTCTCAATTAAATATCAATTCAATTGAACATTACTCCTCCTTCCCTCATTTCACACACATACATCTTCTCCAATAACAAGAAGGCCAAAGGCAAGTCTCTCACAACTTATGTCCCTTATTCTTCAAACTGCTGCCATCTAGCACATCACATGACCGACTGCTAGGTAAAAGATGCACTGTTACTGGCATTACCCGAAATAATAGCAGACACCATCCACCTTGCTCAGGTTACTTTTGTGCGTACAACTTTCTTTTCCAATCACTTTCCCAGTCATAGTTCAGGCTATCAGGCAGATTACTTTAGCGTAACACTACACTAACTACATGGTCAGAAAAAGAGTCTGCAAGAAAGAATACAACTTTAGTTAAATCTTCCTCCAACTCATCGTGCTGCAAAATGTTTTTTAACTCAATGCTGTTCCACCCCAAGTTGAACATGCTTTCTATTTTTCCCACTATAATGCATGGCAACAAAATACTCCAAAAATAATAATATACATTTTAAAAATAGCAGTAGCCCTTCCCCTTTTCTGTTCCAAAAGGCAGTGAGTGATTTTTAACTTTATAAAAAAAAATCACAAGGTTTATTCAACAAGGCACCGAAATGCCTCATTACCTTTTTATTCATCCATTGGTTATTAACTGATTCTTAGCCTGCATTGCTTGGAAAAGCACTATGACAAATTACATTATTAACCTTTTTACACGACCACAGCACAGTAAAGTTCAGCAAAACATAACCATCTTTTCTAGAAATGCCATTTCTAATTATTAGAAAGTGAAAAATGACTGAGGATGAGCTGTTCATTCAAACTAGAAAAAGAATTTCGATAAAGCCTATTTTTTATCTCTACCTGCTGGCAGGTTTTCATGATACAGCGTTCCTGGAACAGCCTGACTTCATAGAAAAACATCAGCAACATAAAGCAGTGGAAGAAACTGAAAAGCCAAACTAAAACTAGCAACAAAAAAATTCACACTAATAAATAAGAAAGCAACCATGGCAAAATATAAAACATAGGTGCTGAGAAGGAGAAGAAAAGACAACTCAAAAAGAGAGACCATTCAAAAACATAATTTATGTCTCTAATGAATGAACATACACAATACAAATGAATGCTAATGCTAAATTAGATTATTTATTCAGAATAATCATGCTATTTTTATGCTTTATTTATGCATACCTTACCTGTACTCATAATTTATTTTTTTAAATTACCCAAATTTACCAGATTCCATGGTCATCTGAAGTAATCCATCAAGAGCACTGGAAAGCAGACCTCTACTGGATACTTTTAAGTGACTTAATATGACAGGCACACATTGGTACTCCAAAAATAAGGCCTTCCCTTCATCTGTCTTCAAGTCTACACGAAGGGAATCAAACGCCTGAGCCAGGTAATCCACTGAAAGATATCAGAATACAGGCAATAAAACTGCCAGTCAGTTCCATTAAGCACTACGTGAATAACTACCCTGAGAGTTACTGTTGCAAATATATACTTAAAAGTTAAGTGGTTGAAAAGATTAAATTTTATTTTTATTTAAAGTTGTCCTCTGCCTGTTTTTATTCCTTAACAATTTGTTGAGAGTGGAGAAAAATACTAACTACAACTTGTACATTGAAGAAAAATATACTTCAAAACATAAAGCCATTCTAATATTTTGCTTGAGAGGAAAGAAATTACAAGCTTGCATAGTTTGAGACAGTTGGTTTCAACATCTGGGAAACCTCTGTTAAAAGAGCCAAGGGCTGATTTGTCTGAATAAGAGCAATTACTTTCATAAGAGCAACTACTCTCCTTCCTTCCTATAATGAGCTGTAGTCGAAGTTTCAGTGCACACATTTTACATATTCAAACTTTGTGGAGTGCACTAAATTATACAAAGAATGTAGATAAAATGAAACAGTCTAATTTCCTTAATTTCCTGATGTCAAACCTTTCTCAGTATCTTGGAATAGCATTGATCATCTGTAGTGCACAAAATTAAGTAGAAAGAAACACTTTATCCCCTAGCAAAAGTTTAATTACAGTGCCATCTGCTGGATACTGACATTTTGAAGGAAGCAGGATATTTGTTCAAACCAAATGAGCTACTTTATCACTAGATCATTAGTGCCATGTGATCAGACTGATCAAAATATATACACAGTGATATTCGACATATGTTTAACAACAGATCCTATTTTCCATGTTATAGAAGCCAGCAGTAAAAAGCAACCATGAGAAGCTAAACTGATTCATTCTAACAGCCCTCATCTGCTTCAGGAAGTCTCTGCAACAACTGTTTTTTTGTATTGCAATTATTATTTGTTTTTATCAAACATTTCTAGAAATGTGAGTCTCCATTTAAGAGTAATTATCATATCTTAATATATTATTCACCAAAATATCTTAACAGAAATAGCCCCCTCCAACATCTGAAAGACTGTATTTGTTTGTTAATTATGTTAGGGTGGTCTTCCACCATGTTTAAATCCTGTTTTTACTGTAAATACTCACAATATAAATACTCCACAGGAACAGTTAAGCACAAATACATGTTAATCTGCTTAACCTTCTAATCCAGAAGGATAACTTCCATGAACAAGAACACTGTTCACTGTCTATGGATTTTAAATCGCTGGCGTCCCTAATTAGTGTCAATCAGGGTGCCAGAGACTGTAGCAATTTTGTGATGTGGATCTCTGCTAAGAAATGGTCCAAAATTCATAATAGACTTCATGCAAGAGACTGAAAAAAGTCAGATAACAAAGCAGGCATCTGATTCTGACATTCTGGTGTGGTTTTTCAGGATTACCTTGAAAATTAACTTCTCTGAAACCTGCCTCCATCTCTTTGTGTTACTAGCAGAGGGAATGTGAAGATACCGTCCTGAGAACAAAAGGTAGCAAAAACAGAATCACAGAATAATTTAGGTTGGAATCTATCCAACCTTCCTGCCCAAAGAAGGACTGTCTCTCAAATTAGGTTAGATTGCTCATATTCATAACACTACTGAAAAATTATTTGCTATAAAAATGATCCATGTTTTTAAAATGTCTTGGAAAAGGGAAAAATAAGTGATTAGCATTGCAAAGAGTTGGCAGAGGGTTATAGATACATAAATTTTGATGCTATCCTTGTAACATATATTCTTGCAGAAAATCCCAGTTATGCAGCACCACACTACACCTAAGTTGCTGCAGGTAGGCAGTAATCACCTCTTACACCTGCTTTTAATGGTATATAATTAGTGTTTCCTGTCTGAATTCCATAAAAAGGATCTGCAGCACTTCTTGTTCCCTATTTCCCTTGCAGAAAGAAAAGGCTTCATAACTGAAGGCAGTAGTTAACAAAACAGTTGTGAGAACAGCTACCCTGTTCTTTGATATGCCTTTTCCAGTTTTTTCTCACCCTGTCCAGACACAATTTGATTCTTGTTAACTTGTAGTGTCTACTTTGAAACCTTTACTTGCCCCCTCTCCCATGAAGCAGAAAAGACCCAGCTTCTTCTGTTTCTTTGCCAACACGAAATTATATTGGTTTTTAAGAAGAATATTCTACTTTATGCTACTATTATACATCACTGCTAGTGTGAAAGGTAGGAGAACCCTGGGAACAAGGTAGAAATAGAAGAAAACTCACAGTGAAAGGAAAGAGTCACTCACTTTGTGATGCAACCCTACATAATCCTTGGATTCATTCTGGCTAACAAAATTTAGAAGCAAGAGCTGAAAATGAGGTAGCTGTTTCAGATTCCGTGATACTTTAATAGCCATTGAAGGCTGTCTGGACAACATTTTTAAGAGGGTATTTTAGAGTTGTTTTGTGGGGCCTTTTTTGCTAAAAAAGAAATCCACAAACAGCCAAGTCTTTACACAGTCAGAAGCTCAACTTGATAGTATGTGTCAATCATATTGCATGTAGGATTCAGAGGGGACCTATCAACGCTGCTGTTTTTATGCTGATGGACTCTTCTCTGCACAGGTGAACAAAATGGTTTCCTAACAATCACTGAAGCCATTACTGAATTAAAGCAACCAAGTTAAAAAAAGAAAGCTACTAATAGACATAAAAATAAGACATTCTTTTGCATTACTAATGAAATCTGTAGATTTACAAATTCAGAACCTTCAAGAATTATTCAGATTACATACTACTATTAAGTTTTCAAAGAAGTCATGTATATATTAGAAATTGCTGGGAATTCTTTAAAATTACCAAAGTTAATCTGTCAGTTAATTTAAAAATATCTACAGATCAGATTGACTGAAGGATTTTCTCTGGGTTCTGACAGAAAAGTGTACACCAATCTCTGTGTCCAAAGGATAAAGAAGGAAAACATTAAAAATACGAGTTTTTGCCTCTTTTTTAGTGTGCTTAGCACTCAGAGCTCATAATATACGGTCCATTTTTGTCATCACTTTAAAGAAAATGTTTTGGTCTTTTCAGATGATATCTGTTTTCAGACAAGGACCCACTGAGAAGATCTGCCACAGAAACTTAAAAACAGCACAAGTGGAGTAAGCTGTCATGACCTAAAGCAGAAGTCACTATTTTCAGAGTTGTGTTATCTTCTCATGTGACCTTGTGTGCTTTTGCTTTGTTAACAAAGTACATTACTGTACTACATGAACATAGGAATTTTTGGAAGATTTTGGATAAAATGGTCACTTTTCATGCTAGACAGGTGGTTTTGAAGTCTAAAACATTTTTACATAAACGATGATGGTGCTTTGTCTATTTAATAGTGAAATCTGAATGGACAATCATGTCAATAACTAACAATGTCATACTGTAGCATTTTTCAATGTTGCGAATATTTTGTAGGTAGCCATTTGCAGTGCCACACTTGGTAGGAGAAGAGAGGAGCAGCAAACAGGTAAGGGCTAGATTATGAATTAAATACTAAACTTAGACGAAGCAACTTCAGGACATATATTGTATCACAATTCAACTTAACAATTATAAACCACTACACATGTGGCTTCTCCACATGGGTACAGATACATCAGAAGCTCCTGTGAACATCAGATTTACCTATAAAGAGAAATGCAGCAAAGTTCTAACTATGGGAGAAAAGAAACACTTGATGCTGCAGCTTTTCAGCCTTTCAGGGGATAGGTAAACAACCTAATAGCTTAAGCAGGATGGTGAAATTCTAGAAGTGTGCAAAATATGCAACTTATTTCAGTGTATAAAAAAGTAACTAGCTGTGCCATTCTATGCAGTACAGGTCTTGGCAACACAGTCACTGCTGAAGTGATGATTTGACAGAATTACCAACATATCTTTTTTCCTTCTTCAGGCACGTTGATTCGTCTGACATCATATTAAAAGGAACACATAAATCCCAACATCAAATGAATAATAGCAAGATTCATACTTGTTTCCATTATATTTTGCTTCACAAGTTTGGAAAACTCAGGCAAAACCACTTTTCACTAATAAAGTGTAATGGACTCTATTATAAAGTATCACTGAAATGTTTTTGTCCAGGAACATGGCTGAAATAAAGAAATAAAACTCAAAAATTCAGAACATACCTTGCGTCACTGTTTTAAGCACAATTAAAGTTGACAGAAATCTCAAGGGCATACAGGAACTCTTAAAGAAAGCTGCTGATTTTGGTATACTTTCTGTAGACTGTTGAGAAGAACTACGTGGGTTTCCCTTACTTCCTATGCCTTTGAAAACATCTTCGCCAAGTCTTCTCATTGTTGAGGTCATTGTTGCATGCTGTTTCAAAATGCATACGGTCAGTGTAAACATTCAAACCCTGTGTACCATGTAGAGATATATATGGTTCCCTATCAACTAAATATTAAATAGCAAATAGTTTGGTCATAGGAGATACTACTCTATGTTCCTATAGCGGTTGAACAACATAATCACTGTGTTGTGCAAGACTAGTCAGTGAGGGCCCCTGATACACTTGCATTATATAAACCTGCCTCTGGTTCCACAAGCTCAGCTTCAGTCAACTCTTATTTTGTAAGGATGCCTGAAGTTATATCCTGCAATAGCTTTTACAGAATCAAGGTCTAAACATGAACCTTGAGAACACTGTACAAGTAACATCTATTAGAGTTTTCATCAGAAACCATCAAGAAATATTTCAGAATCAAACTTCAGAATATGATCATTTAAAACACAGGTTCTTATTAGCACTAAACCAAACAATTTACTATTCTATTGAATATAAACTCAAGGTATTTACAACGTTTCCTACTTTTGCTTTAGCAAAAGCACTATTGGCAGAAATATGCACTATATTGAGCCTTTACAGCTACTGTCTTTTTCTTTATTATACTGTTAAATATTTTCTTACAGCACTCTAGTCAAAAGAAGTAAGAATGTCATGGTTAGACACTGAACAGAGAACATTGAAAACAAAACTCCTTTGCTACTTAGCTACAGATTTCCATCAATTTCAACAAATCTCATGTATAAAGTAAACTTAAAATTACTGCCTTTTTGAGTGCAAAAATGTTGTAAATACATATGAAAAATATAATTTCTCAGATGCTAGGACACAACAGAGGAAACCAGGTTTAGATACACAAGGCAAAATATAATATTAAATTAAAAAACAATGTATTGTTTTTTCATTTACATGTATCTGTGGTAAATGCTGTGAGTTTATTCTTTGCAAAGACATCAGTTTCTTTTATATATACTATCTGAAAGTATCCAATTCTCATGTATTTCAAACACAAAATCCATTAATATCTTCTGGAAATTTAGTTTTTAAAAAAAACTACTGCAAGAGGACTATCTGTCATACCTGAAGATCACTGTCTAACTGTCTTATAGACCAGTAAATAAATTTAACGACAGGGATGTGTAGTTTAGGATTCACTAATGGCATCCACTGGAGTTGCTCAGTAGCCATAGGCAAAAGCTGTAAAAATATACAAAAGTAAAATTACAAGTGGTATTTGAAACTACTGTTTAAGTTAACTATAAGTGAAAAACAAACAAACCTACCTCCCAACTTTTTCTTGGATTGAGGGATTACAAATGTAAACACTCACTGGGCAGACTCAGGACAGGTAACAGAATTATACACATACACAGATTTCAAATTTTATACAGGTTTGCATGCAAAAGTGGTGATGCTTCATGTGACCTCAATCCCAGTAAATCCAGTACTAATGGCTATACATCTTCAATATAATGAAGAGAAACAGGAAAAGATTTTCTGAACACCTCACTCAATTCCAAACCTTGGTATCCCCGAGGAAGAAAACAATAAATATGTTAAAAGTATAGCATAGTATCACCTTTTATCAGTCATAAATTGAAACTTTTATATCTAATATAGGCATCAAATTATTTAAGTTAGACATGTTTATCTCCTTAGAAAAAAGGAATTATGTACAGTATTATACTTGAAACACAAGACAAATTATCAATGGACAGAAGTGACTTGATATAAAACGCTGAAATGCTCAAGATGAGACTGAACACCACACTTTTCCTCAAAAATTATCTGTATGCTTCATGAATGATGAATTATCTATTATATCTGACTGTCAGAATAAATACTGACTTATTAAGAGTCATTTTTTATTAATCCAAAGCACATATTAAACAGATTGACCTGCTATATTCTCAAAATCATTTAATAAAAGCTACAAATCCAAAAACATATAACATGTGCAAACAATCCACACTCCCTTACCTTCAAACACTTTTCCTGGGTGCAGGTCTTTTTGGAGGTCTGGGTAACCAGACGTTTACAACTACCCTCTCTCTCTTCTTGTATTTTTATTTTGCTAAGGTGCTGGTCTGAGATCCAGTCCATGAGAAAAGTTAAGAGCTCATAAACTTGTGAATTCAATGGTAGCTGTAAGACATCCACAACATCAGATATTTCAGCTTTCAATATTATTATTTTTCTAAGTCCAAACAGTACAAAGTTGAAATACATGAAAATACATCGTACCTGAAATATTACACATAATTTAAAGGATGATGAGCCTGATAAAACCTGGGAGGTAAGTTACTGTATTGGGAGCCTGTGGAAAACACTATATTTGAGGAAACAGTGATCTTGAACCCGCCACGTCTGCCCTCTGGGGTCTCATACCCAGAGTTTGAGAATGCTTACATGTTATTAATATAACCTGTAACTTAAAATATTTCAGCAAAAAGTAAACTGTGTGGATCAAGGGGTGGAAGGTGCCGATCCTGACCCAGAGACTACTGCACGTTGAGGAATCAGAGATCCACATCACATTTAATTTGAGCAGGTGCAGCTTGCGCTGCACAGATCTCCTAACTGCAGTTTATGCTGCATTTGGCTGCAGGACAAACTCAGCCAGCTTGCTGTAACTGGAGCCTTCAGGCAGCTCCCACTTGGTACCAGTGATCATACCTCCTGCCTGCCCGGCCATGCCTTTGGCTAAAAGAGCAACAAGAAGTTCTTCTGTGAACATCCTTCATTAACATAGTCATTCTCTTGCACGAAACCTATATAATAGCTTGAATGACCAATAAGGAGGAGCTTCTCTCCACAGACAGGACCTGCTCAGCATACCCTGGGAAAAGTCCACCCAGGCTCCATCTGATGCTCCACAAACACAGTGTTCCCAGCATCTGAAGGGATGTAAGATTTACTAGTTATCTATATTCCTCCTCTTATTAGAACAGCTATTTCATCAAGCTATTTGTTGTCAGTCCTTTCTTACAGAGATCCTGAAAGAACCCTGTATAATTTCTCTTTCTCTCTCTGTCTCTCATTCCTCACTCCCATCCCCTCTGCCAGAACAGATACTATTTGTGATGGCCTCTGGATTTCAAAAAATATGCACATAATTTAATTTGTACTTAGCAAACGGTTATAAAAGGCCAAGGAAAATATTTTCACATACAGAAATTTAAAAATTCTATTTAATAATCTGGCCAATTAATTACTTAATGTCCTTCACATGTGGAAATTCTCATGTCAATGCACCAGACCTCTAGACCATACAGTCCACTGTTGTTTAAATTTACCTGGGTAACTAGCATTTTTTTAAAAAGTGCAAAGACTTCTTGAAATCGTTGTTCTGTCCCTTTACTCCACCGCAATGAAATACCCTATGAAAGATATCCAGTGCTACCTGAAGACAGGCTGCACAAACAGTTATCTGAAGACTTCAAAAGTTCTCTTTATCAAACTTCAGACAACTTTTTTCTTCTTCATTCAGAACTGTCACTACCGAAAGTTTGTATTTCACTTGCAACCGAAGTACACTAAACTCTATGTAAATGGAGAACTATGTTGGCTATACAGACAGCACAATTTTAAGGCATCTGATCTAATTAATTAGGTAGGATGGTGTGAATCTCTTTCCCATTTCACAGTTTAGCCTCTAGCTGGAAAAAATCACTACCAGTTGGGAGATGTTGGCAGAGTGCTACCAAAGGACTTGCTGCTAAGTGGAACAAGATGGAGACAGAAAGCATGTAATTAAGTGATGTAAGAAGATATTTTAAGGAAAACAAGGTGATCATTCTGGAATTGTGTACGAACACTGCATTTATTTTCTTTCCCTCATTAAACACTACTTCTCAATAGTCGTATAATCATCTTTGGCTTACAAAATTAAAATTCTTTATCTGATACCTCTGACTACTTTTTAGCTAGTGTTATTCATAAGTACAGTGCCGTACTGTAGCAGCAACCAGAAAGTTTAACATTTGCTTTGACACAGCAAAAGATACCAACTACAGTGTAAGCAGGTTACAATTTTAATTGACATATGAAAGATGATGTGACACGAGGAGAAAAACATACCATATAAATAAAAATGTATACATATAGAATATAAACTACAACAGATATTTTTAGCAATAAGCTTAATTCTTTGTTAACTGCCTGTTTTCCCTAATATAATCTTTATATTTAAATTCACTCATAAAATAAATAGAATTGGAAGTTAAATTTTCTAATTTTTAGCAGATACGCAGAAGTTTGACTACCTAATGTCTTTAGAATGAATCTTTCATTTTGTCCAATTCTTACCTTAGTAATTTTTGATGTTACCATCACTTTTTCCTGCTTGACAGGTTTATTTTGTTGTACCACTTGACATATATCCTTAGACTTCTGTACCACTAAAAATTCATGCTTCCTCTACAAGAAAATGTAACAATAAATTATATTTCACTCGTTACCTATAAAGGAAGCAGGTAATTGTAAGAACAAGCCTTACTTGTAGATTCTCTAAACGAGCTTGTACTTTTCTTGCTTGACCTTCCAACTTCTTGTTCAGCTCAGTTACATCACTTAACTGAAAGAATCAGAAAATATCAAAGTATCTGTAAATTAACTTATTCCTTAATTATGGGTGCAAATTGGAGCATAGGGGGTTCAAGGTGAATATCCGAAAAAAAATTTTTACTGTAAGAGTGACAGAGCACTGGAACAGACTGCCCAGGGAGGTTGTGGAATCTCCTTCACTGGAGACATTCAAAACCCACCTGGACGCGTTCCCGTGTGATGTCCTCTAGGTGACACTGCTCTGGCAGTGGGGATTGGACTAGATGATCTTTCAAGATCCCTTCCAACCCCTAGGATTCTATGATTACACTGAAATAGTTTGATGTTGTTGCTGAGCAGCTAAATTATCTAAATTCAAGGGTTTTTTCACCCTGGAGCAAAGGAAGCCTAGAGGAGACCTTATCACTCTCTACAAGTCCCTAGAAGGAGGTTGTAGTGAGGTTGGTGTTGGTCTCTTCTACCCAGTAACAAGCAACAGGACAAGAGAAAATGGCCTCAAGTTGTGCCAGGGGAGGTTTACATTGGATATAAAAAGAAACTTCTTCACTGAAAAGGTAATTAAAAGCTGGAACAGACTGCCCAGGGAGGTGGTTATGTCACCATCCCTGGAGGTGTTTAAAAGATGCATAGATATAGTGCTTAGCTACACAGTTTAATGGTGGACTCGGTAGAGTTAGGTTAATGGTTGGACATGATGAATTGAAAGGCCTTTTCCAACCAGAACAATTGTGTGATTCTGTGACGTGCAAAGATATTGTAGTGAGGGGAAACAGACTGATGGGTTGCATTCTAGGAGTTAGGTCTGACTGTCTCTAAGGAAAAGAATAAACCTCTGATGTTGATTTTTATCATACTCAGACTACCAGAATTCACTGAATAAACAACAGTTAAATAGTTAAGTCAGCAACTTGTGTATCAGCATTTTAGGTCAGACTTAATAGTCAAGTGAAGTGAAAATTCTTCCTCTCTGTATTACTATGACCAATGTCTCAGTTTAAGAACTGAGAAAATACTGCCTTAATTTGTAAAAATAACTAAAAGTACTAAGTAAAAATAACTAAAAGTACTAAGCAAACATGAAGCTAGAAATACACATTTTACTTTTTATTTAATAGAATAATTCTTGTCTTACAGAAACAAAAAATAAACAGTTTTGCACACTTAAGCTGTTCAAGTAGTTAAAATTGTTAATGGTAGCTTGTAAAATTATTTATAACAGGAAATTACTGATTGTACCTGTTTTCTTAAAGAGTCATTCATTTCCTTCAAGGTGTCAAACGATGACTTCAGCCTTCTATTTTCTTTAGTTATTTCTCTCAAGGCTTCTGTCAGCTGTTTAACTTCTGCCTTATGTTGCTATAGAAATACCAAATTTAAAAACATGACTTACAAGAGACTTTTAGAAACAATTCTATGCTAAGCTTAATTTTAGTGTTAAAAGAATAGGACAAACTTTCAAAGATCATATTTGTAAATCTGCATGGCCAAATTTACATGTTGGACCAGTAGTGAGAAAAAAATCCACACTGCATTTTAAGAAGAATCTATAAAGAGCCAATGGCTCTTAATCTTTCAACATTCTATCCAAACAGATTTTATCAATATTTGCATTTCTCAGATGAGTCAAATGTGGGAAAAGGTTGTGAGCTAAAAACACAGACAAAGCTTTTATTTACAGCATATTCTTCCATATAATCACACACACACACAAAATATTCTGTTTTGCAGAAACTTTTGAGGTTTTGATTATTTTTTCTGGTGTTGCTCACTTTTAATCATGCAAAACAAGAAACTAATCCTATGCTTCTTACACTAGTGCTCTGGTTTACAGCACAGGCATATGAATTGCTAACTATAACCTGCATATCGCCTGCTGTTCTACTCATTACCCTGAATTTTATTTTAATCTTATCTGCACACTAGTGCATCTGCTGTACCCCAGATTTGGTAAAACAGTAGTTTTATTTTACTGAACATATTCCAGCTATATATACTATCTCTCATCTCTCCCCTTCCATTAATTTACTATTCAGTCATTCCCCCACTCATTCTCTGCTTTTTTATTTCCAGCCATTTCTCTCTTTCTACACGTGCAAATGACAGGCATAAAGCACAGTAGAAGTTTACAGGAAGCGAGCCCTGAAGAGACCTCACATATATATATTTCTGCTTGGAAGCATAGTAACTTCATTCCAGCTACACAGGAAAACCATTTACAATTGCTTTTTTCTCAGCTGCCACTCTTCCTCAGTCAAAAGGACCAGAACAGTACAGAGGAGGGCCATGAAAATGCCCAGAGTGCTGGAGCACCTCTCCTATGAAGACAGGCTGAGAGAGTTGGGGTTGTTCAGCCTGGAGAAGAGAAGTCTCTGGGAATACAGCTTTCCAGTTATCTGAAGGGGGCCTACAGGAAAGCCGGGGAGGGACTTTTTACAAGGGCATGTAGAGAGATGACATGGGGAAATTGATTAAAACTGGAAGAGGGGAGATTTAAATTAAACATTAAGAGGAAATTCTTTAGTGTGAGGGTGGTGAGATACTGAAACAGGTTGGCCAGGGAAGCTGTGGGAGCCCCATCCCCAGAAGTATTCAAGGGCAGGTTGGATGGGGCTCTGAGCAAGCTGATCTAGTGGGAGGTGTCCCTGCCAATGCAGGGGGCTTGAATCTGGATGTCCCTTCCAACTCTAGCCATTCTATGACTCAATAGCTGCTCTAGGAAGAATCATTACAGAATATTAGTCTGAAAGGTAAGTAGTACCAATTCAGTTAAGCCACAGGGTTGTACATGATGCCAGGATGTCCAAGCCATCCACTTTGAAAAGCAGATCAGGCTCTGTCCTCTGTATCATAACTAGCTATATCATTTCACTCCTGCCAGATGTTTGCCTAGTTTGTTCTTAAGTCATCCAAAACTGGAAAACACTTCAGTTTTCCCAGTCTACCTGTCCTTTTCTTTAATTATTTTTGCTTAAATCTAGTTTTACCTAGATTTCCTAGTACTTCTCCTATCACAGACATGAAAAAAATACTTGTTTCTTTGTAGCAGCCTTTTACATAGCTGAAGCTTGGCACATTCACCCTCAGTTCATCCCATGCATCCACTCATCCTCCATTTCTGCAGCTGATACTTCTCTTCAAGTGCAATTTAGTAGACTCACACCTTCTCAATAGTATAATGTTTTCTGCATACCTACCATATCTTCAATTTATCAAGATCAATTTTAATCCCGATGTTATTTTCCAGCATGCTTGAAATTCCCCCTCACTTGCTATTTTCTTCAAATTTAATAAATGTGCTCTTCTCACCATCAAACCTCTTATTGAAAATACTAATACTCAACTGAAAAGATATGCTAGAATCTGCTATGTACATTCCTTCAACGTTGCTATGAACTATGGTCCCGCAACAGCTCCACACCAACTGCATTACATTTGTTATACTTCCCTAATATGATTATGAAAATGCCATGCAAAACTGTTTAAAACATTTCTAATTAAGTCCAGACATAAATAGCTACTACTCTTCTATTAGCAATGTCCATTACTTTACTGTAGTGGAAACAAGACTGATTTGACAATTTATGATTAAGATACACTCATAGTTATTTATTGCATTGCTTTCTGCATTCTGCTTCCAATGTTTTATTTACAGCTTGTTCCAGGATTTATTTATTTATTTTGAGGAATTTTAGTTGATGGCTGTACAACTTGTTCCTTTTTTAAAAGAAAGTCTTTTAATACTCCATTTGAGCTCCAAGAATTTTTGCAGATAACCACAGATTTTTTTTTGTGGCTTTTTTCACCCAGTTTTTTCACTGGTGTAACATTCTTAAAGTCCAGAAGATTTAAACCATCTAAATTACCACCATAATTATTCCTTCCCTGTTCAAAAGTCAAGATCTCTTTCTTCTGACACCCTTTTGCCTTTTTTAACATGTACTCTACCCTCCCTCAAAAGCTTATGAGGAAGGTTTATCTGCACACGTAAAATAAATTTGATTTCTCAGCTTACAGTTTTGACACCAAGTACAGATTTTTAAGGTCTTCTCCTGGTGATCTTCTGGATAATAACAAAACTTTTCACAAGACCTGAATTCAATAGCAAACTCTCACAAGAAGAGTGTTGTTAACCACTTTTTTTCCATTGTTGAAATCACACCATTTCACTTTCTTCCACATCCCTAAAGCTAGTTTGACCTTTTCTCTCTTTGAACTTCCTTAGTGCTTTTCTGCTAATACACTCTGCAATAGTTATGGCACAAGACCTTTTTGCATCTTAAAGTCTTCCCAAGATCTACTTTAACTACAGCTAATGCAAAGATACTCATTTAAGTTAAATACAATTACAGATAAACAACAATTTTTTTCTCTAATACAGTTCCTAGAGATTTTGCTGTTTTAGAACAAGTTATCTTTCTTTTCTAAATCCTAACAGTAAAATGCACCTACAAATCAAACAACCAGATGCACCTCTCTGAAACAGAAGCCCTAACAATACTGTTTTGTACTTCTTACACAAACCTTTCATTTGAGGATTTCAAGGACTTTAAAGAAAGACACAACCTAAGATAACTACAAACAAGTTAAATGGCATGTACAGCAATGAACATGACACAACATATTAATGCACCTCTTTTATAATTCCAAATTTTGTGTGAACCTCTTCCTCAACACCTCTTATTTTAGCCAAAGCTGCTTCGTGTCTAAAAAGCAATGCTTCTCGCTCTGTTAGGAAACGCTCTCGTTTCTGGAGTTGCAGAGCATACTCCTGCTGTGCTGAACTTTCTCTCTGTATCAAGAAAACAAATGTTGAAAGAGCTTTAAAATCCATGAAATTATCACAATTTATAACAAATTTGAATTTTCTCCCCCAGGAATATGCTTAGCTTTTTAGAAAATTCTACAGTGTTACACAATAACTTACTAATTATTCTACTAATTATTACTAATCATCTCACATCAGGATACTAAGTATGCTGATGGACATCGATGTTCAGTTTCCCCACACATTATCCCACATGACTTTGATGTGTGCTGGGATGGCACAGCCTCCCAAAATATAAAATTCAATTCTACATGGTTGCTCAAGTATAAACTTAGACAATTAAACTTAGGATTTTGCTTCAAAAGTTTTGATAATGGTATTAACTGTAAGACAAAACAGTCTGATGCAACAGGAGCTATTACAGCATAAAATCATAAAGCAGGTTCCCCTGTTAGCGATCTAGGTCTGCTAGGGGATGAACTCTTGGGATTCCACAGTACCAGAAAAGTAAAGATAAAACAGAATAGAGCATTTTCACAAGAGGCCATGAAGGAAAGCACTCTTGAATACCCAGAGCCAGGAGAATATTTTCAGATGCTCTCAGGAGAAGCAGTGTTTGCGGGTGTTTTACTCCATGTCCACAGTGCCTCAAGACACTGCCCCCTTGGATGTAACATGTTCAAACTCCGTCAAGCTGAATTATATCTGATCTACCCACTATGCAAGTCAAAGCACCCAATCAGTGAATTAATTTAGGGGAAGAGGCAGATGATGATAGAGTTTCAGTATTGAAGCAATTGTGATTAGTATAAGTAATTGTTTTAGTATATAAGTAGTAGTGATTTAGTATATAAGTAACTTCTGAATTCTCTGTCAAAAGTGAGAATCTTCATAACTTTACTTAACAAAATATTTAAGGCAATTCAGGTTCCCACCTGGAGCTTTCGATGTATGACAAATAATTCTTCAAAAATTTGACTGACGTGAGGCGACACTAAGTCTTGACCACTGCATGCTTGAGCATCAGTTCTACTCATGATTTTCCTTACCCAGTCATTGGTAATATTTTTGTCACTATTTTCCTGTGCATTTGCCGCCAAATGAGGTGGTAAGGTACTGTCTATGGAAAAGAAAAACCCATTTTACATTTAAAAATTAGAACTAGATAAATAATGACATGCTTGCTCTTCCAAAGCATAAAAAACTTATTTTAGGCATTTACGGTGACAAGTATAGAGCAAGAAGTATCAAAATGAGAGACATCTCCTAAAGAATTACAGAGAGTAGCTCAAGAGTGTGTTCTATGACTTGTTTGAATTGATCAGTGATCAGTGAAGTTTTGCAAGTGAAACTATGTCCTCCACTTCAAAAATATGGGCCCCTCACTGCAGGAAGGACACTGAGGTGCTGGAGCATGTCCGGAGAAGAGCCACCAAGCTGCTGAAGGGTTTAGAGAACAAGTCATATGAGGAGTGGCTGAGGGAACTAGGGATGTTTAGTTTGGAGAAGAGGAGGCTGAGGGGAGACCTCATTGCTCTCTACAACTTCCTGAAAGGAGGTTGTAGGGAGGTGGGAGTTGGCCTCTTCTCCCAAGTGAATAGTGACAGGACCAGGGGAAATGGCCTGAAGTTGCAGCAGGGGAGGTTTAGATTGGATATTAGGAAGAATTTCCATACTGAAAGAGTGGTCAGGCACTGGAACAGCCTGCCCAGGGAATGGGTAAAGTCACCATCCTTGGATGTATTCAAGAAATGTGCAGATATGGTACTTCAGGGCATGCTCTAGTGGCCGAGATTGTAGGTTGTGTTGTGGGGTTTTTGTGTTTGGTTGTGTTTTTTTTAATGGTTGGACTCAGTGATCTCAGACATCCTTTCCAACCATGGCTATTCTGTGATTCTGTAATACAGAAATCCCACAGATAACTGTATTAAATTTACAGATAGATTGAATCAAAATGTAGCCAAAATCTCCTATTATTTTTCTAATGGCTTCAGGCAACTGATTCACTGCTGAGTAGATCTCAGCCTAACATCTAAGCTATCAGAACAAAACTTAAGAAACTACTGGACACAACATGAGAAACTGCTAGATGTGACAGAAGTTGATGAAAGTTGCAGATAGTGCAGCAAGGAATGGTTGGATTTCATAGTCAAAAAGCCAAAAAATTACAGATCATTCAAGTACTATGATCTTCTGGGGAGAGACATCTTGCAAGGCCAACTGCACGTAGGTACATCAGGCGAAGATTACCTAGGTTACAGTCTAAGAAAATAAAGCTTGGTATTGTGCTGGCTTTGGCTAGGATAGAGTTAATTTTCTGCATACCATCTGGTATTCTGCTGTTTCGGGTTTGTGACTAAAACAGCCTTGATAATGCAGGGATGTTTTAGCTATTGCTGAGCAGTGCTTGCACAGCCTCAAGGCCTTTTCTGCTTCTCCCACTGCCCCACCATCGAATCAGCTGGAGGTGCACAAGAAGTCAGGAGGAGACAAAGCTGGACCAGCTGACCCCAGCTGAGCAGGGAGACATCCCAAACCACATGATGGCAGATGATGTGCTCAGCAATAAAAGCTGAGGTAAGAAGGACGAAGGGGGGCCTTTCAGAGCTGTGGCATTTGTTTTCAAGAGCAACCGTTACACATGATGGAGCCCTGCTTTCCTGGAGATGGCTGAACACCTGCCTGTCAATGAGAAGCAGTAAATTAATTCCTTATTTTGCTTTGCTTGCAGCTCACTTTTTACTTTACCTATTAAAGTATCAATCCATGAGTTTTATCACTTTTAACTTTCTTATTCTCTCCCTTCACACTGCAGGGGCATGGAGAGTGAGCAAACAGCTGTGTGGGGCTGAGCTGCCTGTGAGGGTTAAACGACAACAGGTACAGATAAAACAAAACTCAGACCAAGCAGGAAAAAGTAATTACGGATGGGTTGTTTATTTGGTAGGCAAACAAGGACAACTATGACAAAGAGAAATAGCATCAGGAGACTGAAAAAAGGTTACTAGATATGCAATGAATGTAATCAAGGCTTATTGGTGCTATGCAACAAGCAAGCTCTGTGGTTATCACCCATCACAGCTGCAGCACAGTAAAGCAAATCCGTTGTTCTGCCACAGCGTGGCTGCTTTGAGATGAGAAAGGAGAGCATACAAGTGCAATACCACATAACAGAAATAGAGGAGAAGAAACCAGAAGAAAAAGTATTAACAGTTGAAATAAATGTGTGTGATATTTATCAAAGTTTTGTATTAATTTTGCCTTTGATCGTAAATACTGTAAACCATGCATTATTTTTGGTGTCATTAATTATTATTATTATTTCTTTCCAGAAAGAGTGCGTTTTCAGAAAACTGTTCTTATACTCTCACCACCTATTTAATACAAGTCTTGGCAAGAGTGTACTACAGCTCCATTGATCTGTTCTGCCTGCTTGTGAGATTCCTTTTAGCTGGTTCAAGGTTGGCTGGCTGGCTGGCTCCACACTTCCAGACACACTTCCAAAAGAATTCAACAATGTTGTTCCAAACTTAAAACTTTCCACAAGAGATGGAGATACACTGGTTCAAACTCGTCTAAGTGTGGCAGCATTTTCAAATATTTGCAGTGAACTACTGCTAGCTGGTTCCCGCTACAATCTTCCAGTTAAAATTTTCTGAGCTAACTGAACAACAGGTAACACTCTCTACCTATTGCCAGTTTTAAATCCTTAAGTTGAAAAACATCTGACTTAAGAGAGTTGTAGTATTTCTTAATGCAGCTAGCTACTTAAAAGAAACCAAAGCAAACAAATATAAAAACAAAATCTGCCTTGTTTCTTCATTTGTATTATAAAGTCACCTGGCAACCTGTTCCATAAAAAATTGATTTATCTTTTTTTTTTAATGTATGTCAGTATCACATCAAGTATGTCTGGGTCTCCCACACTAATTCTAAGGGAGGTAACTCACACTTACATGAAAGGTTAAATCCCCAAATTAAAACACATTTAGCTGACTATTGTACTTCTGAACTGAACAGAAATACATTTATTAGAAGAGGTTTTTTAAATTACATTATACATATTATATTTTAAATTACATTATACTTCACAAGGAGTTGTAAAAATATTAAAAATTCAACATTTATTACCTGTTTCTACATATATAGCTGTATTTTGAACTGCATCAATGTCAGAACAGTCAGTGGTTCTTTCCTCTACTTCTAGGCCACTCGAATCACATAAAGAATCTTGTTCATCATCAAAACTAAAAAGTACAACAAAGCCGTAATTACTTGGTCCCTTTTAACATACTACATATAAAGCATTGAGAGAAGTTTTTCTTAAAATATAAAAACTTTGGAATGAGCAATGTTTACACTTGACTGATAATAAATAGCAGAGTTCACTCATTTGGACAGAAGGCATTATTACTCCAAAGATTTTACCCACAACAATTAGTAATGTTGCTGACTCAAAAGTAGTAACAGTAAGTACAATTTTCATGCTGTAAACACACGTATGCAACATGTAAAACCAACACTCCTCTGTCATCATCAACCACCTAATTCCAGGCAAGCTAAAAATACAACCCCCTTTTTTCATTGTTATTTAATATTTGGTGTAGATCAGCCCTGAAGAGAGATTTCTTGGCTTTTGGAAAAAAATTATCTCTAAATAATCTTAAAGCTGTTCATCAGTCGGAACTACTTGCTTTGCTCCTAGGTCAGTTTGTATCATTCCTGTATCCCATTAGCAATTCCAACACACACAGATTAGAAAGAGAGCATGACAGTACTCCTCATTAAAATCTGCATTCACATTATTTCACACATCAGCCACAAAGAGTGACTTACTTAACAATAAAACAAGCATCTTGAAACAACTTCTGGATCTGTGCAATCTGAATGGATTGTTTAGTCATGGTTTATCTGGATTATGAGAGATAATAAGTGATAAAGGAAAGCTGAAAACACCTCTTACCAATTCCATTGTTTAAAACTTCGTAGGAAACCACCAGAAGATCTGATGCTGTTTTCCCTTCCACTTTCAGTAAATTCTGAATCTACAGAACACTTGGATAAAGAAGTAGTCATATTTTCCAGTAAGCTGTCCATATCACCTAGAATAATAAGAACAACAATAATAATAGTAACAATAATAATAGTTCTCTTTTGCATTCCTGAACTGACATTAAGAAATAGACAAGGTATTATCAGAAATGCTTGCCACATAATCATCTATGTTTGAGAACCTAAAAAAACACTGTGCGATGAACGAAGACCTGTAACAGCTTAAACTACAGGGAGAATTACTTAGTTTTCAAAGCAGATTTGTCTTTCTGAAGTTTTACAGCTTGCCTTCAAATGCTAACTTTTCTATAACCAAAGTTTGACAAACTCATTGTTTTACCCTGCTGTCTGCATGCACCAGCACCATGTGGTTCTCAAGAGGCCCAAAGACATTCTAAATATTAAATGCGTATGTATCTTTAAACTAAAGCCAAATGTATGCATTATGAGGTGGACTACTAGCAACTACTTCAAGCAGGACCTAAACACAAACAGGTTGGTAACCACTGTTTTAAAGCATCTTTTGTGCTCTTCATCTGAATGTTAACATTCCCAGGCTGGCTCTCAGATATCACAAACCCCTGACCAAGAATGTCTGCCTCTTTGGAATGACATAATACAAAACCACTTAAAATAAATCTAGGAATTATACTGTTTTAGTATATTTATTCCTTGCAAAAGACATCAAAACCCTGTTGTTTGGCATTACCTTTGTACACTAGAGAGTCTTCACTCTTATATTTGGTATGTAACGCTCCTAGAAGGCAATCCTACAAGAAAGAATAAAACTATGGTGATAAAGCAAGATGTTACAACTTGTTTAACTGTTACAACACCTTGTGACAGAAATTACTACAAACTGCTGACTTTTTTTTCAGTATGTCAATGTTGGTATTCTCCATATATAAATGTAAATTACCTCCATATTAATATAAAGAGGCAAACCACTCCCCAGAGTCTAAAAATGAAATATTCATAGTGTTATATGTTAAAATATCTGAGAGACTATAAGACACAATGAAGACAGTAACATAAAATATGGGCACAAAAGTAGGATACAGTAATCACAGCAACAGTGCCACCTACCTTTACATCTAGGCTTTTTATGTTTGTGTCCTGTTCTACTTTTTTCCACTAACTTGTAATGTATGCTAAAAAAATTAATGTAGGAAGCATTAAGCTAAAAGCAAAACCAATTACATGTACATTAGAAAAGACCAGACTCAAAGCAGCTCTCATGATCTTAGTATCTTAGATGAGTTTCGCAGCATCTCTCTACTGTGCTCATAATCAAGTGATCACTTGCTGTATTTTCTTGTACTTAAGTACTGCTTTTTAATAACAAAATGCACAAACAAATCCACCATTTCCTTTCTTGAAAGCATTACACTTTAGAGTTGTCCCTGTTTGAGCTAGGATGAAGCCCATTTTCCTTTTAATGATTATTTTTCCTTCAGTAAGCTGTCTTAACTAGCAGCAAGTTTTCCAGCTAGTGGACTCATAATGCTGGAAAATTTATATTGCTGCCGGGACTTTGCTGTACTTGTTGAATCTGCCTCTCAGATCCAACAGAAGCAGAGGAGTCAGACCTGCAGCCCTCCCATAGGGAGGAGTGGACTAGATGGACAGCAAAATTGATCCAAGTATTCCATCCCATATATCTGCATAAGCTGGGTGTAAGGTCAGAGATCAATGAAGTAAATTTCTTTTCTGCTTCTTCCCTTCTCTTCCATCCATAGCCAGCGTCCAGAGAGGACTCTGCCTCTGCATCACCGTTGATCCCCAGGCTCCTGCATTCCTGACCCTCATCACTCTCCCCTCAGCTCCTGTCAGCTCTGCTCAGGAGATGTTGTGGGAGTTGCCATGGGGATGGGGGGAGGCAACAGAGTTTTGCACATTCCTGAACACATTTATATATAATTGTACATATTTTCTTATATCACTAGTATTCAATGAAAGCTGTCTAGTTTAGTTTTCAATCTGGAAAGTATCTATTATCTCTCTCCTTTCCCTA
>NW_009953295.1:2969151-2970501 GCF_000747805.2 Chaetura pelagica | reverse complement strand
CAATTGCCAATCCTGAGTCAAACCATGACAAGAATCTCAGAGATCTTTTTTTAAAGATAACGTTTGAAAACCATTTTTCTTTAAAGAACAGCTGCATATATCAACGTACAGTATTCCTAAAAAAAACCCCACAGCATCTAGAGCACCACAAAACGCTAGCTGAGTGGCAAATCCTTCTGGAGGAACTAAGGACAGACAAATCCACATCTTAGCTGTTAAAGAACTCAAATCTTCACCTCATATTTGGGACAGTTCCTGATCCTAAAATGGCAAGTCACACTTCCTGATCCCAGGATCCGTCCAACTATATATCCAGCCCAAATCCAGGTTTCAGTCTCTCCCAGTCTTTGGCTACTTTTAAAATATTTGTATAACACATTACTTCCCATGCAACACGAGTTTAAAAACTTAAGGATTGTTACCTTTGGAGAACACACTGGAAGCTTTTGACCTATGGAATACAGATGCAAGAATGTAACTGCAAAAATTTGTCTCATTGACAGATTTTAGACAAAGTAAAAGCACCTAGCCAGCGAGTATTCTTTCCACAAAGTCAAAGACTTTTGAAACACTAGCATGGGGGGAGGATCGGGTGTGTCTTTGCTGCTGGATTTTTAGGCAGATCAGCTTCCTAACCTACTGTGCAGACCCATAAATGCTTATGTCAAGCACAAGTAATGGGAACAGAGGAATCGCAATCCAGTTCCTTCATTCATAGCGGTGCAAAGAACCTGGCATTCTCTGGTGTAAAACAGCACTGCTTTACCTTGGCAAGGGAACAACACAGATTTACTGTCTGGCCATTGTGGCAGTCTCTTATGAACTATGGGCTTGATTCTCCTCTGGCTGACTAGGTACAGAACAATTTCATGCTCCGTAAAAACACAGCTAATCACGGCTTTATGAAAAGCCACAAATATTCCTAACACGTTCTAAATAAGGCCGGCAATTGCTGTGGTACAAGGAGAGACAAAATAAATGAGTTCTCCTATTACCTGTATTTCATACATGGCTAGTGTACTACTTCTAAGAGGATCCACATGTGAGCTTGCTCAGCTGGCAGCTCAGACTGTGTTTTGGGAATAGCAATTTCCAGGGAAATGTCAAGCCCAGGCAAGGAAAGCACACACTACCCATGCAAGCTCCTAAAAACCCCTGTTTAAATCCCGCTTTCGGCTCTCACACTGTGTATGTAGCACGACAGCGCTGGCAACGGGCCCCACGGGAGGGCGCACCGGCCCCTCCCTGCCCCTCAGGGACCGGGCGAGGACGAAGGGCTTTCCCCTCCTCCCACGCACCCCCCTCCCTCCCTCCCTCCCTCCCTTCCTACCCCGGCCCTGCCGTCTCACC
>NW_009953295.1:2968291-2968895 GCF_000747805.2 Chaetura pelagica | reverse complement strand
GGAAGCATAAAGAGACCTGCTGGGGGTGGGGGAAGGTGTCCCTGCCCGGGCTTGGAACGAGATGGTCTCTGAGGTCCCTTCCCAACCCTTCTGTGATTCTGGATTAATCCACGTCCAAGCAAAGTCCTTGTTTTAATGCTCTAATGCTTATGGAAGAGGTATTTGCTCAGGAGCTCTTAAGCCTCCTTAGAAGAAGAAACAACACACACCACCCCTCAAAAAAAAAACACGAAACAAAAAACACAAAAAGCCAAACAAAACAACCAAACCCACCAAAAACACCTTAAGGCTGAATACTTAAGTTACGTATTTCCAACTTTACAGATGGTAAGGGCAAATTGATTACCTTGAAAAAAAACAAACAAAACACACCTCAATAATGCCAGCACTGAGCTGTTGAGAAGTTTAAAAAAAAAACAAAACAACCCACATTTATTCACAGACAGTAGGTGCTAATAGAGTTTTAGAAGATAAAATGCCCCTGTCAGATGTAGGCTGCAGTCACTCACAGTTGTGCACTGAGGTCAGAGAAGTCTGCCATAGGAGATGAAGCTCATAAACATCAGGATAGCAGTAAGCACTGGAGGATAACACATCATTCCTG
>NW_009953295.1:2959082-2968256 GCF_000747805.2 Chaetura pelagica | reverse complement strand
GAACTTAGAATTTAAAAACACTGGCCGTTCCAAAAAAAAAAAATTGGTACACTTCCCTACAAAAAAAAAAAAAAAAGAAAAATATGAGAATTTAAACATTCAAGTGCTCTTTAGAGACCTTGAACAGCATATACCAGCATCTACCGGCTGCCTCAACTTGTTCCTATGCATCAGTGCAGTAAGTTTCAAAGGCTTTCAGTTTACTGACCAGCAATTAGCACTTACCATATTCATATTTAAGGCAGAGATTTATAAAAGCAGGAAGCCAAAGAAGGCAAGCTTGTTTTGTTTTTTTAAATAAACCAGAGTGAAGACAAGACATTTATTTTAACAAGACTAAGATTTTATTTTTAAAATCTGACATTTAATACAAATAGGTCAGGATAACACAAATACACCTGAAATATACCAGTGTCTGAACTTTTTATTAACATGCAAAAAAAATCAATTAGAACACATAGAAAAGCCAACTATAAGGTGTAATTTTACATTTATACATCAGAAGTGTCCATTTTAAGAAGCTGAAATAATTATAGTCAATAACATGTAAATACCAATTCATACTGCTAACCATCTGCATACTCAATGCAATAGCTATATTTGCCCACAGTCTGTAATGACAATTCTTCCATTTACTAGCCCTTTAGGAGAACCAAAGGATTCAATCTTTTTCACAACATCCATTCCATCTTTGACAAACCCAAATACTACATGCTTGAAGTCCAAGTGTTCTGCTTTTTTAAGTGTTATGAAGAACTGAGAATTATTTGTATCCCTGCCCTTATTTGCCATTGACAGCAATCCGGGACCAGTGTGTTTCACTTCAAAATTCTCATCTTCAAATGCTGTTCCATAAATTGATCTTCCACCTGTACCATCATGGTTAGTTATATCACCTCCCTTGAAATAAAAAAAAAGAAAAGTACAGCATTAACTTTCAAGTGCCAAACAATAAACCAACAGCACAATAATATTCCTTCTCAACAGTAAAGACTTTGCTTTAGAAGAGCACATTCTTAGTTTTCACAAGTACCATATTTACTTAGATATAGGGCTTCCCAGCCTCAGCAGCTTTGTTCATGGAAGCAGAAAGTTTATCCTTTGTTTATTCTGAACACAGCATTTTATCCTCTGCTCTACATGGTGAGAAGTCCTAGGCCTGTCTTTTCCATGGCCTGCTTCCTGCATCACTTGGCCCTGATAGCTGGGACCTGTTTCCTCATGCAGGGCCTGTCCTTGCTTAGTCCCTGCGAGCACAGAATTGACCACCTGAAAAAAGGTAATGTACCAATGATCAGCAATTTCTTGCTTTTGTGCAGGTAGCAATTTTGCCACATTACTGCCACAGCTACTACTTGTAAGTAGTCTTTTGTCTTTCTGCAAGGCAGCAAGCTTCTGGCTTGTTTATTTTGACTACAGACACACGAAGGTGACGGTACAGGTTATCACATCTTTGAAAGAAAGCCTTAATTCTCATTGAAGTTTCTCACTGTACCCAGAGAAAACACAGACAAAGTGGAGCTAACTTAGAATATACTAATTTCATGTAAGAAAAGATCACTTTTAGTCAGGGAACAACATTGAGCAATTGACTGTTTTAAGAAAGTCTGCTCATTGCTTTTTCCTTATCAGAAAGGCACAAAATTTTATATAAAAAAAGCCATAAAGAGAATACACCAGATACAGGTGATACCTAATATCAAGAGACTGGATAATTTTTTATTCTGGTGACAAGCCATTCATATATTACTGTCTACTTCTCAGTTTGTCATGCCTCATCTTCAGGGAGGCAGCGACATGCAAGAGCATTGATGTAGTGTGTAAGGAAGTTGGGCCATTCCGCTTGTTCCAAGTCACTAAAACTGACATTCAATTATTCATGAGAATTTTAGTAAAGGTCTACCTGAGCAGCAATAAATCTCTTCAGCATTTGTAAAGAACTTGCTAGTCCTACTAAACACACACAGAAGTTTAAAACCAACACTGTCCACAGCGGGGTTCAGATACGCAGGCTGATAACGCTTGGAGAAAAATCTTAGTCAAGTATTTAAGGAACAGGCCAATGCATGATAATGAGATCTAGAGAACTTCTTTTAGATGAAGACTTGTCCATCTAAAGTATTTTGAATATTTGCACGCTATCTGAAATATGAAGTGTACTTCAAAATGCAAGAAACTTGGAAAGTAAGTGTTCTTTGCAGGTAAGCATACAAAGTTCCTCTCTGCTGAGAGAAGGCTGAACAGTAATTTTGGGAACCCTACTTTCCTTGGTCTTCCTCTTCAGCAACAGGCCCCTTGTCCATTGCCAGAGGAGATGTCTATCTCAGTTTTTGCTGCCACACTAGCATGGCAGTACTAGGAAACACTAAAGCATCAGGCAGCTGGCAGACACCTGTAAAAAGCATTTGGCTTTGGGCAGCATGTGCTGCCTGCACGATTTCTCATCTCCGTTTAGGGAAAGGGCAGATGAGAGTATTTTTCACACTGAGATCATGCTACCCACAAGAACATGCTGTCCTGTGTAAGTCATTTTTGAAGTGCCATTGTTAATCGAGATGCACCTCATCCTCTGAATGTAGAGTTTTCCCATTATGCTTACCTGACACATAAAGTCAGTGATTATTCTGTGAAACCTAGAGTTCTTGAATCCAAATCCCTTCTCTCCTGTGCACAGGGCCCTGAAGTTTTCAGCAGTTCGCGGGACGATATTTGAGAACAGCTCCATGGTTATGTGTCCTAAAGGTTCATCATCAGCAGAAACTTCAAAATACACAACAGGGTTGGTGTCCTTTGATAGTCCTGCTGCCAGAGATAAGTGTCCCTTCTGTAATTCTGACAAGCTTAGCTGGCATTCTTCAAACCTCCTCTTGAAAGAATTAGCCAATTCCTGGCTTTTAAATCTGACTGCAAGTTGTTCTACTTTTACTTCACCATCTGAAAATAAATCCAAGAACAGGTTTTGTTAGTCCTATTCAGTACAGTCAGAACTTAATTGCTCTTGTCCTTTATAATCTCCAGGCAAAGAAAAAGCTGCAGTCCACCCAGAAAAAAAGAAAAAACCTAAACAACTCACCAGCATAATCTGTGGCTGTCCAAATTAATGCATTGTTTGATGTATCAGATGGTACCAAGTTCATTTCTTTGGTGATGACATGGTTTGCACAGACTTTGAGAACTTGGTCTCTTCTCATTAGGACTCTATAGTATTTCTTCTGTGTATGGAAGAGAATCTTTATCTCTCCAACACCACGCTCCTTCCACTGAGTGGCCTCTCTGTCCCATCTGTAAAGTTTTGCCCTCTCTTTGAAAAGAATTTCTTCATCTTCTTCTCCAGATTTTACCTCCACCTAGAAAACAGCACAGTGGAGTACCTGTGACTTCCCAGAGATTTCCCCATCACCAACAATATAACTAGTACTACATACACTGATGATGATTCTGGCATATTACAATGGAAAATTATTCAATATCTTCCTTTCTCCAACACCATATTCACCACACACCTAAATGAGTAAAACAGCTAGCCTTTTAATATAAGATCCAAATAAATTCCACTGCTAGAGATTAATTATAGCTATGCAATACTACTTTGCGATGCTGCATGTGGCTTTTGGTGGTTGGTTGTTTGTTTTGCTTCAGGGGTGATTTGTTTGGTTGTTTTGGGGGGGGCTGTGGTTTGTTTGTTCTTTTTCTTTAAAAATTTATTTTCAAACTAACAAAGTTAGTTTCCTTACCTTCAGGTGAGGTTAACTGTACTACATCTCTGCTGCTTAGTGATTACAGAAATCTCTTGTCTAGCTTACAGTAAAAATGTTAAGTTGGCATGGCTTTCACAGAACTAAATTTACAAGTCATGGCTACATAGCCCCAGATGAGTTGCATTAGCACTAACGGTTACTCAGTTTCCTCTCCCTTAGTTCTCAGTTGTGCTATAATGAATCAGTTTTAGCTTCCTGCTACAGCAGGGTGGTTGGACTTGACCTTCAGAGGTCCCTTCCAACCTCTATGATTCTGTGATTTTACAAGTTGTGTCCAAATTTACATACTGATAAGCACTCAGTCAAGGTATAATGAAATAATCTTTGAAAGATTTTAACTGATGGACCAGTTCCCCAGTGCTATGCTGTACTAGGATTTAAAACAACAGGTTTTTCTACATTAGCAGTGTAAGAAATACAGAACAAAGCACACAACACAGAAAGCAAAGTTAGTTAAGCAAAGCATTTTTTAAAAATCTTGTTACGTAGGCAAACATGTTTATGTTAATGTTGATATATATCCCAGAAGTCCCCATACCTCTGGCAAGGAAACAATCGGCTCAAAGTGGATATCATCACTATGTACCACCTCATCATCACTACCACCTTCATCTTCATCTGCTTTACGAGCTGTCTCTCCAAACACAGCTGCTCCTGTATTCGCCCATTTGAAGTTTTTGTCTACAATTAAGAGATTTACATTTTAAATTGTGTGTATTTTTTTATTCCTGACAAAAACTTGCAAAAAAAAAGTTGTTAACCTGATCAATGAGCAGAAATTATGTACACAAAAGGTGTACTGTATGAAGCAGATACCCAGCTGAGTGTCTGTCTCAGAGACTAGTTTAACTCACCTTTTGAGCCAAAAGCAAAGTCTCCAGAGTTTTTGGAAGCCAGGTCAGCAAATGACAAGCCTGCAGTATTGCCAAAACCAAATGAGATGACTCTGTTGTCTAACAAATAAGAAGGGGAAGTCAAAGTTTTTTCTCTATCTTAAAGAAATTGCATTTAATGTTATATAATCATAAGAATAAAATGGAGAAGTGTCTATGGCATTTTTGCGTTCCAATAAAATTAAAGTTTGCAAGACACTTATGATAATTACAGTAATTTATTATGGTTTAAGGAAAGGGCTCAAGACTGTGAAAGAGTTTCAGCATTCTAGTTCTATGCAGATCCACAGAGCTCTAGTGAGTATTCATGTGTTATTTAACAGTAAAATTATGAAAGAAAGTCTCTTGTATATAAATTACAGAACAGACACTAGCACTGCTCTGTAGCAGTGCCATCTAAACACACCTGAATTTGACCTATATAATCATCGTAACCCCCAGTCACATTTTTACTAGATTTGTACTCATGCTTCTAATTCAGTATTGGTACTACTTCTCTCCAAGGCAACAACTACATTACATAAATATGCTTTTCTGTAGATCATTTTAAATTCTTACAAAAAAGGCAGAACATACCCCTGGGTCTCACCTTGTGTTGACTCTGAACAGTCTGAATCACTTTTTTTAGTTGACAAGTCTACAGGTTTGTCATCAGCTCCTGATGAAGTCTGTGATAAATGCACGCTTTCTGTGGTGGAATCAGGGTCTTCACTGTCTGTAGCTGACTGGACAAATACTGTCACCTCACCAGTTGATGGAGTAAGTACTTCTTCCTTACTGATATAGACTACATCAGCTGAGCTTGCAACCTCATTCTCCTAAGATTAATGAAAAAGTAATGAGCAAATCATCTAGAAGACCCTGGGATTCAAACCATCTCCTCAGGAGACTAAGAACAGTCATTTTAGAAAAAAAACAGAACAAAACACTAAAAGATAAAAAAAATATTATTGTTAGCTTTCTTAAGGTTTTCATTACCTTTAACAGACACTGGATATTAACTTGACAAGAAACCAAAGTATCTTTGAAGTAGCATGCTTTCAGAAAAGTACTATTACTTTCTGATATCAGTTAGTCCTTATTTATACATTAGAAGCAGTTTTACCTCCTTTCTCTTCCCAAGGAACTTCCGATCTAAGCTTCTGTTGCAGTGTTGGCAAAGACTTGAGGCATAGCCACAAGCATCAGTTTTTCACTGCTGGGTGTTTTAGTTCTCACAAGGTGAAAATTATGTAAAGTCTTGCACATATATGAAGCAATTGTACAAGCTTAATGACAAAAAGTTTAGTAAAGATTTAGTTCTTACTTTTGTTTCTTCAGTTTCAGTTTCTGTCTGAACATCTTCTGGACTCTCATCCTCGGTATCACTGCTGACACCACAGACAGATGTAGGAGGAACCTGAGGAGTCTCTGCTTTAGCCTCCTCCTCAGGAGTTGGTTTCTTTTCCCAAGGAGTAACACATTCTCTCTTATTGTCAAATTCACTTTTTCCTGTGATGCCTATTACAAAGCATAAAAAATAGTGGAAAAGAGCTGGGAAGGCAGCTAAATACCAAAGTATTTTTTGGCACCTATATTATAAAATAAGAGTAGTCAGAGTAACTTGAAGTAAGACTTGAAGAATTTGTCAACTAGCATTACTGTTTTAACAGTGGAAGTGAACACTAACTTAACTCCACTTAAGGTAGCTAGAGAATCTGAAGCTCATCATATTTGGTTTTCTATTGTTATCAGGGAATTTCAAGGCGACAAGGATGAGTTCAATCTTGCGGCTGCCACTACTACTAGTTTCCTTCAAAATTTGCTCCTATTTCAGATGGCTGAATATATACATACCACCTCTTTCTAGCACATATCCTCAGAAAAGCTCCCAACTTCACTTCTAGAAGTATCTACCCAGATTTTCAGTTATGCAACTCTGAAGTTTGAGGCACAGCCAGAGTAGACATAAACATAATGCAGCAAATTCAATCTTCTATACCTGTATTTTTTTTATAAAGACCAAATATTTTTTAATTGGACAATATTAGCTCATAAGCTTAATTTAAATTGACTACATGCAGAAGTATCAAGTATTCACAGAAATAGACAACTTTTGTCTTGTAAGGAAGGTATCACACCAAGCTGAAATCTTCGTAGAATGCATAGGTAGGAAGACACTCTGATGCTCTTGTTTAGCAAGCACCTATAACGTACATTTCTCATTCACAAACTACTTTTCTGCTAACTAACAGTTCAATATACAAAGCTTAAAGTTGTATTTTGAGATGGAGCTTTTCTGCTCCCAGCATCAGTACTTCTAAAAACACCCCAGAAAACTAAGTTTGTATCAGTGCACAAGTTGTCCTTCAGATTTAGAGACTATATTTCAGTATATAATAAATTTTATTTATCTCGACATACCTTTCACAGGATCTTGCAATTTCTTTTTCTCTTCTGAATTGCTGGGATACAGTCTTCCATTAAGTTTCTTAACAGCTGTTTCATAATCTTCATCTTAAAAATAGGATACAAGTGTAAGTTCTCAATCATCCTAGTAAGTACAGAGAAGTTTGCTTCTGACTCACAAACCTAGTAAATGTGCATAACTTTATTGCTTCTGTTTTAGAAGTTCTACAGGTCAGCAAGTAAGCTTTCACTTCTTATTTGGCAGACATATATTTCAGTGTGCTATTGACACTATTCTCAGCCTATATGCATGGCACAGATTTTGTTTTCAGGAAACACATTTCTTACTGATGATTTTATTAGAAGTACGACTAAACAGAATTGGGGAGACTGAAGATTAAAACTAGCAAGCTCAGACATTTGTAGGAAGGGGCCTGACCACTCCCATTTTCGGTTGAATACAGTGCTTCAGAACTTCCATTTAACATATTTGCTGCTAAATTAATTCAAAAGTAACTTAGTTGGATGCAGTAAGTTTTTATATAAAATATTTCCAGTTTTAGTGTAAAGAATTTGCTTCACAAGAAAAATAGTAGTCTAGCATTTAGGGAACTCGAATATTTTCTTTTTTGATAGACTGCCTTGTATTTATCTCTAAAAATAGATAGAGAAGCCTCTTGCGCAAATGAGACTAGGCTCAAAAATATCCGATTACTTAGTCTTACCTAACCAACTGCATTGGTAACACCATGTCAAGACCCATAAGACAACAATACAAACACCCTTTAGTCATTCCTGGACCTTCATTGTAACATACTGTTTTGAAGACCTGAGTGCATATCTTTGGCCATATGGAAGATGACAGAACTATTTCCCATCAGTCCAAATAAAAACATTCAAGTGTGTAATGGTTCTGACAGTACCTATAGAATCACCGAACATCTCAATTTGGAAGGGACCCATTAGGATCATTGAGTCCGACTCCTCACAGGACTATCTAAAGCTAAACCATATGATTAAGAGCATCATCCACATGCTCCTTGAACTCTGACAGGCTTGGTGTCATGACCACTGCCCTGGGAAGCCTATTCCAGTGACTGACCCTCTCTTGGTGAACCCTTTCCTTAGTGTCCAATCTGAACTTCCCCTGACAGCTTAATTCCATTTCACTGGTCACCAAAGAGAGATCAGCACCTCCTCCTCCCACTGTCCTCCTTGAGGAAGCTGTAAATTATGATGAGGTCACCTCACAGCCTTCTCTTCTTCAAGCTGAAAAAACAAACTGACCTCAGCCCCTCCATGTAAGTCTGAAAGGCCCTTGATGTCTTTCACCATCTTGGTCACTCTGCTCGTGACACACTTTAGTAATTTCATGTCCTCCTTATATTGAGGTACCCAACACTGCACCTAGTGCTTCAAGGTGGGACCACACCAGTGCAGTGTATTACACCTCTTCCCCACAGAAAGACAAACAAAGATCAACTTTGGCACTCCTTACCATCATCCTCGTCACTCACATATCCAGGCTTATTCTTGTAACAGAAGAACGTTGAAGGTAACTTGAGAAACCCAGCGAGAGCTCTCTGTTCAGGGGTAGGTATTAACTCGTAAACTATTACAACCTCATCAGATGAATCAGTGTCCTTGGGAGATGGAAGATCATCTTCTACCATTGTCTTCTCAGCTTTTTACAGAAATTGAACAAACCATTAAAATGAAGTACTTTCAGAACAGGGAATAACATTAACCTAACATTGCTGTTATTACAGAGCTGAATTAATTAAGGCAGTGAGAAACACATTTGGAACCTACATATTTTCTATTCATTCCCCGGAAACAAACAAAAAATCAATGTTACAGGATGCTAGGACACACCATCCTGTCAAAACTTAATAAATTCTAACCTGCATGCCTAACTACATCCTCTTCTATCACCTTTGAAATTCAACTACTGGAGCAGAAACACGCCTGTTACAAGGCCTGTGTATCATTACAAGGATTATTTAACTAAACCTCACCTCAAACAAAATAAGACTATAGAAAAGAGGGATACAGGTGTGATCTAGAAGTAGAAAGGCAGACTTCAGGCCTGAAAAAAAGAAAAAGTAAAGCTATTTACAGCAACATGTCCTGCT
>NW_009953295.1:2948833-2959041 GCF_000747805.2 Chaetura pelagica | reverse complement strand
TGCTGAATTGCTTAAAAGTGCTAGAAAACAGAAAGCAGTAACTGAATAGAACTCATTTCAGATTACCTATGGGAAATCTGAGCTCTTTAGTAGTTAATCTTAATTTACCATAATAGCAGTTGTTAAAAATGTCATTGATACAAAAGTAAAGAAATTTTGAGTTCCATCTTGTAGTACAATAAATACTGCTTTCAGCCTATTTAACCAGCTTTTCCAGCAAAGATAAATACCACTATCAATATCATTATACAGCTTTTTCTCCTCCCTCCTTCAAAATTAAGTTGTCCATTCCACTTGTTTTGAAAAAGCAGGGCATAATCAAAGGTTAAAGCTAAAGCTCAGCGTAGAGCAAACTGCAGAAAAACATATGCCCATAAGAACAAGCAGACAGATTTGCAAACAAAGAGGTTAGTTTATTACAAGAGACTGGAAGCAAAGAGGGAGGATATACTAGTTCAAGCATCATATATTGTTTGGTTGGGGCTTTGTTTGTTTGAGTTGGGTTTTGAGAGGAGGAGCTTGAATATAAAGGTGAGGAAAAAAAAAATAATTGCAAACTATTTATAAGAATTACCCCCTAAGCCCATCAATATCCATTCATCAGCTGCTTCTAAGAGCCATCTGATTACTTCAACAAGTCAACCTATTTGTTAGAATTCTCTATATTTGAGTTAAACTAGTCAGCAGAATTTGAAAGGTGCTTTCAAAAGCTCAATGCTCTTTTCATTAGAAAATATTTGTGAAGTTTGTGGCACAAGGTAGTCACCTGTGGGAACCTAAAGCCTCAGCTAGTAGCCAGACTACTACTGAGTTCCTGAGGAATGCTGATTTTCCTGCTCACGCAACTTGATATTCATCATTGCAAGAGGAGACAAGGGCAAAAGAGAAGTGTAATGTTTACATACATGCTCCTTGACACTCTGGCACAACCAAGACAGTAGAATAAGTCTGCTTTTTAAAAGCACTTTCCTATGAGTATATTCCAGTAGATTAGGAACAATATAAAGGACAGTAAAGGCAAAGTCCAAAGTACTAGTTCAAATTTAAGTCCTATTTTACAGTGTTCCCTCTCCAACCTTTGCCCCAATTGACTCTCACTTTGATGACAAGCTAATAATTTCAGGCATTTATATACCAGAGTGTAGCTCAAACCCAATACCAACACAGTCTTGTGGAGTAATCCTTTTTGTTCACTTTTTTTTTTTTTTTAGATCTCAGTAGCTCCTCTGAGCCTGTATAAAGTAAGTGTAGGATAAAATCCTCAAACAGCACATTTCCAAGTTCACAGAATGACTGCAGGCCATAGATGCTTTCATATCTTCAAAATCTTCTGCAAAAAACTCACTAACCCTAACTGATGTAAGAATTAGGAGTACATCTAGCACCACATTATCAAGATATATAGGTATCCTGCATATTAGCATTGGCTTCATTCACTCAGATTAGTTAAGCAAGTGTCTCAATTGGACTAAGTCTGCATAAAGTTCACCACAAAGGTTTAATTGTGGAGTATTTAGTCTTACCAGCCATTAAAGGTTCCAGTAAAAAATAGCCTGCTTTAGGATACAATAATTTTTCAGAAGTGTGCCTTCAACAACAACAAATTCATTACTCCCAAATCAGTCAAGTAGATGGCAAAAGTTAGAGCCACCTTTAATTTAAGCTAGTCCATCATATTCAACAGACAGCATTCCAGAATGAAATATCATGCAGCCTTTTTCAGTAGATACTGAGCAAACTAGATGAGTAAGAGAAATACATTAAAAAGCCACTTCAGATTAATCCATAGATAAAGTTCTCCATTAAGCTGAACTACCAAACATTCGATTAAGATTCTCATGTTCCAAACATCCACTCAAAGTGACAAAGGAGTTCAACAACAAAGATTAAAACTACAACATGTATTTGCCTTGAGAATATCATGGCTAAGCAAGATGGTCACTGGTTCAAGTTAAGTAATTTTCTACTAACTTACCACAAAAAAGTTAACTTTTCTTATTAAAAAATATTGCAAACAGCTTAAATGTATCTTCACAAGCAGCCATGAAAACAAAGAGCCATGCATACATACAACATTCTTAAAAGACAGTTGGTTTTGTTACAATAGAACTTTCTACTCAAGGGGAAAAGTCCACACAAAACACTGTTAGCATATGGAAGCAAAAATAAAGAACAACAGCATGCACAACAGTTCTTTTTAAGTGTATTAATTTTTTGCTTTTGTTTCAACTGACATTAAAACCAGGTAAGCCTAAATATCTAACTAGTCAAAATACTGGTAATTTTTTTCTCATGCATGTATCTGTGAGTATCTTCTGGATATAACAGAAAAGCAGTAGAGTTTAAACCTTAAGGCATGTAACTGATAAAGTAACATGCTACTGACATTACTTTGATTCAGTCTTATAAAGCACTTCCAAATTACCTGACTTTAAATATTTTACATGGAGGTGCAGAACAATTGTGAGGTTACATTTCTTTGGAATGTTGCTCTAGCACAATTCAGTCGCCTCAGTAGTCAAAAGACATTCCTCATAAGAAAGCCTCATATTATATTTGTGCTGGGTAGGCTTCAAAACCTAATTTAGAAGGGACTTCTGAAAGTCATTTGCTATTAAGTTAAGGGCTCAAAACAAAGCCACCAAAAAGCTACACTGAAAATTATCAGCTGTAAATAAACTACTAACCATATAATCATATCCTAGTTATCAGAAAAGGAGAAATGAAGAACAGTATGAAGTACCAGAAAGACATATTTTGGTTGGTGGAGAATGCTTAATGGCTTCACAATATGGACATAGAATAATGAGAATAAAACTGAATTGTTAATAAACCCCATGCACAGGGATGGCTACAGACAGAATGGTTCATTTTAGATTGCATATACAGAACAGGAGCTCAGTGTTTAAGAGCAGCTTCTCTAGAAACATAATTTTGGGAAAATCATGTTTTGACATTTTTAAACAATGTAAAACACTGACATTAGGAGACTGTCTTGTGCAGATTAGAATAAAAATTTGCTTTTCAAAATGAAAATACTGTTGTACTGTGTAAGGTATGACTGCAGGAATCATACTTCAGAAGCAAAAGAAGCACCTTTAGTAACATCCTATAATGACATGTAATCAAACTATAAGCTGTCACAGTTCTGTTTACAGGTTCTAAATGTAAACAAATTGGTTACTCAGGAAATATTTTCTGACCTGCTATGGTAGACCTCCTATTACATATAAAGTACACATATATATAAGCGCCATAGCTAATAAATTGGCTCATTTCTGTCCACTTATAATTTTTAAAAGTGCAGTAGTTGACATGTTCATAACTGGGAAATGAAATTAAACATTTCCAAGAGAGGCTAAATACATTCAAATGTTGTACTGGATAATGTCTTGAGCTCTTAAAGCATATTTGACTGAAGTACTCTAGTACTGAAGTACTAGGACCGAAGTACTCTCTAGTACTAAGAGATGTATTCTCTAAAAATACCAGGAAGATTTATTCAGGAAAGGGAAATTTTAGAGACCCAGTGTGCATGTTCAGTAAAACCATGATGGAGAAATGCAAGGTAGATACCCTCAGAAAATAAGGCAAACTGAAGCCAAAAGCTTAAACAAGGCCATTCATTGTGCTTGCTCACATTAACATAATCAGGGCTAGATACATTCTTCCAGTAGGACAAATACAGAAATCAGACACACAATTTTAAGTAGTCTTCTTCAGCATGCATGTTAATTAAAAAGATTACTGAGCCATCTACTTTGCCACAGTTGGGTTACTGTCCATGCCTGCTAAAGTGTTTCTATCACACATTCAGTGCAGTATGCAAATACCTTTACTATCATGTTGCAAGGAAGATGTGCTTGTCCAAAAGGCCATTGGGTTAGATTTAAAAAGGTTAAAATTAAATCCTATAGAAAATAAATTGTTTGGAATTTTAAAATGGTAAAACAGACTTATTTATGTTCTGGAAGTACAGTCATATTTCACAGTAGGAAATTTCATCTGTTAATTCTACACAAGCTTATCCAACCCATGTGAATAGACTGCAGCTTTCATCTTCTACGATGTCACTTGGTTTTACTTCAGGTAAAAAAACCAGATAGTATGTCTCCCTAATTCTAAGACTAGTATGTAAATTAAGAACTATCAACTGATTAACTAGCCTTGCACTGATAGGAAGCTGCACACAAAAACCTTCAAAGAGAAATACCCTACCATTATAATGCTAGTAAATTCTATTCTTCTCACAAAAACACTTCAATACATTATCGTGACATGTCACAGCCACAGCTTCTGCAAGTACATACTTTTCAGTATGAGGAACTGTAGAACTGTGTAATCTCATGATCTCTTTTCAGGCTAGAAAAGAGGCTAACATCTTGGTGTTATTTCAGCTACACATCTGAAATCACAGAGGCCAATAATTAAGAGAGGGAGAGAGTAGTTTTAGAATACCCATCTGTGCAATCATGGGGATAGTTATATTTTTAGCTGAAGCATCCATTTGCTCTTCTCATACTTTACTGCTCAGAGCAGAGGCTCAGATACATACGCTGTCAATACAACTAGCTATTTAATTCTCAGGAGTGAATCCACAGTTCCTCTTCAAGAACTTAAGCCTGAGATGCAGGTATAGCGCTTCAGAGTTACAGGTCCAACCTGAAAACCCCTTTCTCACTATCACACATTTATTTTTATAATAATTATCACTTAAAATACACTCCATTAGCTAAAAAGACTAATGCACAGCATAAAGATGACTTACTTAATAAGATGTGTAGTTGAAAAAAATTACTATTTCAAATGACACTCACCTTTTTCCAGAATTCTAAATGAGAAGTTACTGGGTCCATCTTGTGCTGAAATGGGCAAGTTGTCTGCCTTGCTGTCTAAAGGCTTCTGAGGAGCACTAGAACTTTTTGGTGGTTCAGAGACTTTCAGTCCTTTCTCTGTTGAGCTCTGAGACATTGCAGTATTGTCTTCACTTTTTCTTGGAGGATTAAAGCTGAAGCCAAAGAGAGAACCAGTAGCCGAAGTATTTCCAAATGTGAACGTCTTTGACTTTTCATTACTGAAAATGCTCTTTACAGATTCAGATCCAAATACAAACTTAGGAGGAGAAACCACTGTTTTTGTTGGTGTTTCAGAAGTGTTTGACACCTCTGCAACCTCGACAGTTACATCAGAAGTATCATCACCATGGCTCAAGTCAGTTCTTTCTCTGGTAGTTTCTTCTAGCACAGCAACAGCATTTTTACCGCACGGAGATTCCTTCGGTGTGTTGGCACGTGAAGAAAGAGGTGTTATCAGTGTCTCTCTCTCTTGGGCATGCTTTGCTTCATCAAAAATTTGCTTAAATGAGTCTGCAACATCTTGCAGCTTGAATCGCACAGCTAGAAGTTCTACTTTCCTTTCCCCATCTGCAAAGTCACATGCAGTCCATACCCATGCTCTATCAGATCCTTTCATTTGTTGCATATTCATATCTGGTGTTATTCTATGATTAGCACAGAGTTTTAGTACCTGGTCTCTTCTCATTACTATACGTACTTGTTTGTTGTCATAGTTCTGTAATATCTTGATATCCCCAATACCTCTCTCTTTCCACTGATTAGTGTCTTTGTCATACCTGTAGAGCTTAGCTCTATGACTGAAGACAACTTGTTCATTTTCCTCACCACTGGTCACTTCCACGAGATCAGGCAGCGGTACCACAGGTTCAAAGTACTGCCCATCTCTCTCTTCTTCTTGAGTAACATCAGAATCTTCATCTGTGCCTACTGATGTTCTACTCTGGTTCTGTTTGGCAGGAGATTTGGATGGGCTCAAGGCAGATTTAAAGCTGAAACTAAAACCTGTGGTAGACTCACCAAATCTAAATAGATTTTTCCTTACAGGGCTACTTGCAAGAGGTGATGCATATACAGAACTACTCACACTATCATCCAATGCCTCTTCACGCAAGTCATAGTTATCCCACTCCAGAGTAGGCCCAGTACTTTCAGCATGAGGCTTTATAACCAGATCAGAAGTACTGCCGGCACAGAGAGAGTTTACATTTTCTTCTTCTGACAGCTTAGTTTTGTCATCTGTCAGAAATGTTTTGAGATCTTTTAAGCCACACTTCATTTCTTCTGCTTTCTGTATAAGCTGAGCTGTCCTACCTGTATCAACAAGTTTATGGGGTGTCTGCAGTGGTATATCTAGTAGTAGCCTCTGACATTCTTCAAACTTCTGTTTGAACTCCTCAGCCTGCTCTGGCGTCTTGAATTTTGCTGCCAGCTGCTCCAACTTTGCGTCACCATCTGAGAAGTCATTGGCCATCCACATCCATGCTTTGTCTGAGCCAGACAGCTGTTTCAAGTTCATTGTTGTTGTTATCCAGTGATTTGCACACACCTTCAGTACCTGCTCACGCCGCATTAATATTCTTACTTTGCCATTAACTTCATTTTTAAGAATCTTCAGGTTGCCTACCCCACGTTCTTTCCACTGGCTTGTTTCTGAATCAAACCTGAACAGTTTTACTCTTTGGGAGTATAACACTTTCTCATCTTCCTCTCCTGTAAAAGGTTCTACTTTTTCAGGCATCTGAACTATAGGTTCAAAATGGATATCATCACTGTCCTCTGTCTTATACACGTCATCATCCTTCTCACCAAGGTCAGCAGATGTGTTTGCTTTGTGATCCACTTTAGAATCTTGTGAAGAAAAGAGCTTTTCACCTGCACCTGAAAAGCCTTTGAAGTTAGGGTCTTTTTTGCCAAACTGAAAGCCTTCCATGGGAGTACTTTTTGCAAGCTCGGCAAAAGTAAAAGTGCTGCTATTTTGCCCAAAAACAAAGTCACCTTTCTCCTTGTTTGCTGTTTCTTGAAATTGGAATGCAGTTCCACTATCTGAAGGCATTTCTTTTTTGTCTTTTTCATCAACGCTTTTTAAGCCAGTTGTACACTCTTTGGGTGGCTCATCTTTCTTAGTGGCATTTTTACCAGACTCCTGTATCCCAAACTTAAATCCACCTGGAGGCACCGGCATTGAAAAGCTAAATCCTTCCTTTGCGGGCTTTGCTTCAGCATCAGAAGGAATCTGAAATGTAAATGGTGGTGTCTTGCCTTGCTCAACATGACCAAATTTAAAACCCTTTCCTAAGAAATCACACTTAAAGCCTGTTGCCAACTGTCCTCCATCAGGTTCAGATAATTTACTTTTCAAGCCAAAAGTAGGAGATGATGAAGCATCACCAGCAGGCTTACCAGATGGATTTGGTGCTTGGCAGGCTACACAGACTGGTGAAGAACTTTCATTCCTCACAAGACATGTACTACAATCCCACTGCCCTTCCTTTTTAGCAAAAAGCCCTTCAAATCCATTTTTCTGTGGCTTACTTGCATCAGCAATGGAACCAAACCTGGGAGCAGTGGATGCCTGAACAGTAGGTGTAGGTACAGGTACATTTTGTTGACTTTGTGAGTGGGGATTCTGACAAGAATGACAGTTCACATCTTTTGCTTCATTTTCGGCTAGGCATACTGAGCAGCTCCACTGACCTTCTTTTTTAGAAGAAGCAGTTCCCAAGTCATTTTGGCCAAACTTCGGAGCAACCGCCTGGCCAAATTTAAATGAAGTTTGTTGACTAGATACAGCTGTATTAGTTTTGTTTGGATTCTGGCAGGGAACACACTTGGAGGCAGTGGGTTCATTTCTTACTAAACTTACAGTGCTGTCCCATTGACCTTCCTTTTTAGAAAAAGAAGTTCCAAATTTGTCCTGCAAAATGTTACCACTGGCTTTGAAATTTGGATCAGATTCAGTTAATGGGTTGCCACGTGTTTCCTGCATATCTGAATTTGGACTTTGACATGCTACACAATTCTTTGCAGTTGCTTCATTTTGAACTAAACACACTTTACACTGCCATTGATCTTTCTTCAAGAGATGCTGCCCAAACCCACCAGAAGAGGTTTGTGAGGCTTCCTTTCCAAACGAAAAAGAGGTAGGGCCAGATGCAGTTGATGCAGCTGGAAGGCTGCCTTTGCTCTCAGATTCACTGCTCACTCCATCTTTTGGAAACTGAAAGCCGAAGTTCAGGGTCCCAGAAATGGATCTGCTAGGCTCCTTGATCGCCTGATTTGCTGTTTCTCTTGCAGTCCCACTACTCTGAGTCACAGATGCATCAACGTTTGATCCCAAAGTTTTTAATATATCCTGTGACTCCTCAAACTTACTTTTGAAAAGCATTGCTTCCTCAGGTGTTTTAAATCTAATTGCAAGTTGTTCTGGTTTTGGCAACTCATCTGCATAATCTAAAGCATGCCATACAAATGATTTATCTGATCCAGCATTAGGAGTTAATTTCATATCAGTGTTTATGTAGTGATTTGCACAGATTTTCAGCACTTGGTCCCGTCTCATTAAGAGACGAAATTTGCCAGATACTTTGTGTTTCAGTATTTTCACATTTCCAACACCCCTTTCTTTCCATTCTTTAGATTCTGCATCAAAACGAAAGAGCTTGGCTCTGTTGCAGAAGAATTCTTCTTCATCCTCCTCACCTGTCTTGACTTCAATCTTGTCAGGAAGTGGCACCACAGGATCAAAATGAGGACCATCATCATCCTCATCTCCACCATGGGTGCTTCCTCCCTCTGCCTCATGACTTCTATTGGCCAAGTCTGAATTTGAAGTCACAAACACAGGCTTGCTTGGTTCTTGGACACTAAACATATCGCTCTTCTCAAAACCCAGGTTTTTGTGTGCATTTTGTCCCACATTTTCTCTAAAAGACATGCTTGGAATGTTTTTACTGCCAAAACTGAAAACACTTCTTTGACCATTTGTGTGATCATTAACTGGTTTTTGTTCCATGTACCTATCATCCTGTAAAGGTTTGTCAGATGTCAGAAGACCCAAGAGGTTTTCGCTGCTATTAAAAACTGCATTAGGAGGTTGTGTTGCAACTTGAAGAGAAGAAAACGTAAAGTCTCCATCATTAGACTTGAAGTTAGTGTTGAATTTAAAAGTTGTTGGCTGACTCGGTTGTGCTGGTGTTGACAGGGATGTTTTTGGTCCTTCTGCTGTTCCTGGCTGTCCAAATTTAGGTTTAGAAAATTCTATCACTTTTGACTCTGCTGGCTTTAAAGTCGGTGGAGGGACTGAAGGCTTTGTGAAATAGCCTGGTTCAGGCAATGGTGGATTTGTGCTTGCCTGTGGAACACTGTAATTGTAGTAATCATCACCTCCATGAGGAGAAATTAGTCCAGTACCAGAAGAATCAAAACGCAGAGGTGTGCTATATATGTCTTGGGAAAACATACAAGCAGAAGTGTTTTGCAGAGGTGGTGTATGCATTGGTTGTTGATAAGCATAGATATGTTGCTGAGGTGTAAGTCGGTTCATGGCATAGACAGGAGCCTACAGAAAAGGCAGAAAACAATTGATTTGCATATGATGATAACAAAGAGGACGAAGTCTTACTGTGCTCACATAACGTACTCTTAAAAGCAGGGCATGCTTTCACACAAACTTAAATCTAAACTAATTTTAACTTTGCTTAAAAGGATTATTTCAAATCTTGAAGGGCATCTGAAAGCAAACATTGAAAAAAAGGCACAAGATGAGCTGTTTTTTCCTTATGAAAAATAGTCCTTGAAAGCCCCATTCTCTTTTGCCATCTACTCTGGGGGAAAAAAAAATAAAAGTGCTATCACATATGCTCTGCAGGGAACATGTACTAACATAACAGACATTTTGCTGGCTTTTCTGCCCAAACCAAACATCCCAAAAGTTACACAGAATGCTGAACTATAAATTTTTCACTACCAGTCCAAGTTTACCAAGTACTATATAAGGAACAGCAGTTACATCCAACTACACATAGAATCAAAAGCAGTCATTTTCAGTACATCACTGGAAGTAGCTTAAGTGGATAGATCTGTTCCCACCTTTGTTGGTGTTACATTGGTTGCAGCAGTTCTGAGAAGATACTGGGAGTTATAGGCAGGTGACTGGCTGTAGTAAACTGATGGGCCAGTGGTAGCAACTGGAAAGGAACAACAGGGAAACAGTTCATACTAAAATTTTTGTTGATGTTTTGAATGGAAGCTCCCAGAAATCAGTTTTTACTTATGAATCATTACAATCTTTCTGCAATATTTTCAGAAGCCTTACTTGGTTTAGCTAAGCTTTTAGATCAAAGATTCAGCAGG
>NW_009953295.1:2936893-2948805 GCF_000747805.2 Chaetura pelagica | reverse complement strand
CAGCAGGAACTTACCTGTTAATGGAGCCTCATGAAGATTTTGTGCTCTCTGATAACCCTCTGACATTGTGTCTGTCCCATAGTTTTCAGTAGGCCACCGATGAGATGATGCATTTGAATTGGAATTATTAAGTTTCATTTCTTGCATTTCATTCTGTCAAGACAGTGTGCCAATCAGGAGTGTAAGTATGTACTACACAGGTATTCATAGAAGAAAATATAAGGAATGGTCCCTACCCTTTTGCTATTTAAAAGGATATTCAAGCTTGGAAAACAAAAATTAATAAATCAAGAGGTATTCTGCCAAAATCATCCAAGATCTGCCCATTCAGTATGAAATACTGTGTTCTAAAGCCAGAAGTAAAAAACCAAACAAACAACCAAACAAAAAAAACAGAACCAAATGGATGAGAAACAAACTGATGAAAACACAACTCCTGCATATGGTCCTTGGAAGAGTTAACCTCTGCACCCCTGTCCAAGTCCCAGATAAGTTTTTAAACAAAAAATACTAACCCTTGCACTCCTTTTAGACAGATGTTTACAGAAGATAATTCCACTGATTTAAGGAGTACTCCAGGAGCTGTATGTTAGCCCATGCTATTATCACTAAGTCCTTACTGTAACTAAAAGGCCATCTGTTCTTCACTGAATATGATGACAAAATTGTTTACCTTTAAAGCTTCGACTTGCTGACAGATCATTTGAAGGAGAGATCTGTGATCTTCTGCCCACTGAGGAGGAGTTTTAGGAGAAAACTAGGAAAAAAAAAATTGAATATTGTGAATTTTTATTCAAACCTGACAATTTCCTGAAATAATAGCTGGCTAACATACCTTGTAGGTCTTGGTTGGTGAAAGAGAGAACTTAGGTGGTGATGGAGTGGAATGTTTCATCTCTGAATCTACAGCTTGTGGCAGACCATTTCTGAAGACAAGACTTCCCTCTTCACCATTCTCACCGAGCTCCTGCATCACTGTATCTAGCATTTCCCTCACAGTATCAATAGATACAGGCAGCTAGAAAATTATTAGAAATAGGCATCATGATTGTAATTCTCCCTCATAGCAAGACAGGCTACGTTCAGGACTCTGGCAGAACAATTCACAAGGCTTTCATTACACAAATACTGTTTTTTCCAGCAAAGCTCTACACTTTTTAAATAAAAGAAAATTAACACAAACATTAATTATATTTTTACAAACTATTAACCTCTATAAAAAAATAGTGATAAAAGCTATTTGCTTACACTATAGCTTTTGTCTGCAGAGCAGCCAGAATATTGCCTGATCTGATAGGTTACAGAAGTCACTCAGTTTATCAACTCAGTGGTGGTAAGCGGGTTATCTTGAGCAAAGAAATAAGGTTAAGTTGCCTTAATGCAAAGCCTGGTCTAAAAAACTCATGCAAAGGGTTTTGAGACAGTACCTAAAGTCACTGCCACCTCTTGAAACACATTTTGAAAGCAAGAATTACTTACTTTCTCCATTGCTGACATATCTGAGGAACTTTCCTCAATGATCTTTATTAGATAATGCTTGCTTTTAAGAAGATAGGTTTTGCGTTCTTCTTGTTCTTCTGGCAGCATGGCATCATTTTCAAACTCCTCTGCCTTTCTTTGCAAGATCTAAAGAACAGGGCACAGATTAATTAAAATCCATCAGAAGGCAACTGACTAACACAAAACATTTTGGGGTAATGCAATTTATTAACTTACCAGGGCAAGATTCCAGTATGAAACTACATTCTTAATAGCTTCAAATGCTAGTAAAGCGTCATCAGTTTTTCCATCAACTGCATCCAACATTGCAAATGCTATGTGTGCTTCTTCTTCATATGCTGCAACCTGAGAGACCTACAAAGAAAGTGAAAGACAACTTATACCTAACAGTGCAATAACACATCTGATATTGTTTTCCTGTAATACAGGGAAAATAATTTTTAAAGAAAGTTGGTACTAAGAGTATTCAGTGTGTTCCAAGCTTTAAAGGTAGGGATAAAGTTGTAAACATAGATGTTTCCCCCCTTTATCAGACACCATACTACCAAATCTCATCATTAACAGATTTTTAGTAATAAAAAAATTAGTTGTACAATGCAGAGAAAAATTCTGCAGCTATGTAAGTTTGACATAGACCCTCTCTTACTTCAACCTTGGCTTAATCAATCTGTACCTGAATGTCTACACTGTGGAAGTGTTTGAAGAGAGGATCAGTAGGTTCAGGAATACTCCTCTTCTTTTTGATAGTTTCCAGGATAGGCAAAACTTTCTTCCAGTAGTAGACACTTCGTCCAATGTATTCCTTCTGGTCATAGAAGGAGTTAAGGCTAGTGCCCTGGTGAAGAAAAAGGAAAGGAAATAAGTTATTTCAAGAAATTCAAGTAAAAATACTATTTGTACATACATATCCTTCTGTGTTCTTGAAAAGTTGCAAGAGTGCTTCTCTGACACTGGAGATAAACCTCAAGGGCTTTATCTCAAAAGATACGTAAAGTAATATACGTGTAGAAAGCAATACTACAGCTTAAAGACAGTACTTTATAGGGTGACTAAAGCAACTAATTCACCTGACAAAACCCAAATGCTCTCAGTAATGCATTCTGCTCCCCCAATCTGTTTATAGTTTGGAAAATGAGAGAAAAACACCTCAGCTTCTAGATATTTAAGTCTTTTCAACTTACTGTTTTTTGCAGGCTTTTTGCCCAGTGTATAATTAAGGCAGGTTGAAGGCCATGCTTCTCCAATGTTCGCAGAGTACTTATTCCATGCTGTACAATAAGCCTTAGTTTTGCTGATGTTCCTGGTCTGAATATCAGAAGAAACATTCCTTGATTAGTATTCTCTATTTTTCATGTTTGCATATCATTTGCTTGAAGAATATAGCCCACAGTTTTAGTCCTAACCTATTTCTAGTTTAGAAATGGAAATACCATTTTTAGAAATCTTTCAAGCATATCAAGTCCCTGCTACAACAAAGCCTCAATGGCTAAAAGATGTCAAATAATCAATTTAATATTAGAAGAACCTACTGGGACCAATCCAAGGTACTGCAGAAGAAACTGCCTAAGGGCTTAGTCAAACATTTCCAAACTAAAAAAGCCTTACATTGTTTTTCTCTGAATAAGAGCACGAACAGCATCCCAGCAGGTTCTTTGCTTTTCGGTATAGAGCTGTTTGCACACTGGCAATGGTAAGAACTGAGGCTGATGTGCACCGTAGTGAGAATTTAAATTCTCCTGCAGTTGTAAGTTGCTAGTGAATATCACTCCAAGCAGAAATATCTGTTTTTGTAAAAATGAAGAAATAAGAGGTATTAAATGCCAGAGAACTTCAATCGTACAGTACACTTAAGGACTTTGAAAGCGTACTTACTTCAAGGTCCAGTAGGCAAATGGATTCAGGAGCATCTGTCTCAAGTCTCGATGTTTCTTGAGGCAACTGGAAAAGCTGTTTTAACCATTTGCGTATTGGGGGCAAGACTGACATAGAGTTCCACTGCAAGCCAAGCCACACGAGGTGCTGGAGGCTGCCATTGTGCATTCTAACTGCACCTGTGCAAAAACAAAGTCAGCAAGATTTGTATCTGATCAAAGCTGCGTTTCACATTTCACTCTATCTGATCAGCCAAAGACACTCTGCAGACCAACGAGCATCAAGATTCCAACCTTCACTTATGAAAGATTACAGACTTAAAATTAGCTAAGCATATCAAATAGACAGTTCATCTCAGTGCTCAAGCCATCAAGCCCTTAAACTTCTAAGGGTATGACTCTCAGATGTCCTTTCACTCCCATCCACACCATATTCAGTCAAATAGACAACTGGTTTTAGCAAACTTATTTACTTCTCAAAAATCTGTAAGGAATTATTCAGGAAGCACTACTCTACTTTGCAATAAAGCCTAAGTCTTGCCTAGGACATTAGTGCAACTTTCAGCAGCTACTTCAGGTATTGGTCTTTAGTTGCAATATAAAGTATTTGTAGAATAATTTCTGCTACAAAAAGCTGAGTCTCAGAAAGTAAAACCTCTTACCAATATCACATCTATGAAGTTCCATTTGCACTGGTGCTTGTGTACTGACATTTCCGATATCATCCGTGCCAATAAAAGATCTCTCTCTAGAAGCTCCACTCTCAAACAGGCTATCAGACAATGTAGATAAGCCACTCTTGTTTGCAAAAGATTCCACAATCTCTTTAAAGAAGTCTTGCTTGCCGTGGCTTAAGTTCAGCAGCATATGACCTAGAAACCAAAAATATCAACCATTTCACATAAATAGAGCAGTGAACATAAGGAAAGCAATATTCACTACATTGGACTGTTTTTGCTATCAAGGGCTGGGTGGGAATCAGGATTTCACCTTATGAAACCTATGGATTGCTAAGTTATATTCTCCCTGTAATTGGGTCAGTGTTCCAGCATGTAGATTTTCCAAGCTTGAGTGACAACAAACTCGAGGTGTTTGCAAATCCAGTTCTTTGGGGAAAAAAAAAAAGCTATCTTCATATTATTACTATTCTAGAGGCATTGCAACTGCCCTTAAAATAAGTAGCTGTAATACAAGCAGAAGTCTGTCTTATCAAAATCCATTCTGAAACCATTGAACTTGATGTCTAGTGGGTTGCTTTATTTTCACCTAGGCCCTGCAAGAATTTGTAGGTTGAAAAATTGTCTATGTCTAGCAGCAAAAAGAGCAAGAGGATGGAAAGGACAGGGAAACAGCAATATTTTCATTTCCTCTTAGAGCTAACAATGCTTGCAAAATAGTATCAGAAGGCAGAAGCCATTTCCAGTAGACTAAGAGACCATATGAGTTGAATTCTTAGTGTGCTGGAGAGGCAAAAATGAGGAAAAAAACCCACACTTAGAAAAAGAGAATGCACTCTACTAGGTTTGTTTGAACTATACATTTCAAAAAAGGAATGTGTTATTTAACAAACCACTTTGTAACTATCTGTAACACTAAAATGGAACTATGTAGCTATTTGTATTACCAGACTGGCTTTTTCGATCACATGCCAACATTTCTAGCACATCTTGTCCAGTTTGATCCCCCTTTATGACTTTTGATTTTGGTTTAGGAACCTGATGAAGTAAGGAGAGAAGTGTTACAGCGTTTTCACAATAACTGCAGATCATTTAAACAAATTAAGCATTGAGAAACAAGCACCTTTTTTTTCATTAGAAAACCACAGAAAAAGCACATGATTCTGAAGGTACTAAGTCACATAACCCAGGGGGTGGGTGTGGGAAAGGGCAGAGAACCCCCAAAAACCCTGAGATGGGCAATTATACCTACTGCAAGAAACATAAGACATATACAAGAGCAACCCCTGGAACGCAAGCAGTGGCATTAAAAAAAAAGACAATTTTACTTCATAAGGCAAAGAATTAAGCTTGATTTTTTTAGTTCTGCTGTCTACTCAACAAGTGCATGGGAACTATTCAGTTCATCCTCTCTGCTCCCTATAGCAATAAGCCTAATACCTAACATACGCGTTCAGGTGTATTACAGAAAAAGGAATATACTAGAGGAAATAAACTCACTAGCCTGTAAGAATCAGGTTACTCTGACAAGGGAAACAGCTGAAGATACACTTTTACCCTGTTCATGTCATTTGAAACCTTTTAAAGAACCATGGAAGAGTAGGGTTTAGGGAGTGAGGAGGCACATAAGCACTAGATTATCTCAGGAATACAGAAGTTCAACAAATATACAGCAAGAACACTTCAAGAACTGTATCAACTAACAGCATAAAGTGAGAAATTACCTACCTGGAAGCTAATCAGATAACACAATGCTGCTAGCTGACAAACACCTCTCCACTGTGCCTCATTGTGCTGGGCCATTTTCAGTAGCAAAGTTCCAGCATGCAAGTATAGCTGTCCTTTCATTTCCACAAATGTACGAGACAACTCATCAGCCACATTCACGTAGGGTTTCACTGACTGAAGTGCACGATCAAAACTAAAATGTAGAGAAGACTCATTCTAAACAGAGCCTAGGTAAAAGCTATAGCACATGGTTTTGGTTGATGCTATTTAACTGCAAATCAAGAAACTTTGAGTCAATGGCTAGTACTGACTCTATTACTCAAACCTGAGCTGCACAAAAAAGTACACAAAAGTACAATATGGTTCTCAGACTCCCAATGCTCTCAACTTAAGATTACTGAAGTAAAACACTAAATATTGCCTAAATATTTACAGTAGTTTTCAGCATATCTTTGCACATCTCCTTGCATACATAACTGTCCTCCCAAACTATATGGATAAACATGTTCACTACTGTAGACTTAGAGACATGCAGGAGGCACTAGTAACTCTGCCCTTCTCTTTCCTTCATTTATCAGAGAGGCCCAAAATACATCTATAGAGGCTCTTCAAAAACAAAAGGAACTGTAAAAATCTGAGTAGCTACAGGCTAGTAGACAACCCTCACTCAGGAGAGGCTTTCCAGAAAACAGTTAAAACACACTTCCCATTATCTGACAAAATTATAATGGCTGTTACCATTGCCACAATCTGGAAGTATTTCAGATGTAATCATCTTGAAAGGCTCTAATAAAATGGCAGCAGAAAACCCAGATGGTTTGGTCAATGTTAGAGGAGAAAAAGAAAATAAAACATACTTGGACATTAAGAATTCCTCATCCATTGTCTGTATTGCCTCAAATACTCATTCAAGATTAACAGGTGGAAGAATATAGTTTTATAAAAGACAATTAACAGCCATTGCATAATTGAGGAAAAAAGGCAAAAAAGGAAAAAAGGATTTGGTTTTACTATAAGGAAGTTAAACCAGTACCTTTCAAGTGCCTCTCTGCATTCCTGAACATCTCTAGAAGAAAGTGTCATTTTGACAAAGTTGGAATAGGCCAGCAGATGATCCTTCTTGATAGCTCTCCAGTGATTTTTATCAGACTCCAAGTCTTGTAAAGATTCCAGATATTCCTAAAGAAGAAAGTTCATCACAGGATAAGGAACAGTCATCCTTCCATGAAGGCAAGGGCAGTACTTCTCCGAAACATAAGAAGCATTTACTGAAAAAATCCAGTTTCACAGGCAAAACCCTAAAATATTCTTCAGTAGGAAAGTTTCAGGGAACTACTTCCCTGATCAATTTTGCCCCTAAGGCAACAGCTGTATCTAACTCAACTTTTGAAGTTTGAAACTCAATAGCTCTATAAGGCTTAATTTTAGGGAGAAAATTCCAATTACAAGAAAAAAAGGTTTTTTGTAATTCCACTGGTTTCAGCAGACTTGCATTTGAAGGAGTTAAATGACTTGAGTAATAGCTGTAAGAGTAAGGGCACTAAGAGAAACAGACCAGTTAAAAAAATATGGAAGACTATCACAGGATCAAAATACGATTCAACACCTCAAGTGTCTCTACCACACAGGAACACCATTCCAAGCTTGAATGCAAAGGAATTTTCTTCTCTGCTTGCTGACAATGAAGCACAGCCTCTCTTAATCTATTATTGGAACGGTAGAGTGCAACTAGTCTGATGTTTACGTAGACGTCATCTGGTCTTGCATAAAGTTCTGCTTGAATCAAGTCAAAAAGCTGATTCCATCCATCTTCACCTTTACAATCCAGTAACTGCTCCTGTTAAAGATGAAGGCAACATGTTAATATTTCATTTTCCACGCAAGTCCTCTCAGCAACTACAGTACGACACAGTGTTCTTCCCTCCACTACGTGACTACATTACTCAAACTACAATATTCCTCATAGTTTTCAGGTACTACATAAAGTTGATTAAATACTCGAATATTTGAAAATGAAGACAAGTATCATAGGAGAAAATCCTCAGAATTTGACTCCTATTAGTAGGTAATATCTGTAAAATAATTTAATTCAATGACAACATACCTTGTCATAGACTACGCTGCATTAAAAAAAAGGTATCTGAAGACTTTTATATGGTTGCTTCTTAGCTATACAAAACTAAAGAGATTGCATGACTGGAAGCATTTACACAGTATTTGAGAACAACAGTATTTCTCACATTCTGCAGTTTTCATAACAGATTTAAAAACAAAAAAGCAAGAAAGCCTGAGTTCCCAGGCCTGCTATCTTCTTGCCAGTTGCACAACAGAAATATCAAGCAGTGCCTCCCTAGTCTCAACTTCTCAGATGTAATAACTAACATTTCCTTGGCATTTTTTAAGAGGATTAACCTTGAAACATTAAAGCCTTTAGCTGCAGATTTGTTTAAAGACAGACAAAAATGTCAGACTACAAAAAAAGTAACATCTAATAGTCATAATATTAAAAGATTCCAACATAACAACCAGGATGAGTTTTGCTTGAGGTGACATGCAAAAAGCACTCCAGTCAAATACTGAGTTTCTTGAAGCCATAGGACAGAAGTAATCTGGAATTTACCTTCAGCCTGAAAACAGCAGGACTCCCAGGGAAGAGCTTAGCAGCTTTCTCAACCCAGTATTTTGCTCTTCCATCAGTAATGTCATTATTGCATAGTAACTCTGCAATCTTCAACACAAGGTCCTTCTGTGTTGGATTCAACTCCACAGAACGCTAGTTTTTCCCATGCACAGAGAGGAGGGGGCAAAAAAAAATAAATAATAGCATTAACTTCAACTTCTGAACCATACAGAACAGGAAAGTAAGTTATCCCCCCACAAACAGACCCAGCTACTCAAATTATTTAGATCCATCAATACAGAATATATTTCTAAAAGCATTTCTAAATGCCACCACTGCTTTACAGCACCCAGATACAACTGCTGGAATTCAGAAGAGCATAAAAGAAATAATGTAAAAGCCACTTCCCCTGCATCTATCACTAGTTACTGCTACACACAGACAGCAGGACTATAAGGATCTCTAGTCTAGGCAGACATGGACACTTTAGAAAAAAGGTTGACACACACAGTTTAACAAATCATGATGGCACTTCATGGAGTTGTGTTGGTAACCAGGCTTCTGAGCATACCATCTCCCTCCACAAAACCAGAATGAAGACATTCTGATTGGGAACTTTACATTATATGCTTGCCTATTTGTCCCTTCCTTTTGCCCTTGTCCCCTCCAAAACCAACCAAGCAAAAAAACTATGAGCCCTACAGTCTTCTAGTAGCAACTAGACTCCTGTTGTCATCAGCCCACATTAAGGAATTTTACAACTCTCATGGCCCTTAGTCCAAAATGCAATATAGGACATGGGAAGAATTTAATAACAGGCAGCACAAAGACCAAGTCCAGAACAAAAATGAAAGAATCAACTTTAAAATATCCAACTGAAGCAAGTGATATCCAGTGAAGAATCTCCTCTGCAGTGCTTCATGTGCTTTCCATTGTCAAATGTGTATAAATAATACAGTTTTTCCAGGAGTACTTCTATGGGTTTGAGAATGTCCAGCACAGAAGGATTTTAAAAGTTCATTTGCAAAGGAATAAAGGAGGACATGAGGGGCCAGTGAATCATCTACCTTGTAACATCCAAAAGCTTTTTCTATGTTATCCTCAGCTTCATAAATCTGTCCAAGAAATCTGTGTGCTTTGGGATCTCTCTCTTGTACATTGAGGTATGCAGATATATACCTATGGAGGAGAAAAAAATTTGTTACTAGACCAATATTTTTCTTTAAGACTCCCTCCCTGACCTGTAACAACTTAATCTGCCAGAAGCAAAGTAGGGACCTATTTTGGTTTATTATATCCTGTCTACACCTTAAACTAAGAAGCTACATTGTTTTACACATACAGATGATACTTGCCAGCAAGTATTTCTGTTTATTAATACTGCAGTAATTCCCAGAAATTCTAAGACTACATAATATAATGTAAAAACAAAAAATGCCACTTCAACCAGATAAGGTTTTCAGTAGCACAAAACTAATCTTTCAAGTTGTTGTTTTATAAAGACTTAAATGGCATTCAGTGTTGATCTTGGTTTCTCTGGTCTACTTCACATTTATTCAGCTTTTCTCTTACACTTTAGAGAACAGAAGAACAAACACAGATCAACACGTTACCTTTTAGCAAGTTCATATTCTTTTATTTCCAAATACAGCTTAGCAAAGAGGAATCCTTTCATCGATTTCTGAAAAAGAAAAAAACATGACAGACAGACTTTAGACATACAGTACTTCAAAAATAATTCAATAGGGTGACCGTTCTTTTCAGTAATGCATAACACTTAAAGTACAGAACTTGACAACTACTTTTCAGTTCAAACCCACTTCACATATTTAAGGTTTTGTTTCAGAAACAACAAAAAGAGTAAGAGTTTTTCCTACAACTGGCAAAGGCTACCAGACAAAATAGAGACTACAAGCAAAGCAAGCAACAAGCCCTAACGCATGTGGCATTTCAAAAACACTTTGAATTAAAGTGAATGGAAGAATAGGGTCAGCTCCATTTTATCTCCTCTGTTGTAACATACAAAAAAAAAAAAAAATAAATCTTGCAAACCAAGAGAACTCTGTCATTTAGTCCTTCTGCAGCATGTCATCAGTCACTATTGTTTAAATATACTTACAAAAAGTTCTCCTTAAGCCATTCCCAGCTGGGTTAAGAATTGTTTTTATGCAGTATTTTATTTCGGATGTAGTTGACCTAAGATAACTTGAACACATACATGCTATGGGTGAACGCTGAAATGTCTCCAAAGGTATTTTTTGGGGACAATAGAACAAGGAAGTAAGAAGGGCAAAATGGCATGGACAGAAAGAAAAGAGTGAAAGGAATGAGATGAAGTACTAAATCACAAGCAAAAACGTCAGCTTAGAAATAAACCAGACAAACCAAAAGCTTAAGCTCCCAGCATCACTTCAAAAGCAGATTTTGCTTGTGAACCTAAATATACTGAAACTAGTTACATCTATGATTCCAAAAAAGTACTTACATTCTGAATATGCTTGACTTACTAGTCTCCTTCCCTCTCCCACTCCTGCTATTCATTAAAAATTTTAAGTATTTTAGAATGAAACCAGGCCTCCTAGAGATTTTCAAGCTTTCAGTATGTATTTTTTAAGTATGTTATAAAAAGTAAACACTTTAATATGTCAGAATGGAGTCACACTTGGCATCATCTTTTTAAAAGGCATGAAAAGAAACCTCAAAACAAATGCTTCACAGCCATACAAGCACTCCCTCCCTAAAATCAACACAAGAAAACCAGTAACTATTTCCACCATTGACTGTGCTATACAATTAGCTGTAAGCATTACTTAAAAAAACCCAAACAGCAACACAAACCAAGCCCTAAATGTGTTGCAGGTGGCCTTAAAACACAACAGGAGAAAAGGCTGTGTTTTTGTTATACATTAATAGCAGTATCAAACCAACTAAAGAGCATCTCTGATGCTGGCAGTGGTGTACTGGTCTAGACAGCAGCCAAGTCAATGAAACAAAGTCACAGGACAACTTTGTTGCTGTCGGGAAAGGTACAAACGACGACGATGTACACAGGCCCTGAATAAAGGCCCTAACGGATAATGGTGAACAGAGATGCACTCATGCCACACAACACACCCCTGAATATTCTACCTCTGTAATAAAAATCAATTCAGAGCAGCAGAGCTGGACCTTTCAGGATTAAACAGCTGCCACGAATTGCATCACAGCGCTCCCGGTGACCTGCACACCGTTTTTCAGATATGAGGGAGAGGTGACCAACCGTGCAGGCGCACACCTCTGGAAAACCACTCTTCCCGGTTAGGGAAAGCACTTCCAGCAATCGAAACCCCCGCGCCCTTTCCCTCACGAGCTCCCCCTCTCCCGCTCCGCTGAGAGAAGCCCTGACTAAACACGGGCTCGGGAACGCTCCCGGAAACACCAGCACCGCCTCCCTTTCCCGCCAGGGCCGAGGAGCGGCCGGGCAGACCAGCGCACACGGAAACCCGCGCGGCCTGCCCCTCGGAAGGCCGGGACGAG
>NW_009953295.1:2927319-2936254 GCF_000747805.2 Chaetura pelagica | reverse complement strand
TGCCGAGCGGCCTGGCCCGGCCAGGGGAGGGTCTTGACCACCCAAGGGCCGCCAGATTCCCCAGGCAGCCGGGCTGCGTGGCCGCGGTATCCCGCGGGATTCTAAGGGGCAGCTGGTCGTTGCTGCCTTGATACTGGGACGGTTTCCGTTTGTGCCTGGGCCTTAGGCCGCTGGAGAAATCTTGGCGTGCGTGGAGCTGCCCTGCAGTTTGTTCTCACCTCGGGCACTGTCTTGCGGCTCGCTGTGACTGCAGCCTGTAAGCAAGGGCTGTATCTCTTTGAGTGCTCTAGAAAAATGAGTTTACAAATACTGTAGCGGCTGTGGTGAGGAACTTATTTCCCAGGTAGTGTGAATAGCTTAATTATGCTTTTAATTATCATTCTAAAATACATCTGGGAACACGGATGGGAAGATCATGAAAGGACTGGGGAGCCTGCTGTACCAGAAAAGGCTGAGAGAACTGGGATTGTTAAGCCTGGAGAAGAGAAGGCTTAGGGGAGACCTTATTGCCATGTTTCAGTACTTAAAGGGTGGTTATCAAGAAGATTGAGACTCGCCTTTTACAAGGAGTCACATGGAAAAGACAGGGGGCAATGGGTGCAAGTTAATTGTGGGGAGATCTTGATTGGACCTCAGAACAGCACAGTCAGAACAGAACAGTCAGACTTTGGAATAATTTCCCCAAGGGAAGTGGCAGATTCCCCAGCACTGGACACTTCTAGGACTCAGCTTGCAAGGGTGCTGGTGATGTTGGTTGGTAACTGAAGTAACTAAAATGTGGAAACAAGGCATGTAGAATAAAAAAAGAGCTTACATAGCACTGAAACGGCAAGAATTGGAGAAAAACACACCAGAAGCCTGTCCTTGTGATACAAGCCTGCAACACAGAGGAAAGGAACGGAAAGAAGTACTCCCCATAGCTTATCTTGGTTATAGCCTTGAATACTAGGTAGAAAACACTGACTAAATGACTACATGCTAATGTACTATTAGCACAAAAAAATACCCACCCATAGACTAGAGGGACCCCTACAAACAAAATCCCCCCTACTCTTTGAGCATGCCTGGTGAAACCTTTAAGCACTGTCACTTTAAATGGAACCAAACAACTAGTTAACCAATCACACATACAAGTGATAGAATATAATTAGAGGTAAAGTAATTTTATATGTATCTGTGTCTAAAAGTAGCCCTTGTGTTTCAGGAAGCTGAGCTTGCTTTGTGGAATGCCACATCCCCTAAGCTCTTGCCATCATTTCTAGAAAAATGAAAGAACAACCCAGCTTGTTCCTGTAAGGAGACCAGCAGCATCCATGTAACACCTTGGCTGAAAGAGTCAACAATCTCAATATTTGCTCTATTAATGTTTATGTATTTAGGATAAAATGCTCTAAGAAGAAAGATCTTTTTTCTTTCTGTACTTTTTTGAATGACGTGTCTACAGCTGGGGTTACCGAACAATTCATCAGTACCTGCCAGGCTAAGTGACAAAAGTCTTGGTGCTAGTGCAGAGGAGAATGCTCAGACTTGGCTCACTCATCTCACTGGAGGAAATTTCTGCTCTTCAGCTGTTGGGGAAGCATGGAAAATTGCCTTCATACAGACAGGATCCAGTGCCTTGACACTGGTCACCATTTCTCACCCATCCCTGTGGAAGAGGCACCCACCAGGGTGTCCCTAGTACTCTCAACAGCTGGAAGTCACCTGGTCAGGTGGGACAGCAGTTGACTCTAGTGCTGTCCCTGCAACCTGACTGTGCTCAGCTTGGCTCAATACCCATCAGCTGGAACAGGGCCCAGGGCTTGCCAATGCCTGCGGCAGAAAGGCTTTAGACTCATCTTCTTCCCCCTACAGCTACATCCATTGGGATTTCTGAAGTGCTGCCTACTAGTTAGTCTGAGCAGAGGCTTCAAAAGGAATCCCTCTTGCCTGTGCGTGACTGATCCCATGCAGCAGAAAAGGGACAAAGCTTCTGAAGCATCCATTCCCACATCCCTCACAGCTTTTTTTTGAGAGACCTAGTAGGGATCATGGGTAGAAAGCCAATAATAAGCTCTGCCTCTTTCAGGAAAGTATATGTAGCTATGCAAAGTATTTGTAACACTGACAGGCCAGGAAGTGAGCTTCAACACCAGAGCTGTAATTGTCCAGGCTGCTTAATTGCTAGCTTGCTCCCCAGCATTTTTGTTTCTCTTCATGGCAATGTCCAGGGATATTATTTCAATGACAGTTCACTCCAAAGACAGCTCCCAAGAGAGCAGTTTGGATTTGGGTAACCCTCCGCTTGAGACAGGACTCCAATAATAATAACAGTAAAAATTCACCATGAGGGAGATTAAATGCTGGAACATATTGCCCACAGAGTCTGTGAAATCTCCTTCTGTGGAGATACTAGGCAGAGCACAACCTTTGGTACTGATCCAACTTGGAAGTTAGACCTCTTGAGTGGATGGTTGGGCTATCTCATTTCTAGCAGTCCCTTTCAACCAGCATTTTTCCATGAGTCATTAGGCTTTGAACCCTCAAGCACCCTCAGATGCTCTCAGTGCTGGGTCACGGGGTCTCAGATACACATGCTCATCTTCACATTAGAAAAACCACTGCCTTGGTGCACTGTAAGCTCAGATGTCACCACCAGGAACTTGGAAACAGAAAAATCGTTGTGTGTTAGGGCCATAGGGCTACCAGAGTTGAGAGGAGACCCGTAGCTGCACAGCACAAACAAGGCCACTGTGTTACAGATGGATGAAAGCCCAAGCAACGTGGACATGAACCAGGTCTTACCACTTAGTCTCAGGCTTAGGGACATTTCCCGACTCTTTGAGCAATAAGGCTGAAGGAAACTGCATTCAGTTACTGAACTGTTACAGTATTAAATAATTACGTAGGATAAAATAGTAAAAAAACACCCTACCTAGCACTCAACTGGAAGCTTGGGGTGGCAGTTCCCTTACAGTGAAAGGATATTAAAAATTGATAGGAAGGTGTGTGTTTTAAACTCAAGGCATTTTCTTTAGTGACTATGCCAATTAAAAACAAATAGCCAGAAGAATCAAGCTGTTCTTCAAGAAACAAACTGTGGTTTCTTTCATAAACCTGAAAACGAACTACAGTGGAATATTTAGGAAAGGCATGTCTCCTTTAAATCAAGGAAGAATTTACATACAGGAACTATTTACATACAGTCCCAGGTAAAAGCATAGGGAACCAAGAGAGCCAATTTGCCTTCACACCCTTCTCAAGCACTCATTTAAGAGAGGTGATACAAGGTTTAATAACATAGCCTTTATTGATGACACTGGCAAACATGTTTTAAAGCAACTCATTTTTCATAAACGGGAAAGAAAATTTTAATTCCTATGATGTAATTACATATTTTTTTTAAGTCACTAATATAAAAAAAAAATTAAAAATGTTTGCATACCTGATAAAGTAGTACCATCAAGAACTCCTAAGCAACTGTGTTTTCTATAGGAAAGGGAAAACCAAAACAGATTTGCATGGATAGAAGTCAATAGTATAAAACAATTAGATGTATGCTATAAGGAATTCTGATGATTTGTGAGCTCAGTTCTTGAGGATGGCTAAAGATACAGATCCTACCAGGATCAAACCGTGTATATTTACACTCATAGGTGTAAAAGTAATATTGCCAGTTAACTGAAATATGCATTTTCAGTGTTTGTCTGAAAATTAATGAACACCAGAAGCTAAACTTTAAGCTCAAGTGTTCACATTTGAAATAAAATGCTTCTTGCATCCTGTATAATTAAGGCAAAGTATGTTATCTTTTGAAAATACCTTGTATATAGTTTCTGCATAAAAATGTGAAATAAAAAATAAAACTATATATATATTTAATGGAACACTGTTATGTATGGTCCAGCAGAGTAAGGCACAAAAAGTAAATTAATGCAAAAGCATATATAAAAGTTAATGTGTTATTCTGAGTGGAATATAGCAAAATTCAAGTAGTTCTGAGTATGCTAATTTCTTGCAATAGGAATATATATTTCTTAAAGGTATTTCATGCTAAGCCTGATGTACAAAGATTCATCATGTAAGCATAATCTATCAGAAGTAGGTCATTTGTACAATGACTCTATTTAGAAATCTGAATATTTTCAAACTATCTGAAACAAGGTTCCTTTAATGCTATGACTTGGCCTGAAATCCAAGCATGAATTTTTTCATGAGGCAAAGTATGTTGGTTTCTTGCCCAAGTCACTTGTGTGCATGCTTAATATGAAGGTTAATACATCCATTTATAGAAATGACAATACACACCCTGGACATGTTTGCACAGTTTGTTGTTGCAGGTATTCAGATGCAAATGTTCTGCCTCTGTTCAGTTCCGCACAGATTACTGTGCAGAATGGGCCACTTGCATCAGTTCAAGTGCATGATCAGAGTCAGAAACCTTTCAGGCAAGCTGGTATTTAATTTAGTCTGGAAGTATGGTCTGTTTATCAACAAACAAGCATACATGTACATGTAGGGTGAACAAAGAATCTTAAGACACTTCGATTTGATAGAAGGCATACATCATCATTTGTTGTCTGATTGTACCCTCAAAGCAACCCCCCACCCAGTAATATATGTAAGATTTTCACAAAGGAAGGGGAGAGCAGATGGAAGTCTTTACTTTCTTCCCAAAGTTTCAGCTAGTTTCTTCAGTCTTTTCTTCAGCTCTAGAGGAAACTTCTCATAACACTTTTTGCAGACAGGCTTCATATCAAACTCCACAAATTTATTCCTAAAATGACAAAGCAAAAAACAGATGAACTTTTAGCAGCAGCAATAGTGAAAAAATATATATATTGGAAGTATCCTATTAAACATGTTCAGGCAAAAAATTACAGCTTCAATTTATACATATATATGAAGTTACTTTCTCAAGGTTATACATTGTAAACAGTAATCACAGCACTGTGTTGAGGGAGTTATGCAGTTTTTACCCAAATGTCCATATTTACTAGCTGTGTCATTTAAGAAGCCTTTCAAACCTAACTAGAGCTAAACAGACTAAACATAAGATAATGAAGTAACAAGTTAATATTTCCAGTTGCAGTTGTGTGAAAAATATTTTGGTTTTGATTGGTGCAAACTCATGCAAAAACTTAAAATAAAAGCATCCTTAGCACTGACCAAAGAAGAAAGGAGCAGAGGTGGTGGTAAGAAGGAAAAAAAGTTTACAAACAGATTGGCTTTTTCTTTTTCTGCTTGTCTTTATCCTTTGCTTCACGTTCCCGTCTGGCAAGCCGTCGCTTAAATTCATCTGGCATTTTCTCATAGCAGTGTTTGCAGACAGGTTTTAGATCAATCTCAACAAACTTATCCCTTCAGAGTTAAACACAGAAAAAATAGAGGACAGAAAAGGAGAAGAGTTAAGAAGGCTAAGTGAAGGAAGACCTGAACAGACAGCTGAAAGAGATGTAAATGGAGCAAGAGGAAAAGAGATGTACATATTTCTCGATGCTGTTTTTATGTTTTTCATACTGTAACAGTTATGCTATTGCAACCTCTACACTTCGAAGGTAACCACTGATATGTTTGGGAGGCATCACACTGATTGATAAACTTACTTGAGTGTTAGCTTGGTGTTGCAAGTTGAACAAGCAAAACAGTTCACACACCACGCCTTATTCAGAGCAGACACGACTATGGTCACGGGGAAAAAAAAGACATTATTAGCATTACAGAGAAAAAAAAGGTATTACAAAAATTGTAAGCTCACATATTCATGAGGCACGAAGAACAGTAATTTGGTTCTTGTATCGAGGACTGTAACACTAACGTAGCACAACCAGGAAGGGACATGTGGGTATAGTGTAGCAAGGACTGTTAAGCACCGATAAAACTGCCTCTGAGGGTACATACAACTCTGTGCTCACCAGCAAGACCAGTTTAACCTATTTTTGCCTTGTGTTCCCTGCTTCCACCTCATCTCATAGCATGCTGACCTCAGGCAACTGTTCAATGAGCCTGTGTTTCCAAATTAGTCAGGAGACTTTTTCAGTGGAAAAGCAATCCTGCAAGATGGTGTTTAAGTTTTCATTCAGGTTTTTTTTCCAGCTTCTGTTTAGACTGCAGTGCCATCAACAGTAGCACTTGCCCAGCCAAAGAAAACAACATGAAGCCGGCAGTCAGGATGCTGATAGTAAATCAGCACTACCAAAGTGAAAACATTTATGGACTCGTGGGATAAATCAGTTGAATCAAGACAAACTTGGATATATTTTTATTCTTTGCTTTGGAGAGAAAGTAAATATTTTATCTTTGTTCTGTTTCTCAACCCAGTTTCTACTCCTCCTCTCTTTCAATGTACCTTTCCACTTTTCCCTGCCAAAATTTGCCTTTCTTCTTAATCTAAGTTAAACAACGCAGGACAATGGTTTTCTCATAAAATACAGCATTTGGTCAACAACAACCAGAACCAGAGCATTGTCATGCAGAATTTTTTTCCCTGGAATATGGGGCAAGTACATCTCAGAAGCATAGTTACAACACCGCCTGCCAAAATACTACTAGTCAGATTAAAGTCTTTACTCCCAAACAACCTCTAGAATACAGTCAGACACTTTCCTCAAAAACTGCTGCCACAAATGTTTGTTTCACAAGATTGAGAGAGAACAATACTGGATACTCATACTTTGTGATGCAGTGTCAAATTTGCAGAAATGAAAGAAGAAATGTAATTGAAGACATATATTGGAAGTAAAGAAATTACTGTATTATACTTTATTCTGTTCAGTTCAGAGACCAAAACATACAATATGGGTGTCAGATTATATGGTGAAAGGTTAGAAACATACAGAGATGGAGTTATAAGACAAGGCTGAATTTATTAATTCACCTCAAGTTCCAGTTCTGCTCATTCTAGTATGATTTTACTGAAGAGAAGGACAATATTTCCTCTAAGGCATTTTGGATTGTCATTCTGCAGGTATACTCCAGTCCAGAAAACGTGGGGAAAGCACATCTCTGGAATGTAGGTCTCACCCTATAGTTACATGACTATAAACTAGTTTGTCTCTTTTTACGCACTAGAGGCTTCCTTCTACTCTGCTAATTGCTTTGGCTTAGGAAAGGCTAACATTGGTATTATAGTATTTACTTTGGGCAGGGGCAAATAGGCACATCATGTTGCATTATTTCAGGTAGAATAATTTGCTTTTGGCATTTTACCATAGCTATTGTCCAAAAAAAGCCCCCTCAAAGCCACCAGCACCACACCCTCTGGAAAAAAAAAACCCAAACAAACCACAACAAAACCCAATCAAACAAACAAAAAAACCCCAAACCTGAACCACTTGCTTCCAGTTCTGCCTTTACAGACACATCTTTCCAAGTATGGTCTTTCCTGGTTTTGTGACATTATCATCAGCCTAGATTTTCAAAAAACAGTTGCCTGCGAACTAGACACAATTACAAAATCCCTTCAAGTACTCACTTTCAATATCTAAGTACTTTTTCAAATTTGGGTAATGATTTCTAAATTTGTTGAGGAGATGCCTGTGTGGTCATCCTTGCCCTTGCCTATGTTATTTTCGGACGCTGGTGGGGCAGGAAGCCACCTCTGTGCATCTCCCAGCATCCCTGGCCTTTGCTTGTCACTAAAGGTTTTCCAGTTGATCAGAGCTCTCTTCAGTCACTTGGTGGTCTTCCTCTCTGACTAATCAGCTCTAACCTCATTTCTTGATCAAAAGAATGGCCATTTTTGTTTTAGTGGGAACAAGCAAGGATTCAACAAGGAGCCGCTCTCCCCTCATTTCCACTTTTAAAGAGAACTTCCATCAGAAAGGAAAACTAGGGAAAGAGGAAAGTGCTTACCATCTCCTTCAATCACACGGTTGCAATGGAAACAAACATCACCGAATAGCTGAAGATGGAAAAGAAGTAATTAATTTTTAATGTAATTATTTTATTGAGGGCAGCTTTTCAAACTAGCAAAACATCTACTTTTCAGTTGATGAGCACAATCACTTTCCTATTAATTTCAGTAAAATAAAGAGAATGCTGGCCAGTCTGTTTTCATTTTCCAAGTGTGTTTTGCATCATGTCATCACAGAAAGTCTTCACAACATTAAAGGAAAAAACATTTGTTTTGCATCTGCTTGATTCTCTGTAAACACAATTATATTTTGTTTTAATACTTCTCTAATCCTAAACATTTGAAATACAGCAGTCGGTATCACACACACATTGTTACTCATCAGCCAGTTTAGCATTTGGAGAACATACTGCTGGTTTTTGAAAAAAAAAAAAAGTAAGGAGATGTTATTTAAAAAAAAAAAAAAGTAATATTCAAGCAAAAAATTATTCATTCTATTTCCAGGCTTAACATGTGTCCACAATGTAACAGATAAGAAGTTCCCAAAATGTTATATATTTTCTCTCATGGTAATAGTTAACCTAGTAAAAGACATCCACTTTACATACAGCTTTTTTCTGGTATATGCACTTGCCCTATCATGGCTGCAATGCTATTACTACTAATGTCACAGCATTTATTGTCTACAAGTACGCCAGCAACATTTCAATAATCTGCCCTTCATCACTAACATATTAAGAATCCACCTGTAATTAGCAGATGCCTTACAACTCCCAACTGTAACCAACCCCTAGTCTTGTGTGTATACAAGCAAAGAGGTGGACGTGATTCAATGCAGAAGGCTTCCAAATAAAAAAAGATCTACACATCGTGGTCCCAGACTATCCAATAAAAGGAGCCTGGAGATAGATGGTACCATGGGATATCACTTCTGTGGAAATGCAAGTGGTCACTAGGTGGTGTACTCCGACAAATTTAGTCTTAACAGTCTTTAGAAACCGGGTGAATGAGCTGGGTGATGACACAGTGCATGTTAACACACAATCTCAGAGTAGCAGCTGTAGGGTAAACCACACTACTCACTAGGGCCTACGAAGTGGC
>NW_009953295.1:2897132-2926976 GCF_000747805.2 Chaetura pelagica | reverse complement strand
GGGAAAGACGGGGTGTCATTTTCTTCTCTGATCTCACAGACATGTAAAAGCTCCTAACAGTTCTACTTAAGTGTCACAAAACTTGAAGAACAACTTGATACTGATTGTCCTGGCTACCCTTTGTGAAATAGCTGCAGTTTTCTTTCTCAATACAAGACCGATGTATAGAGAAACCCACAGAAATTAACTGCAGTAGAACATCTGCCAATTGGCATTACACCCAAGGGTGCCTATAAGAAAACAGAAGAATGTCCATGGGTTTCCCTCTCTATCTACTAAAACTAATTAATGAGTTTACCAATTGACACAATTTTTAAAAACACGCAACCCTACCTGATTGTAGTGGGTTTCACAATATGCCAAGCCTTTTCTCTCATAATGGCGATGACCCAGGAATGGCTTTTCACATTTTGCACACACAAAATGCTACAAAGAAAATGACAGACATTTTGTTTGTTTGTTTTCTTGGAAGTAATGCTGTTTTTTCTGGAAAGCAAACCAACCTAGCCCAATACTAACTGTTACTGAACTAGCTGTGCCATCTTGAAAAGGAGAATTAAAACTTTTTTGCTTCTACATTGAGACCACTATAATAATGCTCCTTTTAATGTCTTCAACATTTCAATCCAAAAGTTAAAAGAAGAAAAAACAAACAAAAACAAGCAAAGGGATTCTGATACATTACCAATGAACTGGATGAAAAGAGTTTAAATAATTGGCACCGACATTTTGTTCTTGTGAAGAAAGCCTTTGCTGGAGGAGATTTTCAAAACAACAGAAGGAATAGCCTGTCTGTCTTCCTAAATCTTGTACAGGGCCACAAAATATGAACCCTCACATAAAATGCTTTAGAGATAATTACATGGTAGGTTACTATGGAAGACATAAGCGTAGTAAGATACTCAGTAATATTATAGTTACCACAGAATTGTTCTGCCTTTCCACATGTATTTTTTTGGACTCTGAAATTTTCTTCTAAGGACATCACAGTGCTTCCTTTGATTACTGATATTAGATTCACAGTCACAGCTCTCTGTAATGTAGGAGATAACTCCTATTTCACAGTGGCAGACCAGCCACAAGAAGGGTGAAGACGGGATTAGGAGAAGGCATTTACTAATCATTGCTGCATATTTTGTTAATGAAATTGATCAGCAAAATCCCAGGTAAGTATGTTAATGTTTACATTTAGAAAAGACAATGCATGGTTTGATGTTTACCTCCACATGCCATTGTTTGCCCATAGCATTCACCACACGGCCTTCAATTGGTCTTCTACAAGCCCCACAGATGGGAACACCCATTTTGTCATGGCAGGGTAAGCAGTACAATTCTCCCTTCAACTCACGAGCATCAGCAGTAAGTTCCTTCCTGTTCAAAAGTCAATGAAGTGAGAGCATGAATAAAAGCACTGAACAATGTCAACTCTTCACAGTTTCTGAAAAGAAAAAAATAATTTTTAGAATTTGTTTTACAACTTGTATTTGCACTACAGCAATGCAGCAGCATCCAATATGATACAGTTCAATGTGGTTCAAGACGGATCAAGTCCACGCTAAATTGAGAACAGGCTGCTAAACAAGATGCACAAAGTGTGAAAACAGCTGCTGAGCTATTGTCATTCTGCATTCTGGCTATGTAGCACAAATGTGTGTGTACATGCTGAAGACATCTGGTTTATATTCTGGCACTCTTAGCACCAGTTTATTTTAGATTTACATAACTGTAACAGAAAGTAACATACAGCCCTCTACATCTACGTATATTTTCCCTGTTGTATCAAACTTCAGAGAAAGAAAACTAAAGACCCACATGAGCTAACTATGTTTATTTATTGCCAACTAATGATTCATGCTACTTCCAACGATGTCCCATGATCTGTGCATCAGTGCAGAAATGTGCTGCTTTGTATTCTTCAGTTGCAGAAGGTGATAAAACAAGGTGGGAGAAAGCTTGTAATAAAGGCTTTAAAAGGAGAGAACAATGTTTGCATTCGATTCAACTAAAAAGGAATAGCATAGATAAGGTGCTAATTCAAGCAGCCAATTTTTTTTTTCCTTTTGTAATAGAATAAAAAGCCGTCATTTTTTTTGCAGCTACAGAAACCATTATTTGTGTCCCTATCTCTTGCAGTACCACCTTGTCCTGCAGAGTTCAACCTTTCACTACTCCCCAATACATCAGCTGCTGTTTCAACTAAAGGCCCAATAGAAGTAACACACATCTGGCTGCAAGGCACCCAACCCTCACCCCTCTTGCCAGTTGCACAGGGCAGGTTTTAACTTTCAGATGTAAATCAGTGAAGCAAATAAACCCAACATTTTCCTGTTTTAGTTTGCAGAACCCAAGTTACCCGCAGTTTGCACAGTTGAAATGATCAGGATGATAAGGATCATTTTTGAATATGAGAGGCTGTTCATCAATAATGGCATGGCACTTCTGGCAAATGTACTTTCCCAGGCCTCTGGCTTTTTCCCTGTTGTGGCATGGACGGCAGAGATGTCTGAAACAACATAAAAAAGAGAGCTAAGTACTGGTATCACGCACTACAGTGCAAAATATAAAGCAAAAAAATTATTGAAATCTAATTTGTCAGCCCTTTCAGTAGAGCAAATAGTCTTAAAAAATGTCTTTGTTAGGTAAAATAAGTTCAGAAGAGGCAGGGTGATACACTTATTTTCTGTTATTGTTTCTTCAGCTCATGTGAGTTTAAGCTGTGTTAAACATACAAAACAAAGTTTGCAATAGATTCTCATTACTGAATGTTTTATTCTCAAAATCTTAAAAAATTAGATTGGAAGCACACACATGTCCTAATTCTGCAGAGAACTGTATATCATATTATACATGTGCCAATGAACATAGAACCCACTTGAAAAACATTCCTCTGATTGCAGTTGGTAAAACTATCCTACTCTATCAAGGAGGCCACTGAACTGAAAGTGATTATTATTAAATCAGGTGCTAAACTAGACCAAAAATGGAAACTCCAGCTGGAAAAAAACAAAGTAAAAATGTGTTAAAAAAATAAAGACAATGCCTCTGTACCTTTATGTTTTCTCTCTTATTATGTAAAACCAGTGGCCCTGAAAGGTCACTGAGTAGAGATTTTGCCAAGAAACCTGGTGCTGAAGTAGGTAAACTGTTAATATTTTATGTGCGTATTTTAAGATACCCATTCTTAGTTTTTTTAATGCACTCTTAGACCTTTTCCCCACAAAAGACACTTCAGTTGCTTGACCTCAACTAGAAAGTTTCAGGAACCAAAACCTCTCAGTCCCCTCTCTCAGTTGATTTTATTCATGCTCAGTCACAGAAGGAAGGATGAAGATCTACCTGCCAGCATTCTTGACAAATCCGATATCAGCCAATACTTGTTGGCAGATATCACAGCAGAAGCACTCTGGATGCCAGCTGTTGTTCATGGCTTTGATAACACGACCAATAATGAACTCGCCTGTAAGAAACACAACACTGGGATGTAAAATACTGTGCTAGAGAAAGTTAAAAGCAACCCACAACTGAATTGCTACAACGTCATCAGCCTCTTCCTCCCTCCCAAATCTGGTAGGATACATTGCTTTCAGTGGCACAGTTCTGGTTCTAAAGTCTGCAATTTGGGTTTGTTTGATTTTTTTTTTGCTATTGGTCAGAAGGTAACATCCTTGCTGATAGAGGACCTTCTGTTTTCTACATACAAGTCCTTCTACATGCACTCTCCACCTTCTCTCTGCAATCATCCTTTTTCAGTCCCTTCCCTGTTTTTACTTATCTGTCCCTAAGCCATTAAGAAATGAGTTCTTTATATAGTATGTCTTTCTAGTGTCCTAAGTATCTTTCTCTTTCTTTTCTTTCAGAAAACAACAATTTTAACTTGTCATGTACACAGTAGTGGTTTCTACTTTGCTAGGACCAAGCCATAATGGGACTCTATGCTCAAAGAACAACAGATCTGAGCTTGGGTGGCTGTGGACCTCCTGCAAAAAAACCCACAACCCATGGAGCCAAAACACAAAGCTGCAGTGAAGCTGCAGAACAGTCAGTCCAACACACACAACTTCTGACCTACCACAAGGAGTCCTAATCTCTGAGGCATTAAAAAAATAGCATGAGAACTACTGTTTTGCATGCATGGTGTGTGACTGTACAGCACAGGCAGTGGAGCCACGTCCAACACATGCGTTATTCAGTCATTCTCCATGTGTTCATTGTAGCCAAGGCCCCTGAGTGATGCCAAGTGTCCTGATTTGAGTCAGGATAAAGCAAATTTTCTTTTTACCAATTTTTTTTTTCTTCAGTGAACTCTCTTTTAAGCAGCACCTTGGCTGAAATTAACTTCAAGTTTTCCAGCTAGTGGACTGGTAAAACTTGAAAGTTTTTTGTTACTGCTGAGAGACCAACGACACTTTTCTCCACTTGTTGAATCTGCCGCTTTGGACACTAGAAGAGCAGAAGAGTCCTATCTACAGCCCTCCCGTAGGGAGGAGAGGACTAGGCAGAGGGCAAAACTGGCCAAAGAGATACTCGATCCATATATATTTAACACTTGGTATAAATTCAAGGATCATGGAAGTCAAGCCCTTCTTCTTCTTTCCTTCTCTTCAATCAATTGCCAGCACCCAGGGATGACTCGGTCTATCCATCTCCTTTGATTCAGAGACCTGTGCATTCCTGACCGTCACATCTCTTCCCTCAGCTCCTGTCTGCTCTGTCACTATCTCCATAAGCAGTCTGGGGCTTTTCAGAACTGCTCACAGCTCAGGAGAGTGCTGTGGGAGTTGCTGGGGGTAGGAGGTGGTGACAAGGTCTTGCACATTCCTGCACATATTTGTATATATTTGTACATATTTTATTTTATCATTACTATTTAATTAAAGCTGTCTAGTTTAGTTTTAAATCCGCAAAGCCTCTCTCCTTATTCTCTCTCCTTTCCTTACCTGGGTGGGAGAGGGAGGGAATAGAGAGCATTGTTGTCACTGGTTTAATTGCCAATCCTGAGTTAAACCGTGACACAAAGCCTCTGCCTAAAATGTGTTGGGAGCTTGGCTTCCCAGTGCCATGGAAGGCAGAGACCTGGCTTTGGAGAATGTGTAACTCAACCTGCCCAAGGGGAGTGACTGGGCAGGTAACTGATGTGGATGAAAACATCCAGCATGCAACTCTGTGGTGTTCCCATGAAGTTGTCGTTTTTCAAGAACAGCACCCTGTGGACTCCAGAAGTGTCAGGAATGCTCAATGCCTCATTGCTGACAACAGCCCCATTGATTTTGGCTGTACTTACTAAATCCAAGCAGTGGCAAAGCCACCTTATTGAGGTTTTAAGGGAACTGATGCTACAAGGAGCTAGGGCAGGAGCAGTGGGAGCTGTGCTGGCTGAGCCAGAGAAATCGTGGAGATAGACAGCATATCTCCTCAGAAAGCGCCATCAACCACCTTCTTCCTCTTTCCCAGCTTGGTCACAGCCACAGCTTTAAATTCAAAGATCCATAACATCTGCTTCCCTCTCCCTTGGTGTTCAACCCCTCCCTTCACATGGGAAAGGCTACACTGGGATAAGTGAAAGCTGTAGCATATTGCCTATGTCCCACAGAAATATAAGAGCTTCCAGACCAGTTTAAGCAATACTCAAGTAATGATTTCACAGTCCTGCCGAAGCATAATGTGTCACACACAGGGGAAAAAAACCCAGAACAAGCAAATTATTATAGTGCAGGACACACACAAGCATTGACATCAACAGTGGGAAATAAAACACGGCCCTCAGTGTTACACAGGGATGACATCAGATGCTGAAGCCTGATAAAGATTATCTCCACTTCAGTGGCACAGGACAGCATAGGTGGGTTACAATAGTCAAATGAGATGACAAATACTTGTTGCAGGGTTTCAGCTGCACAAGCACATGTGAGTAGATGTACATAACCAGGAGTCATGAATGGTCTGTTCATCAGATTGCTGTATCAACAGCTAAACTACTCAAATAATACAAACTTTTTATTTTAAATCCCATTGTTTTATGAACTTCAGGGAAAGCAGCTCCCCAAATTCTCTGAAGTCTAGTCCATTCTGGAAGTTCAGATGCTGAGCCTCACAGGGCCACCTCCAAGAGAGGATGTACAAGGGTTGCACATCCTCTCCCAGTGACATTCCCATTTCTGATCAGCGTGAAGTGTTGCACCTCAATGTAAAACTTACCACATTGATGGCAGCAAGGGGCAAAAAGCATTTGAAAATCATGTTCACAGTACTTCCTCCCTTCAAACTGCAAATGGAAAAAAATCTGAGTGTTAGAGGGATGCAAAGCGTGCCCTTAACATAAAGGCTGTAACATACCAGTTTGTTTCCAGATTCAATTAGGTAGTAAAACATGAGGGGCTGCACAAAAAAGCAGAGCATGTGCTAGGCATTAAATCCACCCACCTTAATTCATCACCTAGTTAGCATGTAGTGTTACTAGCACAACATTCCTCTAATACTGCTGAGAGTGTAAGGCATTTTCTCTCACCATTTGCATCACAAGAGACATCTGAATTTTGACAGACTGCAGAAACTCTGATGCAACTGAGCAAATTATGGGCAGGAAATTAGCTAAAGAAAACCTTTCCTGGGGGGAAGCATTCTCCCTGAATCCATTTGATCTCTTCCTCACTCTACATTTCCTGCAAGAATGACCCAGCATACCAGAGGAAATAAGTACAAGGGGAGGAAGGACACAGGAATCTTTGCAATTTATGGAAGAGCCAACATATGAAGGGAAACAAGGCTTTTCCTTTGGGATGCTTATTTCATAGAATCATACCATCATTTAGGTTGGAAAAAACCCTTAAGATCATCAAGTCCAAATGCTAAGGAACAACATTCACTACGTTGACTAGATGAAACAGAGAACCAAGCTTAAGGGATTCGGATTTGGATCTGAATCTTTTCACAGCTTAGAGAAGTTCAGCTGCAGTTCAAGCTCAGATAGAAAAAAAACCAAACATATGGGGAAAAAAGTAAGTTCTACAGCACTGCATTAGCAACTTAGCTGGAGAATATGTGAAAACATGTAGGCAATATGTCCTGAAATGAAGGGAAATGTTTCAATACTTTCAGGCACATCATTACTGGACACACAAGCCAACTAGCATGTCAAAACCAGACAGACAATATTAGGTATGCTATGAAATGTTTGAATTTGAATGTGCCAGTTTAAAACACTGAAAAAAGGGGGATAGCAGGAAACCCCATTTCTTTTTACTGGGTCTAAGACAAAACAAAACGAAGAGCATAAAATACTGCCCACAAATTAAGCTTCGGTGCATGGATACAAATTACAGCAATGTATTTCCAGATTACCTGTTTTGTACTATGAAATCCCAAGGTTCAAATATAATGTCAGTAATTACTCATGCAATATCCAAGCCATTGGTAGGATGTGGATCTAATGAAACTCTCTAGAAGTCACCAGATACATGAGATCAGAAACTAATTCCTATGCCCAGCTTGAATTGCACCTACTAGGAACAGAAAGATGTAAGCTTTATACCAACTCTTCCAGAAGTCTCTGCTAACAATTTATCAAGTGTTTCTTCAGTGTAATGCTCTAAAACAGATTATTTTTTTTAATTGGAGATTTTAATTTCTTTTTAAATTGAGGCACAGAATGCTATTGCTGTCTCAGAGTAATGGAAATTATTGGGTCATTGAGAATGGTGCTTTCTTCCACCCAGATAAAATCATTTTTTAAACTGAAAAGAATCCAAAAGCTTCCTGTTATGTGTAAACAGGTGGTCCAGTAGGAGATGCATAGGTTTGCTTGGATTTCAGAGCCACTCCATGTTTGATCTGGGTGGACTGAACACGTTTTCTTTCCCTTTGGTTTACATCAGGGAGGTTGGTGACCGTTCAGTCTTGTTTGTATTTTCCAGCTTCTCAGCTCATTTGTGCTACCTTTTGTGAATGACTCAATTCACCCATCAGAGAAAGCCTTAAGCTTCTATAACAAATGCCAGAGCCCATATTTTAAAAGCAAGGTCTTGTGACTGTGGTCCATATGTTCAATGGCTCTGCATAGAAAATTTCACCATGGCATAACTTTCAGCTGATCTCCACAATTTTTATCTAACCTAGTGGAAAGACATGCATAAAGTGTGTCTTTAAAGACTTCTAAGATTCAGTTTTTGGTTAAGCCCATTTTAAGAAAACACTCCAGCTGCAACTGGAATCAAAACAAATCTGACAAGTTCATGGCAGCTGTGCTTTCTTTTAATTTTCCTGTAGGTTATTTCAAACATCTTAGAAAAAAAGTCCAAACGGAAAGGAATTCACTCTCATTTAGGAGACGAAAGCCACATAACATTCCATTTTAATAAGACTGATAATATTGATAACAACAACAATACAGGTCCCCAATTACAGCTCTTGCAAGTACTTCGTAAGGATTTTGTTGTATTTTTTCTGTTGTTGGATGCACCTCTCTAAGCCCTTCTGTCCTGTTTAACCCCCAGCACAGCACTGAAAGAGTAGATTGGGCTTTTTCTGAAACCACCCAGCAAGAGGCTCTTAATTAACTGCTGGATCAGGTGTAGGAATTACCTTTCCTAACCTCTTCTGTCTGAAGGTGAGGTGCTCACACTCCCTAGTGGGACAGAAAGGCAACCTCTAGTAGGGAGGAGCCATTCTTGGACCGGAGAGTAATGTGGGTTGGAGGAAAAACTTGCTCACTGATTACAGTGGGGCCAACCTGTCCCTCTGGACTCGCTGCTCCTGAAGCTCTCCATTTTTGCTGGCTGCTCTGCTGCTGCTAGTACAGGACTGTACGCTGCTACTCGTTCTAAGATTCTGCAACAGCAAGTCCAGGGAATACATGGCTTCCAGGTCATGGAGTAAAAGCAGATCAGAATTGCTATAACTTCTGAAGGCAAATCATGATGAGTTCAGAAATTCTTCTAGCATGTGCTTCTGGTAATTTCTGTTTAGGTTGACTGCACAAGAACACATGCTAAACTGATGATACTGAGCAAACCTGAACACAAATATTCTCTAGCAAGCCCCATGGAACATTAAGCACACAGCTCTTGCTTACATCCTTATGCAACAAAGCCAACACTGGCTGGTTACAAATCCGTATTATAATTTCTAACATAGGCTTATAAGGACACAAAAAAATTTCCTGCCTTGCTGTGCAAACTCCCAGCTGCAGATGGGCCCTGCTCTGGTGTGGCACTGCTTGTGCCTGCAAGCAGTTTGGCTCTGAAGCCAGACTGTGGCGAGTTGTGCTGATGGAGGTCCCTGCAAGCAGCCCAGAGACACAGCCTGTGGTGCAGGAGACCTGCATTGGCATTTCTTCTCACGTAGCCTGACCAGTTCAGCCCCTGCTAATGGAACAGAGTGTGAAAACTTATCACTGCAGCGCTTGATGGCAAATGTGGTAAGCGGCTTAATGACTAACTGGGGTAACTCAGCAAGGTTTGCAATAGGCCGCAAGAAGAATATTTGACTTCTCAATTGCTAAGAGCTGGAAATCATTCCCAAGAAACACTAGCTTAGCTAAACCTGGCACAGAACAAACACCAAATCATGCTGAGTGACCAACAATGCCTGTGTTTACCCATAGGTCACTTGCTCAGAAAAACATGTTACTTGGCCACACCTCCAAACATGCATTTTCTCAAAGAGTGTATTAAGCTAGTCAGAGGAAGATAATCTTTCTGCCTGCCTTCTCCAGTCACTTTTTTTTGACAGTGATACAAATCAACTCAAGTCTTTAGAGCACTGCCAGCCATCTCCTGAGTATTGGCCAAACTGATCCCACCCTTTACTTAGGGTTATCCCTCTCTCTCCCCTAAATGCTGTCACCCAGGAAGTTCCAAACACTCATGCCAAGATGCTGAATAAAAGAAAAGCAAACTGTTCCTTTGTCCTCCCTTCTCTCTGAGCAGCACCACCAGGAAACTTGCAATTGTCCCACTGACCACTTCAGTGCTAAGTGAAAGCCATTCTGACTGCATGGGACACATACGAACACCCTAAACAAAACAGACAGAGGAGAAGGCCCTGCCAAACACTTCCCAGCTAAAACAGCCTCAAGGGCACAAGGGTTGTGATAGCACAGGTATCTACTGACCTCTCCACCCTCTAAAAGATGCCCAGGACAGGCCAGTATAGATTGGGGAGGAAGGCTGGGTAAGATTTATGAGCCATCACCTGAAGGCTGTTAGAGGGCTTAAGCAGACAGAAAAGCACGTCTCTTCAACAGCAGCAGACAGACTTGCTGATGTGGAGAGAAACTGCATGATCTTGTGGTATACAATAGAAGAGCTAGAGTCAGAAGGGTGATGTGAACTTCAAGCCACACACAAGTCTTCACATATTCATTTAGTGCTCATCAAAACTATTTTACCTCTGTAAAAGCTGTGGCAAAATAGTGTCTATTCTTCGTTTCGCTATTTCCACTTTCTGTGTAACAGTTCTGAAGGACAAAGCATCTACATAGCCTGAAAAAAAACCCTAGCAATGTTAACTAAAATATGTTTAGTACATGAGGCTGTTTTAATTCCTGGGAAATTCTATCAACACTCACTTCTGACTTACTGTCTTTAACAGGAGGTGTAACTTGGCAGTCAGAGAGTGCTCAAAGACCAGTATAAATAAGAACGTTAACAAGGTGGCAGCAGAAAAAAAAAAAGCCTACATCCAATATATCTAAATAACACCAGGATACTTGCCCCTGGCAAGGACATTCAGATACGGCCATCGCGAGCAACAGCGACATCGTAATATTCCTGGATTAGGTGCAAATGTAACTTCCTTTCCACTGGGGTCCTCCCCCATCCTCTAGGAGACACAGGCTGCCTAGAGCAGGATTTCTCAAACTTTTATTTCAAACAAAGTACCATTGAACTTTCTGAAAGAGGTCCCTGAACTATCCCACTGTTCATAAAAGTCAGAAAATGGATAAATAAAGTACTCATTATGGAGAAAAAAATACATTTTATTGTACTAATTCAATTTTATTAACACAGTTACAAATATTTTAGTTCTAAACCATTTGTATCACTTTATGCTTGCCTAGAGTCTTAACACATCAGGATTCCTTGCCTTGCCTGCAAGCAGGCAACAGCTCAGTATGCATTAACATTTTTAATGTAATGTGAATGTATCTAGAGGGGGTGGGTTTTTTGGTGTCTTTTTTTTTTAATTGCTACTGCCTTGCAGCTCACCTTTTGAAGTCTTACGGAACACTCATGGCTCATTTACCACAATTTGTGCAACACTATCCCTATCGCACTTAAAAAATCTTTTGATCTTCAGAAAGGTGAGAGAAAACAAACCCAAAGAATCCCCTTTGCCATTCTCTTTTCCAATACACACTCCTTCCTCAGCCTCTCAACATGGTTCTGTAAAATTGTAAGTATTACTGTGGAAGATACGCTGTTGAGCTCTTGCCCCAAGGATGGCACACTGTACATGAGAGCACAGCACTGTGCTTTTAACACACTGCTCACCTTCTCTTCCAGTTCACAGCATGACATAAATCCTGTAGTCACTACTGTAAGTTGCAGTACAAGCTACTTCAGCGGGACCTTATCCCTCTCAACAGTAATACCCTGTCACACATCATGTACTCCTCCTTATACCAATCACTTCGTATTTTATGAACTAGTCTTAAGCTTTCACTAAAGCCACTTCATCCTTGAGAGAGCTGAGCCACATCCTGAATCCCCACTACAGGAGAAAGCAAAGAGAAAATGACACTGAGAACAAAAAACCCATCTGAACTGAGGGCAATATACCTGGGGCTGAGAAATATGAGTGAGAGTGGGTTTTAACTCTTGAAAACATGCAAGGACTGCTCATTTGGAATGCTCCAATTTGTTAAATGCAGAGTTAACCCTACTTTGGCCCTGTTTAGCTCGGGCTGTCAGCACATCCTCACCTCAGCATGCTGACTTACAGCTCATGTCTACAAACAACTTTTCACATGCTGTGTTGACCACACTCAACCCAGCAATAAACCTCCTATGGACCACAGGATGCTTGGGTTTACTTTTGTAGGACTGTTCCCCTCTAAGAAGCATGCTTTCTCTGTATTTCTGGTATGATAAACAGATTGCTTTCACAGAATTCAGGGGAAAAAGCCTGCACTGAGAGAGAAATCTCCAGCTTTTCTCAGCTCTGATAACAAGAGGCAACACATTTAAAGTATAAGGTATATAAGGTAAATAAGGTTATACACACTGATGTCCTCCAAACTGGCACGGAAACACTTCTGCTTTTTTGTCGCTCTATGGGCCATATCCTTTTGGAGCCCCATTCTTACCAAGGGACTTTCTAAGCTACCGATCTGCCCGCAGCTGCTTCTGGTATAAAAATGAACGTGGAGGGCCAAGGGTGGGGGGTGAGAGGGGCACTGTGCCCCCCTTACTTACCTCGTAGAAGAGCCCTTCAGGGAACTGCTGAAAGCACTGGGCACAGACAAAACACTGCTCGTGGTACAGCTCACCGTTGCTGTTGACAATTTTCTCGGCAGGGGCAAAGCCACCTCTGCAGCGCTCACAGATGGCATTTGCAAGTGCATTTGCCATGTTGCTGTCATTAAAATAAATAAAAAAAGAGAAAATTAGTCCAAATAGTCAACACCACTGGTTGCAGGTCTCTGTGGTTTGTTTTTTGTTTGTTTGTTGTTGGGTTTTTTTGTGGTTTGTTGTGTTGTTGTTTTTTTTTCCCCAAAGCCAACTGCAACTAATGCTAAGCTGCTCAAAACAAGTTTTTTTAATGGACTTAATGACTTGTGGCATTCCCTCAGAAATAAACCTGCCATTTTCCACTGCTCCTAAATTCTTCAGAAACAAAAACCCCACAAGGCACTCTAATAACTATTAATTAAAAAAGACAAACAGAAATATTGTTACTACAGATATATTTACAGGCTTTTTACGATGAGAAAAGGCAGGTAATTCAAAGAAATAATGTAAAATTACAAAATACATTAGAATTACAGAAAACAAGGGTAAATATTAATGACAATTGGCCACTGGCATGACATAGGAAAACATAGATGATAATTCCAAAATAATTCGTAATTATAAAATCTATATAACAGCATTGGTCCAAAAGCTCTAACTAAGAAATGTGAATGTAAGGTATTCTAGCCTTGCAGATATTACTGAAAACCAGTGCAGGTAAACAATTATTCCTTACATAAGCTTCACATAGCTTGAAATAATTTTACAAATGTAGTTTGAAGCCATGCAATTTTTGGTTTGTTTGTTGGGGTTCATCTCAGGGAGATCAGCTCACGGTGTGCTGGTGTCAATCCAGGGCCAAGGAGGAGGGTGGGAATGCTCTGGCTGCCTCTCTGCAGCCCATATAGGCCAACACAAGCTGGTGACCCCATGCCAGGAATGCAAAAATTACTCAAATTGCAACCTTTGTTGCTTTTCAAAGGCACGTGACCTTAAGATGACAGCGCAGTAGCTACTGTATCAGAGGAATTAGTTACTTCACTAGGATCAGGGTCACATCTGCAGACGGCAGTACAGCTGTGCTTCAATTAATCAAAGCTCCTGTGCCAGAAAAAGCCTCAATTCATTTTTTCTTCGTAACCACCTTCTTACTTTTATTGAATCTCTCAAAGCTATGCCTTTCAGGATCACCTCTCTGCCCTAATACCATTTGACAGCAGAGTGCAAATACAGGGCCATGCCCTTGTTTCATTACAATCTGAGCACAGCTGACAAAACCATTGACTACCTGGAAGCTTATTAAACAACTGACAATATTTTAAACACACGTGCACACAGGCCCATGTTTTGATACAGATATCATGCTGTGCCCATAAGTGCAGAGTCCTTAGTCCTCTGCAAGATGCCAACCTTTCCCTCTAAGGGGATATGAACTCCTGGCTCCCACCAGGTTCAACAGGACCTGAAGTCATTCCTTGCACAGAATCTGAGGGGGCCAGCAAACACATAGCACATGGTTTAAAAAGGAATGTGCTTTATCCGTTTCTTAACTGTGTCATAGAAAAGCCCTACACAAGGTCACATCTGACCAGTTATTATTAGCTGGCTTTTTTTTTTTTTTCCTCTCTCTCTCGAGATCTTTGCAGAAGAGGAAAACAGTAACTGCTATCTAAAATATTCACTGCCCACTCAATGAAATGAGTGAGCAAATTTCACAAGGAGATGAGGTAGAGACAGGTTTATCCCATACTATGCCATACATTACAGACAAGCCTACAAACTGCAGTGATTATCCATATAAGCTGTGGTTAACTATAAAGCTTGGCAATGGTCTCCACTAATTGTGTATGCTTTCTGTGGCAGAAAATCTCAGTCACTTCACCCCTTCTCCTTATTAATCTAAATGAAGAATAACCACAAGACGAACCAGGACATTCATCCTCACCTCAACAGTTCTTGAGCACCAAGGACACTAAACTTAAAAAATTATTTCATGTTAAGAGCTGTCGGGCACAAAGAATAATCCAAGCAAAAACATAAAAACAAGTTCAAAACCAAATGAGAGCACAAAGCTTTCCTCCCTCAGTGTGCAAAAGTAATAGGAGTTGAAACACATCATATATGTAAAAACAGAGATGTATGTAACACTTCTGTATTAGTGAAGCAGTTTATCCACTTGCCCAAAATTGCAGGCACACAACCTGAAGTCAGAGAGACTACTTGACAAATTCAAATCCCATTTCAACTGCTGATAATAATTTCTGACACAATTAATGATGATGTTTAAAGCAACAGCTCAAATTTTAGTTGACAATTACAACTGGCAGTGTATCAAGCGGAACAGTGGCAAAGGCTGCATTACAGAATGGCTTGCATTGCAAGCCATTGCACAAACTGCCCTGAGTTCAGATAATAAAACACATATGTACAATACACCAATAACGTCACCATAGTTACATCCTGAAGCTGAACAGAATGAACTTACAATCTTGCATAAAAGTCACAAAACTCTTTGTAGAGTTTTATCTCACTGTGCCTACGTTGCAGTTTTGACACTGGTTTCTCCCCTTCATTCCCTGCGGAGTTGTGAGCATCAGGAGCGACCTGGTGTGCAACCTCTTCATCCTCCGGGATGGGGTACGGGTGAGCTCTGCGCTGGAAGTCCATCTTTCTCAAACTGCTTTCCTGGGTGTATAATATCCTGTGCTTATACTGCAAAGAAGCTGCAGGCAAAGTCTGCAAAACAATATGCTGGACTTCCCCTTGTTCCCAGGAAAGTCATTTACTGTCGCAGCTCCGTGTCATGTAGCCGGAGCTGCTCAGTGCTCTGCTACAGCTTCAAGTTAAGAGTTCAGCGGCAGGGCAGCGAGCCCGTCACGCCAAGAGTTACTGATGCTGGCTGCGAGCACAGGAGCACATTCCCCTGCCAGGCCCTCATGCAACCTCGGGATGCTGGAAAGTGGCTTCGCTACCGGCTGCTGGTGGAAGTCGCCCAAGAGAGCTGCCTTAGGGGCAACCTATGGCAGCAGACACATCCACTGCCAAACTTGTCCACAGCCACTGTCTGCTGAGGAGGGGGAAGGTGGAGGTGGATTCCAGTAATATTTAATGGTGGCAAACCGTCAGTGGAAAGCACAGAGAGAAGATTTCTGTTGTTAGGTAAATATTGCTTTAATGCTACAATGTATTAACTACATTGTAAAAATGGCCTTTAATGTTCCACTTATGTCTTAAAGTCACACATGCTGAATTTATCTATAGGCATCTACCTTCTTGCCAGCACTTCACAGAAGGATGTAGGCACAGATGGACCATTAACCAAACTGCCAGGAATTCTATAATGGACAATATATGAAGAAGGAAAAACAAAACTTGATTTCCAAAGATGTTCTGTGTTTAGAACAATTACCTAATGTAAGAACACTTACTGAACTAATTTACTGTGGGCATTAGGAAACTGAGAGAGCAAGACCAGGAAGAAAGAACAAAATTAATAATTCCTTCACCACAAAATGCCCTCCCAATGTTGCAATTATTTCATAGTTATATTCTATTAAAAATCCTGTTGTGAACTGCTTACTAGGGAAGGCAGGGTCGACTGGCTGAATTTCTGCAGCTAACAATTACAGCCCTGCAAGCTCTGATTGCTTTAAGAGCAGCATTTGTGGCAGATGTGGCACACTAAGCTTCCAGGAACTCCTAATTCCAAACAAAAGTTTTGGGAAGCTGTCCTGACTAACTGTCTCTAGCACTGAATTGGCAAACCCCATGCACTTTGTGCTCATGACACACGTTTGAAAAATCTGCTAGTCTGTGAGGGGCCATGAGAAAGCAGAGGAGAGGTGACCAACATAAGGAACAAGTAGAGAAATGAGGACCAGAAGATGACAGGGGGTCCAGTCAAGGCTACTACTTCTTAATGCCTTCACCTTCCTCGTACCTACTGCGGAGGGTCTAGTTTGTGATAGTTTGGAGCCAAATCTCTCCTCACTTGCTGGGTCAGCTTGCTTTGCAAGCATACAGCAACACACACGCCACTCTCCACAGCAGGCCTGGGCTCACACGTAGCCACTTTTGTGCAGCCTGGACAACACAGGACTATACTTCTGCTGCCACCAAATTTGTGGGATGGGTTTGGTCAGGTGTCTTTCCTTCACTTTCCCTTGGCAGGAAAAAACTCTGGGCAAGTTATTCCCCTGCACCACAGGACACCGCAGAAGGTGCAAACACGGCAGCATGACCTTGCTAATCTACCCATCTGTAGGTGTGATTATCCATCTTGCACCAGAGCTACAGGGAGTCACAAGTTCTAACAGGCCAAAGGAGGCTGCACCCTCACCACTCACACATCTTGGCTGGAGTTCAAGCCCTATTTTTATCTGTCATGGAGCAATCTCCGGATCAAGCAATGCTCAGGTTGTAGCCCTAGGCCACAATGAACTTGCCAGAGCTCCACTGCAAGAAACAGCATGGGAAGAAAAGGTTTCTGTGTCTGCTGGACCACCAGTGATGAAAGCCAGTGGAGCTGCAGACATTGTGATGCCAGCAGTCCTTCTCCATCCTACTTCTCAAAATTTCCTGCACAGGTCAATGGTGAGATTCTGTGGGTATGAAAAACTCCAGGAAGCCTGACTGAAATGGACTAATCATGCCTATTCATGCAGGACCAGTGCAGGTGCACCAAGTCACTAAAGATAAAGAACAGGAAGTCAGTCTGTCTCTTCCCCTTATCACTGACTATCTACTCAATTGTTTTCTTGTATTTTGTCTTAGATTGCAAGCAATTCTCCTGGAAGGCTGCTACTGTGAATCAGACAGCCCTAAAGAGTTTCTTTCTCCCAGTGGATTACTTCAGTCCTTGCAGTAACCTGAAATCCACAGGCTACTAAGGTGGCTGTAAGCCACTTCTACTGCCTTGTGTCTTCTGGGATCAACAGGAAAATACTTACTTTTTCAGCTTGCTACTGTGCAGTCTGCTGTATGGCGGTAGCCAAGCAAGTAGTACAGCCAGTCAGTGCAACAAGATGTCCATCCAAAAAGCCTGTTGTAATTTTCCTCCCTTTTTTTCAGGAAGCAGTCCTACAAGGTTATATGACTCTGTGTGTGCATCAAGTAGAAGCTGCCTGATTCTCAAGGCCTGTAGTCATTGCTGTTGGTGGAATTACTCCCAATTTGTTTTCCATTAAGCAAGAAGCTTGCCATGAGTTTAAAAAGGGCTTTTCTGCTACTGAAGCAAACCACAGTTTCTACTGTAAAAGTCTCATAATCCACAAATCCAGAGCAGCTGGCCATCTTTCTCTTTTCTGACATTTTTCCAGAGGCATGCAGCCAAGGTCTGAAATACACCCTTAAAAATACACGGCATTTTCATTAGGGAATTCTAGGTTACTCTGAGGTGAAGTGTCCATGGGGAGCAAGAAGCGTATGGGGGCTGTTGATTTGCAGCAGCAGCTTTCCAAGGGCGCTCCTTGGGATTTGGAACAAAACCTACTAGCCTACCGTTAAGGAAGCAGTGATAAGGAGAAAGTTAAGAAGCTGAGTATTTAACTAGAAAAGGTAGGTAGGAAGGAAGAAGACCAAGAGGCTTCCGCTGGCACACCGAGGATCTCTTCAGAAGCCAAAGCCAATGGTGGGGAAGGTGCTAAAGGAAACAGCAGAAGCCGGGGCAGGGGGGCACTGGAGCTACAGAGAAGCGCTTCGGGAAACAACAGCAAAAACAGCCACACTGCTTTCTCATCACTGATGGACAACTGCTGTCTTCCTGCTCACACACTGCTTTCTCTGGAGAACTTTCAAATCCAGCTGCCTGTGCTGGTGGCTGGCAGAAGCAGACAGGGACTCTTACAGAGAAGGCTCGGTGGCTGGCCAGCCCCTCTGAGTGTTTCGCTCCGTGCCACAAATAGATGTGCCGAGCAGTCACGGCTCCAAACAAGGTCCTTGGCAAAAGCAGCTGCTGCTTGGCAACCTACTTGTGCCACCGTGAAATATCACTGCGTCACCAGCACTGTCAGGAGGCCACGTGCCCTGTCGGATTATGCCAGGAGGGATATGTAAGCACAATGCATCCCTCTGCTTCCCACATAGGTAAGGGTGATTTCATTTTAATTATATTTAACATGGATGCTATGCAACAGTCCTCAGACACAAAATACAGAACAACTAGAAGAGAAGTTCTGCTGGAAAATATGCATGGACTTGCAGTGCCCTGCAATTTTAAAAGCACTAATTGACCTTTTGCATCTTTTTAAATTGAAATTAAAAACACTCTTGGGTTCTGGTTGCTGCAATTGTTTACCTCTTAAGCAATAAAATACTTTCTGTGTTAAGCTGGTCTCCTAAGGCAATTTTAAAGAAGGTATAAATCTTTTCTATAATAAAGATGCATATTACAGGTAGGATTTTCACATGTGCTCAGCACTGCTCTTAACTTCTGTTTCTGTTAAAAAGGATGGAAAACCATCTTGAAACCACTGTAATAAAAACCAGGTGAATTCTGAGTGCTCCTGTAAGTTCCATCCTTTACTCTTTGCCACAAAAAGCATAATTAAGTTTATGCGGTGGGAGTTTAAACAGAGCAAATAAAAAGGCAACTTTATCTGTTTAATATGCTTCAATACAAATTTATTCTAGTATAAACATGTCCAAAAAATGCGTTGGCCTCTGAAAACAGAGAAGGTTCACATTCAATCTCTCCATAAGGAAATGAATATAACTGGAATAAACAGGTAGGCAGCACCTTCCTACACAACTTTTTATTAGCCTTATCAGCATACTGAAAATCAGTCTCTGACGGGAATCATAGAAAGGGACAACAATATTTCATTAAAACACTTTCTTGTTGCAAGTAATATCTTAAAAAACTACTGTCTTTTCTTCCTGCTGGTTAGAAACATTACTATATGAAGCCATGCTTAATGTAAAACAGAAAAAAATATTTATCAAGTACAGATACTTGATACTCTTTAAACCAGCCATCTTCCTCCCCCATTACTGTTTTTTAAATCCTACAGACAACAAAAAGACATGGTATCATATATGAGAAGCTCATGAGAGCTCTAATAAGTTTGTATTGCATGAGATACAGCACACTATCAGTTATTCTTAAAATATGCACCCTGTGTAGCTGCTTATACACTTAACTATGGTAAATACATACAGTAAATATATAAATATATATATTAAAAATATATATGTCTAAACTCTTCCAACTCGACACATTTTAAGGATGCTTTTGCAACAATGGATTTCATACAACAACATTAATATTCCATTTCTAATTTAAGAATAATTTAAAAGATCAGCTACTCAGTATTAGGGGCTACACATCAAATGTCTCTGAGACACTCAGTCTGAAAAGAACCATCTTTTCAAGACTGATGAGTCAAGGTCAGGCCCAGCAAGCTCAGAAGTGTTTTTCTGTTTGAACACACACATAGTGAACTTCACAACACCAAAATCAAGTTCTAAAATGTGAAAGTGTTTGGGCAGAATAGTGTTTATACTGGTGGAAATCAAACCACCACAGAAACAAGGGACACACAACAGAGCATGATCAGGCAATTGCAAGCAAACTGCAACTCAGTGCATGTGTGCTCCTTCCCTGTTGCTAAAGAACAGAGTTGAAGTTCAAATACATAAAAATGTATGAGGTTTATCTTTGGATTTTCTGACATTTCAGGAAAACAGTATCCTGGCTTTTATCAGGAATTGTGCAGGCAGCAGGAGTAGGGAAGTGATCGTGCCCCTGCATCCGTGCATCATGGATGAGGTCGCAGCTCAAGTACTTTGTGCAGTTCTGGGCACCTCACTGTAAGAAGGACATTGGGGTGCTGGAGCGTGTCCAGAGAAGGGCAACAAAGCTGGTGAAGGGGCTAGAGCCCAATTCCTAGGGGAAGTGGCTGAGGAACTGCTTTTTTTTTTACGCTACAGAAAAGGAAGCTGAGGGGAGACATTATCTACAACTACCTGAAAGGAGGTTGTACTGAGGTGGATGTTGGTCTCTTCTCCCAAGTAACAAGCCATAGCACAAGAATAAATGGCCTCAGCTGTGCCACGAGAGGTTTCTTCACACAAAGCATTGTCAAACTCTGAAATAGGCTTCCCAGGGAAGTGGTGGAGTCACCATCTCTGGAGATATTTAAAAGATAGGTAGATGTGTTGCTTAGGGAAGCTGGTTTAGTGATGAACTTGGTAGTATTGGATTAACGGTTGGACTTGATGATCTTAAGGGTCTTTTCCAACTTAAATGATTCAATGATTCTAAAGCACTGCACTACCACATTTCTCTTCAGAGTAACAGTTTCTTAACACCAATATTCAGTTCACCTCATCTGTCACTGAAACCCACCAAAAATCCTTCACCAAATCCTTAGTGTAAAGCCAGCCTTTGCTTCTGCCTCAGTCACCCACCCACACACCAAACACCATAACCTGAGTGGTTCACCCAGGAGCTATAATTAATACCATGAGTCATGACACCCTGGCTACCAGGCAAGACTTCCAGTATGTCCACGCAGTTCCTTGTAGGGCAGAGATAACTGCAAGACCAGGCTCCCTGGCTCACAGTGACATCCTTATTATAGTCACGTCTCCATTGGGGACACCACGCTGAGGGCTGACCTTCAGCTTTACTAACCAGCATGTCACTCCCACACACACCTCCTCTCAAATATTACTATTAATCTACACCTCCAGCAACATAAACTCTCAAACCATTTTTCACCTTCATTAAGTTTGTTTTTCTGTTCTACATGAGGAAGTGCAAAGTTTTTCAATGAATTAATTTGTTTGGGGCAGAAGTAGAATGCAGTAAAGAAGACAACTCTTCAGCTGTTGCTCTTCTCTCACATATTATATTATAATTATCAGTCATTCTAGGTTTTGGTTTCACATTTTTCTCTTCCTGCATTCACTGCAACATCACCAAGCTTTAAAATCAGCAGAGGATGACAGACAGCTGAGCCATCTGCAGTGAACATTGCAGACTTAAATAATGGCCCTAATGTTCAACTGCTGAAAGAGAATAACCAGAAGCAATTTATGTTCCTAAGAGTCAAGCATGAGTAATGCATCAACAAATAAAGCTAATACAAAATGGCAGTGCTTTCAAACTTCATTGTGATAGTCTTAACATTTGGGGCAATAAAAACCTCAAAGGTTTGTACTTTATTAGCTCTTCAATAGTAGCAGCAAATACATCAAGTAAGTATGAATGAATTTCAGCAGCAGCTAGTGCAAAGCAAAACTTCCACAGGTTTTCCAAACTGAGGGCTTTGGAAACTATAGCAAAGTTTTTTTAGAGTAATGGTTTCCACCACAACAACTGACTAATCCTGAACCAGCAGAGCAGGAGTGAATGGTTACAATATACATTGTAAGACTTCTGGTGAGGGAAGTTGTAGAAGTTATCCCTTGCAACAGCATACTGCTGAGATTGTCTGAAGGAGCTGAGCTTGGCACAACAGAAGAAAAGGGAAGGCAACACGGTCCTGTGCTTTGGATCAGATGGGTTCTGCCAAACCTCATTCCCCTTTGCTACATACCATGAAGTGGCTATAATTTGAGTTGTAGCTTTAGAAAGGAATGTTGTTTAAAACTAAGCAATCAATTGTACACTTCAGGCAAAATACATTACTTGCAACCTGGTACCTCATGGAGCTATCCTGAAGCTGCACTGCAACCGTGTCCTTTTAAAATATATATATATATAAAAGGAACAGCTTTTATAATATATCAGAATATAATGTATGCTTCAGTTTCTTATGTCAGCAAGGAGATATGTACAAAATGATATTAGAGAAGCCAAACATCAAGCACGACAAACAGCCTTTAAAGCAAACTTTCCATACCGGAACAAAAAGGTGACTACCCAGGGTAGTTTTGAGTCATGACTCCGAGTGGGTAACATTTTTCCCATAACTGCATAGGAAGAGAGTTAAAAGGTAGACTTAACTCGGAATCAAGAACATTACGATCCATGAAGAGTGTGGCATGCATGGATTTAACATGCTGGAAAAGACAAATGTCATTTCATATCCGCTTCACCTTTGTCCGTTCATTCCTTGCTGAAACAGCTTTTATCTTTTGAATCTTTAATTTTAAAAGGCACAGCTGAGAAATGCTGCCAGGTATTGCTAGCTGTGTGTGCCAGTACATGTGCCAGAAAAACACTGCATGTCACAAACCCTGTAGGAAGTTCCTGAGCCACAGCTGGTGGGATTACCACCAAAGGAAATCCCATAACAGGCCAGATCTTGCCTTACACCTCCCTCCACAGGCATCAGCTTTTTGCCACTGTCAGAGGCAACATACTTGGCAAGCAGGAGCCGTTACCATGTCTGGAGAGCATCACATAAAAGGCCTGTGGTCCTCATAAGGACACTGTTAGCTTTGCATTTCCTAGAACAGCTCAGAGCCTTTAAGCTTGTTCTTCCCAGTGCCTGCAAATTGGTAATTTTTATTAAGTGGAGACATTGACATAACTTAGTTTTCCTCTCCTCTGCAGAATACCTCCATGTGTAAATTCATGTCAGGGTGACAGACTGCACTCAAAGGAGAACTTAATTACAATGAAGCACAAGCTATCACTGTACATTTTCTGTAGAGAACACCTCTGATAAGGTACTATCAAAACACATGAAAGCAAAAGCAAAAAAAAAGAGGAACCTACAACTCATCTTTAGCTGGCTAATCCTGTGAGAAAGAGCAATGAAAATCCTAATTGCTATAGTCATTGAAGTGTAACAATTTACCAAAACAGATTTTTACAAGGAGGCAAGCATAAGAGGAACAGCAGTAATTGCTTAGGTTTCTGTTACGCAAGCAGCTACCTCAGGTCATTTGGAGTCATGGGAGGTGACAGTCAGTGTAAGCAAGTCAAACATTGCTTAGGAGTTATTATGCAATGCAAGAGACAAGGGGTGAGAGAGAAGGCAAGAAAAAAGGGTGTGTTGCTCCTGTTATTTTAACCCCTGGAGCAAGTACAGCACAAATGAGAAGTAAAGCCTGTAGTCATTTGTATACCTCAGACAAAGGCTCAATGTAAATTTTAAGTATTGCAATATTCAAGTATACGCATTAAGCACATTTTTGCTGGCTGGAAGTTACTATAATCAATAATAGTAAATCAGTGTTACGTTTACATGAAAAAATCTTCTCTTCATTTACAGTAGCTAGCAGATGAGCCAAAGTGTTTTTTAATTAAGAGTCCCCAAACATCTGATTCAAATAAGTATTTCTAGGTCCCAACTCTCTACTATCCCAGCAGAGCTTCCAACCACAAAAAATTAAAAACTAATGTCTTTGTGGCCTAACATCTGTTTCCAAGCTCCTCCTTGTTTAATAAATGTCTTTATTTTTACCGATGTGTTCAATAGTTACTGCTTTACCTCCTGACACTGGCTTTGTGAGCAAGTGAAACATCTACATACAGCAGGAAGCTATAACATTTCTTATGCTATTAAGAAATGTTACCAGTCAAAATCAAATTTTAGAATGCCCAGAGGCATCTGAAAGCCCAACTGGGTCCCTGCTTCTCCATACAGTCTCCGTCCAACATCATCTTCTCTCCCTCCTAGGATGAGAAGAGCAGGTCCTCAGAGAGCACGTGTGGCTGGAAACAGCTGCACACCTTGGCTGGCTGCTACACAGGGGTTTTTGATGGTAGGCTGAGATTTGTGACCTTGCAAAACTCCCCATATCTCATGAAGAAAGGGAGGCACTCAGCCCTACCGCATTGCTGATGTTTTGGGGATTTTATTCATTTGTTTCTTTTTATACTCACCTACGAGCTCTGCAGTGCAGTGCCTCTTCCCCCAAGGCTCAGTGGGACGCAAGAATGTGCTTATGTCTCCTATTTCATCTGCAAGGGAGTCTTTGTGCATGAAATTTTGGGGCACATCCACATGCCTTCCAGCCTGAAGTCAGTGTGGAGAGGCAGGCGGGAGCCTGAATGGACTCAGATGATTGCCTGCACCTACTCCTGCAGATGCACCCACCAGCTTCAGCAGCAGAACGCAAAGGGAAGGCAGATACTTCAAAGCTATTACTGTGGAAAATGTCTATGGTGCTTCCTGCACAAGAGAACAGAGCAGTGAACTACCTGAGTAACTGACAGCCACCAACCAAAGCTTGCCAATGATTATTTGTTGCAAATGCTGAAATGTACTGTTTGGTAAAAACTTGAGACAAAAATGGCGATTGTCAGGGGGAAAAAAAAAACAACAAAACACAAAGAAAAAAATACAACAAAAAAACCCCAACGAACACCTGCCCCTGCTTTTCCCAGTACCTTATATTGAGCTTTGGGAAAGTCATAGTTTAACCCCAGCCAAAATCAGCACAGGAAATTATTAGTATCAGTTTTTTTAGAGGAATCATTCTATTTTTAAGAGACCATGGGATGAGAAGGGGAAAGAGCAGAAATAGCAAGCATACCACTACTGAAGTGACTCCTAATGATTAATCCTAAATATACATGTACAATTTACTTTGCTGAGAAAAGCAAGAAAAAATAGCTCAGCTTACAGTCAGAATTTTTTTGTGTCATTTTCTAATGGCAAAGCAAGACAAGATTTATCAGAGATGTCATTTTTTTTCCACCAAATCAATATAGCTGGACAAGAACAAGTCTTCTCCATTCTGCAGACCAGTCTCTCGGGTTGTATTTAGTTCATTGACTGTTGCATCTGCTGCAGACAGGGGAGATGAAGGTGCCAGCCAGTCCCCTGCACTTTGAAATCTGCACCTGGGCAGCATCCTGTGTACTTAAAGGTCTATGCACTAGTGAGCATTGCTCATGCAGGGGAAGAAAGGACTGGATTCAGCCATCTCTATCCCCGTGGAGGTCTAAACCAAGCACATACTTGTTCTGTGCAAGTTCAAGAAAAGGATGAGCTATCCACATCACCTTGTACATGGGATGGACAGGCTCCTGCTCCCTGTAACATGAGTAAAGCGCCAGTAACATCTATAGCAGCAGATTTAAAGACAGCCAGAGAGGATTTTTAGGTGATACATGAAGTGGCAGAGGTAGAAAGAGAAGCTGCATTTCCCACTCCCATCAATACACTGTGCTGTCACAGCAAAGCCTGGGACTCCTTTCACCTCACCACAGCTGATGGGATAATGGGCATGTGTTATGCCAGAAGGAGATGGGGTGGAAAGATGAGACAGGCTCCCTGGGAGGGCAACTCACTGCATCATAGGACAGGTTTCTAAAACTAAGGGGATGAACTCTGCTCTCCCATCCCAGTCCAAATCTCAGTTGAGCTTAGGGCTTTTTATGGTTATGGGTGGCTTCCCTTGAAATGCCCTCAATCTCCTCAATGAAATGTATTCTGGAAGTCACCCCCAGCCCTCTCAGGTCTTCACTGCTGCTGGTGGGACAGTTCAGCCACCAAACCATACCACATGCAACACTGAGGTAGCTGGGACACATTTTGAGCTAGCAATGAGCACCAGACTGTAAACTACAGCACAGGTCTGGCTTCAATGTAAGGCATCAAACCCCTTCCGCAGCAGGATGAAGAATCACAGCAACTGGCTGGGCAAGACAGGCAAAACCATGCACTAAAGTAAGCTCTGCTGCTTGTGAATCAGGTTCTGCAGATAGCCACAGCTGCATGAGATGAGCTCCCCTCCAGATGACCTGGCACCTACTTGCTAGAGCAAGAGGTGTTTGGAAAGACTCCGTTAAATTTAAATATTTAATTAGGAGCTCCTACTGTAAATGGAAGTCTGACAAGCTATGAAACTTAATGCAAAGAGCCAAACTACATTCTAACAGTCTTTCCTGCAAAAGACTGAGGGAAATGTGTGTAGAAACTGACTCATTGTAAACTGAACAGCAGATCTGGAAGACAATGATGAGGGTCAAATGTCTGGCTGAGGTGACAGAGGTTGCAGAATGTAAAGCTTGCCTTCCTGTTGTGGAGCTCAGAGTCCCATGGCACACAACCTCTCATGAAGTTATGTCAACATAGAAAATTCTTTTTATACTGGAAAGATAATTGTTTCAAGAAATTTTGGTTCCTGTAAAATAAAATGTGATTCATTAAATGATAAACATATGCTCTGTACATGATTAGGAGTTCCAGTACACTGCTTCACAGTGTTAGCAATCTCAGGTTTTTAGGTATAAATGACACGGAGGTTCCCAGGAAAGGGCAAAAGCTGAGCTTTGGCACCAAGCTCCCCCCGAGCTGCTTTGCGGTGCTGACACTGCCAACATTTGGCTAGATCTCCACCACAGTTTGCGGCACACAAGTCCCCATCCTGCCGAGCAGCATCCACCTCCTGCCATGACGGCTGGACGTAGGAGCTGGCACTACAGTGGTGCTTGTTGCAGCAGCAGCACAGAGGCAGGCCAAGACACCCCGCAGCCAAGGCAACAGGGTCTGAAGGGCTCTCCACTGGGATACTTAGTGCTGTTTTGTGCTTTACCAGAGGCACACCCCAGCCCAGATCCCAGGGAACTGCTACAAAAGCAGACAGAGACCTCAAGAAAGGTAGGAGAGAGAAATCTTTTACTGGGGTAAGGTATTAAAGGCTGGAAAATGAAAACTAGCAGATAGCATGTATAACTCTAACAAAGGGTGATTTTCCAACATTTGGCTAGATCTCCACCACAGTTTGCGGCACACAAGTCCCCATCCTGCCGAGCAGCATCCACCTCCTGCCATGACGGCTGGACGTAGGAGCTGGCACTACAGTGGTGCTTGTTGCAGCAGCAGCACAGAGGCAGGCCAAGACACCCCGCAGCCAAGGCAACAGGGTCTGAAGGGCTCTCCACTGGGATACTTAGTGCTGTTTTGTGCTTTACCAGAGGCACACCCCAGCCCAGATCCCAGGGAACTGCTACAAAAGCAGACAGAGACCTCAAGAAAGGTAGGAGAGAGAAATCTTTTACTGGGGTAAGGTATTAAAGGCTGGAAAATGAAAACTAGCAGATAGCATGTATAACTCTAACTTTTTTTTTTTTTTTTTAATACAGAAATTCTTCCAGCATATCCTGAGGACACTGGCATCTCAAGTACATTTTGGCCCAGGATTAGAAAAATATGGTACCTGAACTGAGAAAGCAGCTTTCAGTGAACTGTTCCTCGAGGGCTGATATTATTTAACACACGTGGATTAATATGTATGTAAAACAAAATACAAAGGCACTGGAACAAAGAACTGGAGAGAGAAACTACAGGAGGGCATTGCAAGTCATGGAGGATGGCAAGCTATATTTAGGGGACATGAAAGAAACCTCTTGTCTTTCTTGTGGACTCTAGATACTCTGAAAGCACTTGCTAAGGACAGGCATCCAAGCCTCGCCAGGGAAAGCACATAAAAAAGCTAGGTTTCCGGTGTTAAAAAAGGAAAGAACTTTTTCTCTTCATTCCTGATTGCCCTTTGCCCTGTTGTTTAGTCATTATTTTGTATTTACAATGGCATTGCCATTTATCATGGAGAATGCAGTAAAAATGACAAATAAGGCTGCCTGGCAACACACTGAAATATCACAAAATGGGTTAGGAAGGAACAAGGGTTAGTTTGAATAAGAACCATCTTAAGCTATTAGCAAATATAACAGAAGCTCTGTCTTTATCTACAGGTTGTCCCCCTGCTCCAGGAGCATCATCTGATTATTCACCTTTTTGTATATCCAATACTCTGCCATGAGATGATTCCTAAGTCCTCTGACTTGCTATTTAGTCCACTTGGATTTTTTAATCTCAAAACTGATCCCTGTTCCACATATTTCTCCTCTTTAATTGGAAGAGGCTCAGGAAAGGATCAAAACACATGGATGCAAACTGGGACAGACAACCCCTTCGCATTCCCAGCCCACAAAGGGCTTCATTCCCATCTTGGATATACATGTAAATAAAATAAATGGCAACACAACTGTAGAGAGCTAGCTAGAAATCATTTTTATGTACATGTTTTAAAAATAAGCTTTCTGTTCCCTAAAAAGAGCCATTCTTCCCCATTGCTAGTTCTGTATAAAAGAAACAAAACATTAAAAACTCACGCATTTCCGCTGTCTGATTATTCTTCCATTTATAGTCACAGGAGTATAATATATACTGCTAATGCTATTAGAAACCCATCTAGGAAGTAAATTCAGAATTAATATTATAAAATACATACCAAGCACTCATGTCAGACTCCTAAGTTAAAACATTCCTAGAACTGACCCAATATTTCTGATACCTTGTGGTAAGTTACAATCATACATTTGGGCACAACCATTTTGAGTTAAGATGCTTAGTGAAAACAAAAGGGTAAATTCCCCAAATCTGAAACCCATCCTTCTGAAATTGCTAACTCAGATGATGAAAGTGCAATAACAAAATCCTCTTTAAATTACAAAACACTCCAACCTGATGCACAACCACCACCTATGACAAAAAATCTAAAAATAAAACCAGAGAACAGGCATCAGGAGATAGGAAGTACTTCCTCTTCAGAGTAATTTGTTAGCGTTTACACAAGGATCCTTTTCTGAGGAGCTTGAAGTGGGAACAGATTGCTTTCACATCGAGCACATTTAGAAAAAAAACATGCATTTTTACTTTTTTTTGGTGTGTCTGGGCTTACTCAGGTTACACACAATTCTTTAATCTCCTTGCTCCAAAAAGAGGCTGTTTGAAAACTCGCTGTTAATCTTTCAAAAGGCACACAGAATAAGGAAGATAACCCCAGACATTAAATGGCTCTCCAATTTTTGGTCACCCTTCCTGAGTAAGGTCAGGCTAAGTGGTCCTGCTGCATTCTTTTGTCTAAAGCCCCTTCCACAACAAAGAACTCCATGAAGAAAGCCAGAGTCCAGGAGCAGTCCCAGCCTCTCTGCAACTAAACCAGCCATTGAGATCCCCTGAGAAGCAGCACAACCCACAGCGCCTGGATAACCCAACACTGACTTCAAACGAGACCAAGAAAGTTGTCAGGCTATGGAAAGTTATTTACTTGCAAGTGCTGGCTGTCAGAAGGGATCCAGAAGCAACAACCAGCTAACATTTGCCCTTCCCAGAGCCAGGGAAGGGAGTCACACCATTGCCAAATCCCACAAGGTCACCGTATGGCTCCTGTTACCCCTCCTTCGGGGTTTTTTGCCGTAGTGTTTCAGGAATGTTTCTCAATGCTGGTGTTTTGCAGAGACTCTCCAGAGCAGGGTTTGCATTCTGCCCTGCTGAAACCACGGAAGCAAGCAGGGCTCAGCACCCCAGCGGTACCCACCAACTCACACTCACCTCAGCTTCTCTTCGCGTGACCCGGGCAGTCCCAGGCTATCAGGGCGATCCCGTCTCCTCCTGTACAGACCTGACTGTGACAACTCTTTCAGCTGCAAGGCCGTCATATTTCTCTACCCGGAGGGTTGTTGGGGTTTTTTGTGCTTTTTTTT
>NW_009953295.1:2884629-2897110 GCF_000747805.2 Chaetura pelagica | reverse complement strand
GAGGGTGGGGGTGTTGGGGGGTTGTTTTGGGGCTGGGTTGGGTTTCTTCCTTCCCCCCTCCTGCCTCTTCCAGATGTTGCTGCCGAGGAGCACGCCTGCCAAGATGCCTGGAGAGAAGAGGCTGTGCGGCGTGTCGGCACACCTGCACCCGCCCCAGCGACCAACCTCTGCAGGCAGGGCAGGCAGGCGGCCGCTGCTCGGCTTCCTGTTTCTCGTAGGTACACACCCTCCCGAAGGGCACCACATTTCCTTTATCACTTCAGCACACCTCAGGGATGTCAGTGACAAGCTCACCGGCTTCCCTCCAGCTTTCGTCACATTCCCAGTCTGGAGTGACAGGAGCAACTCTGCCCTGTGCTCTCCCCAGAGCCTGCTGCTAAAAATCTCCAGGGCTGCAATGAGCTATCAACTATTTAATACATAATTTATGACAAGAAGAAAGTGATTAGCGCTATGAAACCTCAGAGTTATTCAAGCATGAGAGCAAACTCTGATAAGCAGATTAATGCAGCAAAGTATCTTCAAGAAATACATTAGTTTGGAAACACAATAGTACTGGGCTTTTCAGACTCTGCTCTTTTCCAACTATCTTGCAAATCAGAAGAAAACCACGATACTGTTTTCTTCCTGCTCTCAGCTATCAAAACATAACCACCGCAACTACTTGTCACACGTTGCAGTGATGGAGTGTCCCGTGTAATTGTAAAACAGGAATGAAAGTGCTGAAGGTTTCCTGTAAGACAGGAAGGTTCCTAGCAGGGATTTGCAAACCCTGGATCTCCTCTCACTAAGTAATGCTTTAGTAACAAAACTCTTGATTTCAACTTAAAAGGAGGCTGCCAAAAAGCTTGCCACATCTTGGAAGATTTTTACTACTTGATTGATGTTATCCTTGGCACATACAAACGAAAACTTAGTTCAGAGTTTTTACCCCTCTGTTGAGTTTGGGAGGGAGAGCTGCTATTCAAAGGACTTTACATTTGAGAAAAGACAAGAAATGTAAAAAATTACCAGGACTGTTTTGACTAGGATAGGAAACAAGTTCTGTGGTATGAATTTCATAGTTCCTTATTAATACATTTATTTTGCAGAGGAATACACACAAGAGATCATTTGTGTAATAGAGAAAAGCGTAACATACATAATACTGGCTATGTCACTTGACACCAGTTTTGTCAGGATTACCAGACTGAACACAAGCAAAGTACTTCACATAATGCTATCAACGTGTTCCAGCCTGGAATGTCATCAACATATAATATAAGACATCACACAATGGAAAAATAACAGAAATTATTTTGGAAAAGGAATCACATAACATGTCAAATAGATAATGGCTGGAGAAATTCAAAGTGATTTATATGATGTTAGAAGGTTGCACACACTGAAATGTCAACAAGAGCTATACGTCTGAGCTTCCGTCCTCAGAAAATAAAAGAAAGAACAGTCACGATATTTGCCTACACATGCTGCATTCCAGTTTCAAACAAAGTACTTAAAATTGTTTCTCAATACACAGCAGGATAAGCTTAAACATAATTAAATGCCAATTCCCTGCAGTCGCTAATCAGTGATTCAGTGAAAAGTAAATGCTGTTACAAGTGAAGGATAAGGACAGCAGATGACAGATGCTCACGGCACGTCAGCCTTTATAAATTACAAACAGTTTTTAATGTGCTTTAAATATCAGTGTGCCAATGATTTATCTTGGTCCAAAGAATCATTTTTAGAAAATAATAACCTAAAAAGTGAAGACTAAGTTTTATTATGTCAAAAAGTTCTTTGTTAACCAATGACACTGAACTCTTACAAACTTGATGAGATTTCATGTTCATTCACTGCAGTAGCAGTCTCTTCAGCACACACTGAATACTTTTGAATTAATCATGACACAAATCTATCAAAAATCAAAGGACAACCTGTCACCCGCTTTGCTGCAAGATACGTTAGTGAGAAGTACAGAGCATTACAATTCATATTTATCTGCATGCACAGCTGCTGTGCTTGGACAGCCTACAGGACAATGGCTTTTACTAAAATGTACTTAGAAACCACAACTGCACCAAAGCAGTATTATTAATTTTTAAAATCAAGACCACCAAACAGTGCACGTAAATTGAAGAAATACAAAAAGTCCAGACACAAAAATGAGTTGTTTGCTATAGAGAACAAATCCACCTCAATATAAAGGAGAGCAAGATTGTCAGGTTTTTTTTTAAATGGACCTGGGAGTCAGCTCTGCATCATCATTATTTCACAGGCTTCTTCAGCAAACTCTGACAGGAGTCCAACCTGATTTAAAACATACTTTCTTGGAGGGCTTGAGAACAAGCCAAAAGATTTCTACAAGAAATCCAAATCAGACTCCTTTTCTGGCCGGTGACATCCTCTACCAATCCTCACAAGACACAAGGCCTCAAATCTGAAATTACTCAAAAAGCCGAACCTTGAGATTTGAATATCAAATATATGTTGTATAGGTGTTTTTTGGAGAAATGTTGGAGAACTAAAATTCCATTTCTCCACTAATTCACTTAAAGCTTGCCACAATGCAACTTGGACGGTCCTCACTGCAGGAAGAAGAATTTCTCCAGCGAGTGCCTCCTGTTCCCCACGCCCCCTTTTACCTTCTAGCCCCTATCTGATGTTTATAACTCCCTTTTTAAGAGATTACATTCTTCTCGAGTGAGATGGGGCCACTTGGACCTTTCACATTCTGTGAGAATTTTTGAGGACTGGCCAAGTTACTGCGGCTTTTCTATTACTGGTAACTCACAGCCTGCTTTTATGTCCTGTACTTTAAAGGTTCACTCTTCATTTTCCAGTGCATTCCCCTCAGTCATGCAACTGACCTTCCTCCAGCCCCCAGTGAGGCTACTACCATGGCTACTGCAATCTGATGGATAAGCATGATATTGTTAGTATGCATTAGAGGAAAACACTGTCTAAGCAGCAAAAAGCTGGAAGCTAGACAAAAACTACGCAGCTCTTCATCCCAAGCAATAAGTAACTGTTTATTACATGAAAAAGGCTTATGCTTGAGATTTCATTGCAGTTCTACAAAACATTTATCTTGATACACCAGGCCTGACGTGCTCTTTCTTAAACTTCTGTGCAAGTATTGTTGTTCTGGTGAGTGCAGGTACTCAGCAAAATTTTGCAGTTTAAAAATCTGTTAAGGTTATGTCTGGTTACTTTTCACTATGTTCAAAGGGATGTGAACAGTAATCCATGATGCTGGAAATCATGTCATTGAATGTCATGTCATTCAGGAATAACAAGAAGCTCCAAGTACTTCAAATTCAATACATTTCTTCATGAGTCTGTATTTACAGAGAATGCACATTAACTATAGAAATCAGATAAGACAAAGTTTTAGCTCTCTCATTCCACAGAGAAGCCTTCATTAACGTGATTCATCTTTTTTCCACTTCAGCGGCACGTTCTTGTTTTGGTTTGTTTTGAGACTTTGAAGAAACCACCAAATTCCCATTAAATTTAGTTGAAGATTTTTCAAAGTGATAGAAAAAGCTACTTTTCAGGACAGCATAAACAGTAAATAAATAAATAAATAAATCAGAAGAGCATTATAAGAACAGTATAGGAGTGCCCCTGGCATGCACACAGTTGGCTGCAATGGGGGAGGACATTTCTCCATTCCCAATCACTTGCCCAGCTTATCACTGGGATGAGTCTCTCCAGAGGAATGTGTCTAAGAGTGTTGACTTTCTCCTATTCCTTGCAAAGTCTGGAAGAAAAACACTCTTTAAGGAAAAGGCTTGTTCATCAGCAGGGATGCACAGAACTCGCTAGAGCAAACAAAGGAAGACGGATATAACCCTTCCAGCAGTTTTGCAAGAATGTCTGAAGTGGCCAACTGATGTGCCAACCACAAATGAAGATTTACACCTCTCTGCATTAGGCTGCTGCAGCAAATTCTCACAGATGGATTTGGATGTCTAGGAGTAGTATACTGTACCTTGGGTCCCTGCTAGGGCAGGCGGTGATCAAGGAGTGGAAACAAAACAAGTCACAAGTCTAAGGTCATAAACCTTGAAAAAAAAGTTCAAAGCTTTGCTGCACCTTAAACGGTTGATTCAAGGATTTAAATTATTAACTAATTACATGTTTCCTTCCTTGTCTAATGTGACTCCTACATCTGTTTTGATGTTTCTTGCCCTGTTCCAGTTAGCCATCAATCAATCCTGAAGCAAGTGTATTTAATCTGTGGATTAGGCTATATCTTAAGGCTCGTGAACTACCTACGTGGACACTGCAAAGCAGCACAATGCATTTTACATCTGTGTTTCAGCTGATCAAGCATGTTTGTTGCCATTTAACATTAGTTGCTGGCTTTTTTAAAACCTCCCCTATGGATTCATGTCCTTGTCACACAATGTAAAGTAAAAAACTACTTGATGGTGTGCTCACCCAAACGTGGAGCAAGGTCTTTTGGCTGTTTCTTCCGAGCTCTCTGTAGACGCTGCCCCATGAACTCCTAAAGCTCAGCAAGAAAAAGAACCGTGCAAAAGGCACTTTTTTCTCCAACAAGTGGAATCCTGCTTTGGCTGAGCTTTACAACACCTCCCTCTACTGGGAAAAAGCTGCCTTATTTCTCAGTGCCTGTATTTCTCTCTACAGCCAGAGGGAGGTATAGATTAACCCACATACACTGATAATTTAGACAGGAGCCAAATTGAGAGCAGAAATGAATGACAGACCAGTGGCTGAAGATACAGCTTAGCATTATAGCTAAAAGTGTATGCTCTTAACCAGTGGATGATCAATCCATGAGTAGCTGTGCAAAGAAGAAACCAGGTGACACAGCATTAATAAATTTGCCCCCCCCCCGTTTGTTCAGAAGCCTGTTTAAAAATAGTATTATAAACAAGGTGGCAAACAGTTGAAGCTTCAAGATGGGTACAGATACTCATAGGGACCCTGAATGCCATGGATAAACATTTTAGAAGAGAAAGGAAAAAATAACACACCAGAAAGATGGGGGAAGGGAGGGTCTAATGCCTGCAAATTCCAAATTCAGATTAGTTTAAAGCGTGGAATAACACAAAGAATTCCCAAATTGCATTACTAGATATGGGACCTTCCCTTCAGAATATATTCTGCTGTCTTGGGATTACAGCCTTTTCCTAAAAGAGATTTTTCAAACCCAGTTAGAAAAGCATTTTTTATATTTAAGCAATTTGCTTTATGATGCATGAAGATCCTAAGCCTGCAAAAGTCTGAAAAATCTTATCTTTTTAAAAAGTTGACTTCTAGTTGCACCTAACAACAGTAGATATATGCAGAATGTTTACTTTACTGTGATGGGATAAAATGCCTTTTGAAATAGGGGAAAAAAGTTCCTGGTGCCAGCTGGCTTACTGGGTGATTAAAAGTTCCCCAGTATATGCTTCTAAAGACTGAGGAAAACTCCAAGAAAAATACAAAATCAGTAGCAGAACCTGAAAATAGGTGGCAAATAAAGCAAACTGTTGGGAGAGCTGCTGCCCCAGATACCCTGAGGAATCACCTGCTCTGACAGCTGCTGGGTTTGTGCCCTGAAAGCCAGCAAGCCCTTCCAGTGCTGCAGAAAGAGCCATTCCAGATGGGCAACCGCTGAGACCTGGTTTTGCTGGTAAGTTAGTCAGAGATCTCAAAACAGGCCCCAACCCGACTTTTCACTGAAGGAATGGGAGTATTAGGAATTAATTTTTCTCCAAAACACCACACATCATGGTTAAATAACAAAAAAACAGCAGCCTATAAACTGCTTCTTCTGTTGACTGCCCAGCAAACTATTCTCCTGGCCCCTTTGTTTTCCATATCACAAATAATTTTCAAATTATTAATGCTACACTATAAGTAGAGAAAGAAAAGCCTTTCATCAAGGTTTTGTTTTCTTCACACTGAACTGAAATTAAACTGTCAAGGAGAGAAGAAAGCATGCTCCCCTCGTGAAGCATGGAAGAGGTGCCACTGACCCTGACAACATGCACATGCTTGAAGGCACACAAGCTTATGGCACACAACCAAATACGACTGTCAAGGAAGTAGGTGATGCTAGTTTATGGCTTTACGTGCTGAGGTTTTAGAAGGACAACTCACCCCTGAGCTCTCTAGAGGGTACCAGAGCCTCTAAGCAAAGATTGATGAGCTGGATGGTGAAGAATGGTTAATTAGTAGTCCAGAAGAAGCAACAATCATGGCTGTACATCTATGAACATACCATACAGCCACCTCACACAGTCCAAACTGCCCAAAAACCACGGCAGGAAACACAGACAAAGGAAAGTGGGAGCACAGAGAAAACATCTGAGATAGCACAGGAGACCAGATATACTCAAACGTGGTCCCATCGTCCGACCAGGATTTCCAAGAAAGGTAGAAAGCAGCAGTTTCCTAGAGACTAACACCTTTAACACTAGTATTATGATGGTTCCTAGTGTAAGAACTAATGTTTTCTCTAAAGCAGAATATACAAAGTAGCTCATGTGTCTACCAAAAAAAAGCTGAATAAACACTTAAAAAACACAAGCAAGGTGCAATTTTCAGACACTAAAAAAACCCAACAACTTAGTTTTTAAGAATATATGTTTTGGTTTCAAAGTTATTAAAATTTGCAACCTGTATCTGCAGAAAAATCCACACTGAAAAATAAATTCACAGAGCAAGGGAAACAAAACTAACCCAACGTAAACATTCAGAATGCCATAAACAGAAACACTGCCTTCCTCCCCTTAACGCTGCAAAAATTAATTTTGGATTCAGCACCAAAAAAATAAATAAATACAACTGCATGTACACTTTTCATAATATTTTAAACTACATGAAAAACACACTTAAGAATCGTAAACTAGAGCAAAAGCCTTAAACCAAAAGAGCACAGCTGCCCTACCGTAAAAGGTTTGTTTTGCTGGAAAAGTGACTGACTTCTGAACATAAAGACTCCTTCAAATCTTATCAAAAGGGATACAAATTTCTGTAACAGGTGGGACAAAACTATTCCTTCCAACGAAATTACACTTTTGGGTTCAATTACTCCTTCACAGTGTCCTCATCTCAGCCACTGCCAATTAGGCCACTGCTCAGAACAACCCATCAGCAACAGGGTACCTTCAAACTGACAACAAATCCTCTTCTCTGGATGGGGACAAACCAGTGTCCCTACAAACACCGCAGATGAGCAACAGATAAAAAACTACCGGGAAATTCAGGACACCTCTACAAATTTCAAGAACAACAGAGCACTTTGCTCAAAGCTCTGTTACCAGTGCCGTTCACTTTTAGTCATAATAAAACCCAGCAAGCAAAACTATCATCAATCCTCCTCATAATTCCATTTATCACCATTTCCATGTGTGGCTCCTGCTCAAAAGAATTTCCCCACAAACGACTAAAAGACTAAATGAACTGAACTTCTTGCCAGGTTGTCAGCTTGGAAAGCAGCAGAACATGTACTCGGAAAGACACGAGAGCCAGACCCTCAGCCCAAGCCACAAGGTGGACACTTACTGTCAGTGTGTAGTCTCGCTGGCAGCAGTTTTGCAATGAGCAGCCTTCCCCACAAATAGCTTTACATCACATTCTCAATGTTTGCATATTTTCCCTGTGGTTATTACTGGTAGTTGTGATAAAATTTTTAGAGAAAAAAAAAAACACAGCAGTGACTTAGCAAACCACTTCCTTTTTTCACCCTGTAAAAAATTGATGCTGTAAAGAGGACAAAGTCATCCAAATTCACAGTGCATCTCCACAAACTGTGTAACACCAATCCTCTACCCCAAAATCACCTAGAAGAGTGAAGAACATAAATCCTCCACCCCACAGGAAAGGGCACAGCTTTAGTTACACCATCAGTGTTTTTTAAATGATGAAAATATAAGAACCTGGAGAGGGAAGACACAACATCTGCAGATCCATTTTTTGAGACAATTGAGGTGTTTTCCCCTTACAAATTTCCTGATATTCTAGGGACTGAAGATGATTGTGGCAACTTCAGTCCCTCTGGAGGTACACGTTTATTTGTGGCTTTTTACAGGATTACTCTGGGGACAAAGAGAGAAGGAACCAGCAACAACTCTGTGCACATAACCTCTGACATGTACTCTAGGTGGTCCTGCTCTGGCAGGGGGCTTGGATTAGATGATCTTTCGAGATCCCATCCAACCCCTAAGATTCTGTGATTCTGTGACATCTCAACAAGCATGACAGGGTCTCAGGTTGTCACCTGGGAAGGGCAACCCCTGGAGTCACTGGTGCACAGTGACCGGTCACACAGGGCCACACCGACTGCAAGCACCTCTGTCAATGCCAAAGAGAGGGAAGACCCACTCTCACAGAATCACAGAATCAGCATGGTTGGAAAGGATCTCTAAAATCACAGAGTCCAACCATCAACATGAAAAAAAACAAGCAAACACAACCACACATACTCCACCAAAAAGCACCCACAAAAATACCCCACAATCTTGGCCAGTAGCATACGCCCTGAAGTGCTACATCTACACACTTGAATATACCCAAGGATGGTGACTCCACCACCTCCCTGGGCAGGCTGTTCCAGTGCCTGACCACTCCTTCAGTATGGAAATTCTTCCTAATATCCAGTCTAAGCCTCCCCTGCTGCAACTTCTGGCCATTTCCTCATTATTTACTTGGGAGGAAAGGCCAACACCCACCTCACTATAACCTCCTTTCAGGTAGTTGTAGAGGGCGATGAGGTCTCCCCTCAGTCTCCTTTTCTCCAAACTAGAAATCCCCAGTTCCCTGAGCTATTCCTTGCATGACTTGTTTTCTAGACCCTTTACCAGCTTGGTAGCTCCTCTGGACATGCTCCAGCACCTCAATGTCCTTCTTATAGTGAGGGGACCAGAACTGCACACAGTACTTGAGCTATGGCCTCACCAGTGCCGAGTACAGAGGCAGGATTACCTCTCTACTCCTGCTGGCCACACTATTCCTTATGCAGGCCAGGATGCTGTTGGCCTTCTTGGCCACCTGGGCACACTGCTGGCTCATGTTAAGCTTGCTATCAATCAGCACCCCCAGGTCCATTTCTGCTGGGCAGCTTTCCAGCCACTCTGCCCCAGGTCTGCAGCATCGCCTGGGGTTTTTTTGACTGAAATGGAGGACCCAGCATTTGGCCTTGTTGAACCTCATACAGTTGGCCTCGGCTCATCAATCCAGACTGTCCAGGTCATTCTGTAGAGCATTTCTAAGCTCAGGCAGATCAAAAGTCCCACCCAGTTTGGTGTCATCTGCAAACTTACTGAGGGTTACTGTCCCCAACCTCCCACCTGCTGAGAAAGGAGGACTACCCTCTGATTTTATTCTTTTCTGTGACGAAGGCAGCCAGTTTCTCTCATCTCCTGGAATACCATCTCTGACAGCTGCAGTATGTGGCAAGAACTAAGTGGGAACAGAAAAGAACCTTCACCTCCTAGAGCATGTCAGGGTGATCAATCTGCATGACCAAACAAGAGCTGAGCTTCGCCTCTCTTGTGTGGACAGAGGCACAAACTCAGTTTTCCTAAGGCAGTCTGAATCCTTGCATGCCTCTTCAAAGGTCCCAAGCAATCTTTTACAGGTTAAAGCAGCAATCACAAATATCTAACCCTCCTAACATTATTTAGCTGCTCATCTACAATAGAGGCTGAAGAGTATGCTTGTAGAGTTTTAAAGAACATGGCTATTTTTTTCTTGATCACTCACTCCAGGGTGTATTTATTAACTTGTCTGTTTATGGACAAGACCATTGACACTCCTCCCCTCTCTAGCCTAGCACTTGTTTCAGCAAACAGAACATAAAAGCAAATACATAATGTGAAAACATAACCACTTGTTCTCCATCCTCCAAAGCTGTGACACTGAGCAAGGGCCAGCCCTGAAATGTGTAACAGCATTTACCAGAGGAACTGATGTGCTGCTCTGAAACACAGCATTTATGTTGGCATTCAACAGTGGACCTAAAGGCAGTGCTGAAATCTTCTCTATTCAGAATTTAAAACTGCACTAAGTACACTGCAGTGTATTTATCTGCAATATTCAATGCATCTTGGTGAAGCCTGCTGCACAGTACCTCACTTCGTACAAGATTTTCAGCAGAAAATGCACATAAGTCCTGTTAATCCTTCTTGCCCGCTTTCACTACAAGCACCAAATAATACTACTCCGTACAGAGAGCCCAACTTTGCTTTCCCTTTTCCACCATGTGTCTCTACATCTTGCTTCTTGCTCCCTCTATTTCTGTCTTTAGGCCACTTAACTTTATCGCTAACTCTTTTCTGTTGACAAATTAACAATGTAAGTTATCTTTCAAAGCTGCCGTTTCCCATACCACCACATAGTGCTTCCTCATTTCAACTTCTTATCTCATCCTGCAAAGGCCCTTCAAGTACAAAAACAGCAGCAAAGCTGTATTAAACTTATCACTGGACCTTGGAGAAAGAATGTGCTACATCTTTATCTCTCAAAATAACATGGCAAATATCAAGGTAAGAGCAGTTTGTTTTCAGGGATGAAGAAAATTACAATAAACCAGTTGCTGTGCAGAATGGAGAGAAGCCTCACTTAGTATTGCAATACATATTTCATATTTTGCTCATATGTTGGCATGTCCACTTTTACAGGAAGGCAAGGGCAGTCTGGTGATTCACGATGACTGTAAAAGCTGCAAGTCTTCAAGAAGAATGCCAATAAGCATCTATTAAATGGGAACTAGGAAAACAAGCATGAACTCTTAAATTAATGCTTTTTAAAGCATGGCTGAATAATTTATTAACCATGGCCTGGCTAAACTACTTTTTAAAGTTTTGTTAGCTTCACAGTTGTTGACCCTGTTGTATCATCAACCTGTTTGCTAAAACAGCTGTGCTAAAGACAACTTGTGAACAGGACAAGGCCAGCCCCACAGAAACCACGCTCCTAAGCACTGCCAGATCGCTGGAGGCTGCGGCTGCCCGGCCCAGGCATTAAGGGGAAGTGCAGCACAGAGCCACATGAACAGCTCTAGACAGTCACATGGGCTAGACAAGCCCATCAGCTTGGTCGTGGTGCCAGGGCTTCCATCACTAGCAGAAGATAAGATCAGCAGCTGTGGCTGTGCGGTGTTGATGAAGCTTCTGAGTTAGATGAGAGGAGCTGGACCTGGCCTAGACATGAAATCAGACCAGTTTTGTCAAGCAAAGGTTCACTATGGAAAGGAGACACTTCTTCAGACCCACACTTCCCACAGTATTTTTCTTTGCTTCTCTAGCAAACCATCATGAACCAGAACAGCAGCACACTGGTGTAAACAGATCCTGAGGGCTGCTTCAGGATGCTTAACGCTCTGAAGCTCCTTGTCAGATCTGTGTCCTTTTCCGTACCTCAGGAAGCTTGGGTAACCCTCCACAAGGAGATCTTTGACATGCCTGCACTGCCAGGAGCTGGTGGAGAAGCCAGCCAGCCACTCCCTGGAGCTGTCTGCCTCACCACCCTGTGAGATCACCATACCCGGAGAAAAATAAGCACAAGGAAACACATGATCATGCCTCAGCTGTTCCAGTTTGCTGAGGGTGTATACAGGAGGTGACTGAGCTGATCTAGAAGCTCAATGCCACCAAAAGGATAAAGTCTAGTTCCTTTTCTCTCCTGCTGCTGGTCCTCCTTCCCCTACCACCACAGTTCCTCTCAGCCACAAGGAGCAGCATCCTCCTTCGGACCATCTCTTGCTCTCATGAAAGTCCTCTCCTAGTTGAGGCAGAATACTGGTCGTTAGGATGTGCATTCAATTGGATATTAGGGAAAATTTCCTCACCAAAAGGGTTGTCAGACACTGGAACAAGATGCTGAGGAAACCGGTTGATTCACCATCCCTGAAGATATTTAAAAGCCATGTAGATGTGGTGCTTAAGGACACAGTTTAGTGGTGGACTTGGCAGTGCTGGGTTAATGGTTGGACTCGATGACCTTAAAGGTCTTTTCCAGCCTAAATGATTCTGTGATTCTCTATATGCAGCTGCTGCAGAGCAAAGGCCCAGTGACCACACCCAGCACAGGGCAGGCAAGCACCGTCTCTCCGCTTCAGCACAAGCGAGACGTTCCCTCAGCCTGGGCCTCCTGCGCCGGGACGAGCAGGACGGGACTGGCAGGACATGTCCCCCCCGCCAGGCCTGCAGGAGGGGACCCTGCAAGCTGGGGAGCAGGAAGGGGAGCGGGGGGCAGCAGCCCATGGCCACGGGGCACCAGACAGAGGGGTGCTTTGCGGAAACTTGGTTCACGGTCCTCTCAGGACGCTGTGTTCCCAGCCCTCTCACGGCTTTGCAATCACCTCTCCCACCGACACGTAATCTAATGACAAGAAGGCTCCCATACATCTCAGCACTCAGCTCCGCGGGACCTGCGCGCTTTCCCCCCGGGAGTTAACGGGAACTGCCTCCCACTGCAGCGCAGACAGATCGGCCACGGATCCGAGACGTGACTTCCCACACCCCTCGCTCTC
>NW_009953295.1:2883365-2884447 GCF_000747805.2 Chaetura pelagica | reverse complement strand
TGCCCTGCCCTGCCCTGCCCTGCCCTGCCCGCCGCTCCCCGCAAAGCCACGCGGGTTGTGAGGGCGCGGCCTGTGCAAAGGAAGGAAAGGGGAGGGGAATTAAGAAGCAAACAAGAAAAAAAAGTCCCTGGGGTTTCCCTCGCCCTCCTTTCGCGCCCCCCAAGCTGCCGCCCGAAGCAGCTCACCCCTAGGCCACCGAAGGCTGACAGCAAATCCAGTGAAATCAAAGCTGAACCTCCGCACCAGCCTGACTCGGGGTCAGGCAAGATGTGAAAACTGCGGCTGTTCCAGTAAGGAAGACATTCTTCCCGGTGAGGGCGGTGAGGCACAAGTTGCCCAGGGAGGGGGCAGAAGCCCCACTCAAGGCCAGGCCAGACGGAGCTCTGAGCAGCCTGATGCAGGTGATGTCCCTGCCCGTGGCGGGGCGGCTGGACTAGGTGGCCTTTAAGGGTCCCTCCCAACCCAAACTATCCTATGACTCTATGAAAAGCCACTAATGAAAAATATCTTCCGCTCTCAACTGACAACAGGACAGGCTTCTCTTCTCCTGAACTCACTGCAATATTTATCCACAACTTTTGAAAAAGTGCTGTTGCTACACCAGGCAGGCCTGGAGTGATGTTCTGGGATGAACTGCACCGTTCGGCTGAGGGGCCCTCGCCAAAAACTGATGGGAAATGCCAGCTCCATGGCTAGACCTACTCTCGCTGAGTGTTGTCTCCTGGGCCCAGCAAGATCTGCAGGCTGAGCAGAGCAGGAATAGACTGAAGGGCTCAAAGTACCAGGCACACCTACTGTGATGTGGGACTGGAGTCACTGCAGCTGATGGGAGGAAGTATCTGATGTTGGGAGCTGTGAAAATCTTCTTCTCTTCTAACATGCTTAGGAATAACTTGGGCATACTGCTGGAAGAAGTGAAAGCAGCATTTCTCTTGTTTAGCAGTTGAACAATGGAATTTGCTCCAAAACCAATAAATACTTCTTGCCAGTTACTTTTTGAATCCCTGACATTCATGTTCTTCTAATTTTAATCTGACCATGATCCTGGTTACTGCAGAGTCCAAAGCCACATCGACCAGACC
>NW_009953295.1:2858696-2883328 GCF_000747805.2 Chaetura pelagica | reverse complement strand
TTCCCAGCCTCCTCCTCTGCAGTGCTCATGATGGAAGAAGGCTGATGCTGTCTGCATGGTCACATGCAGGGAGACATGCATACCCTGTCACACGCAGACAGAACAGCGGTGAGCACTTCCCATCCTGAACTGACACAGACTCATCAAGGATATGTCAGGGCATGGGTCCCATTTTGGGACCTGTGACTTCACCTAACTACCCCGCTCAACCCATCTCCTTTCTAGAAGAGCACACAGCAGGAGGAAATGCTGTTTCAGGGAACAAAGTGATCCTAATTCCTAGCTAAGGCTATCATATTCCACCTATTTTACTTACAGAGAGTACTGACACATTAATGCACAACTGAAATAGATTTGCCATCTGTGAACGCAGTCTTCTTCCTAGATTTCAGTAAAGCCACACAACATCAGCTAGTGGCTGGGGGGCGTCTTCTTTGAGTACTTTAGCTTTAACAAGGCCTCTCTGTTATCCTCTTCTGGCAGGACAATGGCTCTCAGGGTTTTTCAGTAATGAATAGACAGTCCTTTCAAAGAGATCTAGGTCGACTTTCCTTTATATTTCACATATGTTTCTAAAACAAGATCTGTTTTCCTGTGCAAGCACATTGTAAGACATGCTAAGTCATTTCCATACATTCTCCAAACGGCCCAGCTCACAGCTGTTTGAATTCTCCTTCATGAGTACAACTCTGAGCTCTTCTCTTTGTGAAATTTCAAATTCTTCATCACTGACCTCCAGCCTGCCAAGATCATTTTGAATTCATCTCCCATCACCCCAAGGTCTCTCCGTGCAAACTTCAGAAGTCAACTTGCAGTTCCAGCATCCAGGTCACTGATCAAGTTATTGAATGCAAGTGGGAAAGGAAGAATTCCTGCAAGGTGCTGTCAGGAAGGTTCTGGTAGGGCGGGTCTTGTTGGTGGCTTGGTATCAAAACATGAATTCCTGCTCAAATACCTATTTTCAGGCAGCTGTACACCTCCTTTCTGGCAATTTCACTTAGACTATTATTTCCAAACTGCCACGTGCTTCTAAGGCCAACAGCAATGAAAACTATCACTGAGCCCAAACAAACACATCTTGCAAGGGGATGATGGAGAAATCGGAGGTGGAAGCAGCAGCACTTCTGGGAATGGTCTAGGACAGCAACAAACCAGTGGCAAGAGCTGATGGGTGGGATACAGAGGAAGAGAAGCTACAAGGCTTGTGTTCCAGCACCATGGCTCTAATTCTAGAGCCTCTTTCTCTTGTTTGCTTATGAATTTTTGTGCAAGACAGCATCAGCAGATATGCCTCATTTATTCTCTTCCTTCTATTTGCAAGGCATGCTCATCTGTCAAGAGTTGGAAAACTGGCTGCTTTAAAACAATCTGTTCTTAGAAATCCATGTTTCCTGTTTAATGCTGCACTATCCAGTAGTGCTCAGATACTGACAGTTGGTTGCATTCATGCCTTGGTAGGGATCAAAGTTAGGCTGAGTGAGGTTTAGTTTTCCAGCAGCCTATTTTTGCCACCATTTTCAAATATAAATACTGCATTCACTCTTCTGTATGTCTTCTGGAGCCTCTTACATGAACTCTGAAAAAGCCTTCCTAATGAGAATTACCATCATCTCTGAACCATTCAGTACTACTGCTGGCACCATGCACATAGCATTAAGCCAAATGACTACAGAAATTGTATTACACCCTGTTTGACATTAATGTTAAGAAAAGCATTCTTCCTCATTATTATTACTGCAGGCTATTATCTCTAGGATTAAACAGGAACAGTGACAGCTGGGGAAAATACAATGCAAAATGGATGGTTATGCCTGTGGAATGGTACAAAGGACCAAAAGACAAATCTCTTATGAGAAGTAATACTACTTTTCAGCCTGGTTCTGGCTCCATTCACCACCAGGGTTTCATTAATAGTCTCCCCCTGTCCCTGGGGTTACTTGAGAGGGGAAATGAGATAACACCCAACCCGTCATTCTTAGAGTGAGCCAGCTCTTTCAACAGCACTCAGCAGTTGCACTCTGACTAACACCACCGGTAGCTGCTTTCCTCCCAAAATCACTGGCAGCAGACCAGGGATCTCCCTCCCAGGCGCGTTGCTGCAGATCCAGGGCCAGCTGGACTCTGCTGGTCATCCTGCCTCCCTCTGAGCCCCTGTCTCCCTCCAAGTCCTGCACCATTATCTCCTCTGATTCAAGAAACGCTTCCACTTCCAAAAGGACCCTTTTTGCCCCCCACAGTCCAGACCCAGCAGGAGTTAGGGATATAAATGATTTCTTTTCCCCTCTCCTCCCTGTGATACCAAATGACTCTTCCTTGCCAGTGTCTCACCAGGGCACTGGTTTGCCCCACTCCCCAGCCACAATGGTGGCAGCTCAGCTTGTGAAGAAAGCCAGCACACCCATGGCAGCAGGGGACATTGTCTTTGAATCTCACAGCCACCTCACGGTTCTCTGGGTGAAGGATAAGCCAAGATAACCCCTGTCTGGATTTGCCTACCCAGTTAGGGCTGGACCACAGAGCAGAATAGAGAGTTTGGGCATAAACACCTGACCCAACCTAAGTGAAAACTCAGAAAAAACACCTCACTGCAAAGGTTGGATTTCTTTCTGGGCTCGATGCCCAGATTAAGAAGCTGCACTGAATTAGGTTATTTGTGGCAATCCTCCATGCAGCTATGAGCTTCTTGGTTACTGATCAACTGTAGCATTACACACACACAACAACAACAACAACAACAACAACAACAAAGCCATTAAAAAGGTTCACATTTAACAACACTACTGGCGGAATAAATTTAGGCAGCAGCAGAGGGAAAAAACAAGTTATTACATATCAGACCAGTGAAGATGAGCTCAGTGAAGCAGTTTAATTGTTTGGAAGGGAAAATACAGTGAGTCACACTTTAAAATTCCAAGTGTTCTCAATACAATCTCTCACAAGACTGCAAAGATTCAGAAAGAGAGTGCAGGCTCTCTGATTCAAATACCCTACCTACAAATAATTGCTTTGATTGCTGCACTTCATTCACTATCAGCTGGCCTCCCATTTTTAATAAATGTGTTTTAACATGAAACTGCCTTCAAGTTTTTTATTACATACTGGTTGACATATCTGCACACTCAAGAAGCAACAAATTATTGCCACATATGTGTACCACTCACCCTCCCATCTCACCCACCATGCTGCTTTCCTCTCCTGCCCTTAGCCCACCCTACTTTGGGAAGACAGAAAATGAAGAGTGCTAAAAACCTGTTTAAGGTTTCATCTGCACCAAGGAGAGGGACTTTCTAACCAAGTGGAAATCCATGCAACATTGCTTCCTAAAGGCCATAATAGACGGAAGTACTTTTATTCACAGGACAGCCCTTTGTAGTCTACATCTGTCTTGCATGTAAGGGTAAGGACCCTCAAGAACTCCTCCAACCCTTCAGGTCAACAGCACTGAGGTCATGCATCTGCAGAAGTCATCCCAGCATCTCATACAGCTTCCCTCCCTTCATCACGGTGGATTGCTGGTCCCTGCCCACCCTCCCATCCTTCCTCAGCACCCTCCTCCTTTCACCCACTGGCTTATCCAGGGTCTTAATTTCCATACCAGTGCTTTCCAAGTAGCACAGCAGAAAAATGCAGCATCACACACAGCAAGAAAGAGGTAGGAGTGTGTCCTGCATGTTTAAGCTGGTAATGAGCAAAAGGATAACCCTCAGAAAATAAATCCAAAAGAACTTACCTGTAATCATTCACCATTGAAGTCTTGCTTTGACTTTACCAGCATAAAGCTTTGGTATAACTGCTGCTTGCAATCGCTAAGAGTGCCAGTTTGTAGAAAGTCAGTACACGTATTGCACATATTTTAAAGTTCTTGCAATAAATTCTGCTTTATGTGACAGTAGTTATGCAGTAACTTTCCAAGTTGGCACCATCATTTGATTCTTCTATTTTTCCCTTGAAAAATGGGGACACCTTACAGCAAAGCAGGGCAGTCGTATCTGCAAGATAACCTAAGGTACTACTCCATTCTGCCAGCTGTAACAAAAGCAATCATTAAGGGGAAACAAAAATATTTCAATTTCAAGTCAAGTTCAACCACCCTACTGCTTAGTACTGACTAATAAAATGAATTAATATAGTACTTTCGTATAAACACTGGGGTTTGGTGGGGTTTTTTTGCAATTAAACACATATATTACATTATATATTATATATATATTATATATTACATTATAATATAATATATTATTACATATATCCCATACATATATGGGATATTAAACACACTGTAACCACAGCAACCTCTTGCAGTTTTACTTGATTTTGCTTATTTTAGGTAGGAAAAAGGGGGTGTCAAGGCAGGGACCCATCCCCCAGCTGACTAATCTCTTCACGTATGACAATCCCCCACTGGCTGCTTCCCCCTCCTGTGTACAGATCTCATTCTAGTGTTTGACCATAAACTATTTGTCCTCAAGCACTCCTGTAGGACAGGGAGGTGGTGTGGGGCTCCACTGACAGCCATGAAGCTGAGACACGGGCAGCTGTGGAGCTGGGACAGTGGCAACACCACTTACCAAAGGCCCAGAAGCAGAAGGGGGTTAAGGCAGGGAACCAACCCCCCCTCTGGGCCTCACCTTGACCACCTAGCACCTAGACTCAAGCAGAAAGGCTGTTTACTTAAAAAGAAAGGAAAACAACCCAGAATAGTTCAACTGGAGCAGAAGAAAAGGACTTCAGGGCTCTCAAACTCGTGAGCGAAGCACTCACTAGCAGCACAATCCCACCTCAGCTGGATTTGCTGCCTGTCTGCCAGCTGGGCTGGGGAGCTCTGGCATTTAAGACCCAGCTCTGAAAACACTGGCTGGGGACACAGTTACACAGAATATGTCCACCTGTCCATCTGTCACACTTCTTTTGCCTGCTCCTTCACCTGAGTGTTTACACCAGGCGGTGGAAAAAGGAGTGAACCGCTTCCCCTGTGCTGGCTGTCCACCTGGGCACCCACATGGGGGCCATGAGCACAAACCCACTTTCATAACTCCGAAAGGGGTGAAGCTTCAGGTTCACCCAAAGCTTGTCAGACTGCCAGCAGGAGCAGGACCCTGCTTCCATTGCAGAGGCCATTCTCCAAAGCTCCTTGGCAAGCTCCCACCTCTTCATTTTCAGGGAGGGCGTGGAAGCACTGTTCCAAGAGAAAAGGATGAGAGAAATCTGAGTCCAGAGGCACAGCAGGGCACACTGGAAGGGATGCCACCCAAGTCACATCACCTCCACGTTTTCTGCTCCCCACCAGGCCTGAAAATTTTGGTACCACACTCACACCCCCCTACCTGGCTGTGCCCCTTCGCCCTTAACCAGCCTCAGTAAACTGAGCATCAGACACCAGGCATTTTACTTTAGGAGAAGAAAACAGCTCTTTTGTCTGGCACTGGGAAACCAACCAGCTCCCATTCAAGTCCAAAGAAGTGATCACATGGATGCATTTCAATTATCACAATGGAGAGGCAGGCACACTTCCTCTTCAGCCAGACCATTTCACTCACATCTTCTCTTAGAGAAGGGGTGGTATTCACCTGAATTACCTGCAAGATTCATTTCATTACACAGCATCGACAAGTTGGGAGAAGGCTGTATTTGCAGAGGGCTGGATTTAGCAGAGCCATAACCAGGGGGAAAAGAAGAGGGAAAAAAAGAAAGAACTTATTTTCTATCTGCTAAAGCAGTAGTCTTCAAACTATTTTGATAATGTACTCCTATCAGTAAAGACTTTTGAGCATGCACCCCAATATATGCATATTTATTTATTTATAATGTATGTGCCTGTACTACTGAAATCCTAATATTTTCTTCCCGCACCCCAATGCATCATCCTGTGTATGCATCCCCCTTCGGAGACCACTGTGCTGGGTAACTCGATGCCAGCAGTCACTTGGTGCCAGAAGCAGGACTCAACAACTAGCAGACAACTGCTGAAACCCAAGGGCTCAGTCTGGTGCCAGCTTAAGAGATTTACAAAAAAACAATGAAGTAGTTAGGAAATTAAGACTACAACAGGGTAGCAGAAGGTCACACCCTTTTTGCATGCCTTCTATTCCTTTTTATTTCACACAGCCTTCTCCAAAATGCTTGTCCAGGGAAAGTTACCCCCAGACAGCCCCTCCACAGCCTGCTCTTTTTTGTGGGGACTTAAATAAGGATCACTTCAAGTTTCACCCTTCTGCAGCAATACTTCCTCAGGAATCCACAACAAGCAAAAATGGTGCTTGCTAGGGCAAGGTTAATAGCAAAAATTAAAGGCATGTGAACAGACAGAGAGTGAGTGCACTTGTTCATACTTCAAGACTGCAGTGGTTGAAGAGCTGTTTCAATTTGGCTTGGATAAATTGGGATAACAAATGTTGTTTGGACTTAAATGAGATGATTTCTTAGGTTTAACTTCAAGGATGATCCCTTGCACAACTCACCAGTGATTTAAGAGGGATATGGATACATCAAGTGTCACCTGCTCCTTGGTACCAGGCCATTATGCAGGCTGTTATGGCAGTACTACCATCAAAAACTGCAGGGCAACTTTCAGGTAGCATGCATCTCAGGAAGAAAAAAGAAAACAAAAAGAAACATAACCAGAAGAAAAACAGCACAAGGCTTCTTTGGAGTAAGAGGGTGTGGTATTTCTCAGAATTTTTTTCCCTTAAAAGTAATTTTAAAGCCTCTCTGGACACACACCCTTTATGAAAGAATGTTAAGAAGGAGCATTCACACAATCCTAGAAGTGACCTAAATTTGGGTCACATATAAAGTGTGCTATAGATATAAATGATCATGTTTAGATAAAGAATTACACTCATGGTATACCCTTAAAAAGTAGTTAAAAACTGAGGTCTAAAGTCAGTACTAATCTGCAGTGGCTTTTTGGCACATCAGTCATGCTTCCTCTGACAACAGGCATTCCCATTTCTACTTCCATTTATTTCTAACTGCTACAGAAGCAGTTCAGTAGCAAACCAAGTATTCAGCATATAAATAAATATAAGCATTAATGTAACATAAATTCTGTGGTAAGGTACAAATCAATTTTAATTCTGTGAAAAATGGGGCAAATGTAGAAAATAATGGGCAGTACCAGAACTCCTATTAGAATTATGTGCTTATTTTTTCCCTAAGTTCATCCACTTACAGTAAGTCACACAATAATGACAGGAATAGATGAGGAAAATGTAAGGCCTTGAAGGAAATGTGCTTTAACATGGGACTTCATAAACACTCAAAACTTACGAAGAACTCATTTGAAAGTACTACTGTTGTACAGCTCAAAAAAAAACTGATGTACTTCTTTCAGGATAACCATCACCACTCTAATTTGAACATAAGATTTAGCAGAAGAAAACTAAATCCCCCCATGCTGCCTAACAAAATTTAAACACTAATTTTGTGCACTAGATACTCCAATAATAGAATAAAGTTACTTCCAAAATTTACTTTCCTGCTTTCTAACTAATACAGATCTGCAAGGATGCCAAAATATTTTGGACACAGCCCACAAAAGAATTCATTCAGGACAGCAAAAATATGCCCACCCAAACAGTCTTTATTTTACTACCATTTTCAGATCATGGCAATGCCAATAACATACAATTATAAAAAGCCTACCAAATTAGTTTTTAAAATTTTTTAAAAGCTACTTTGCTTGTCTAGCAGACAGCTGTGATCTCCTACTGAAAAATGAGGCACCAGTCCAAAGTAAAGAGTAAGCCTAAGGGAAAATAAAGGTCTTTGACTAATACTCAAAAAATTTTCCACTAGTTCTTTTGACAGAAAGAAAAAGAGGATGAAAAGCATTGTCATCTGAAACCACACATGGAAAAATAATTTGGGATCCTTCAACTTAAGGGAAAAAAAAAAAAGGAGACGGAAATTTTGGTGAAAAAAAATAATCAAAACATTAAACTCTGTTTTAGGTCATCTGAAACCACACATGGAAAAATAATTTGGGATCCTTCAACTTAAGGGAAAAAAAAAAACACAGAGGAAGTTTTTATTAAAAAAAAATATTAAAAATGCAACAAAACAATAAAACCCAAAAACCAACCAACCAAAACAAAATTAAAAACCTAAGACAAAACCACACTGAGCAGCAGGGAGCTTGGCCGTGGGTACTCCCATCGCTGCAGGGGGGGGTCACAGCTCTGCCATGCTGTGACCTGTGACAACTAGGGGAAAAGCAGAGGCTTTTTGTCATCTTTCGTTCTCATGTGACTGCAAACATAAAGAGAGAAAATGGGCCAGACTGGGCCGATGAAACCCACTACTTAATGCTGGCGTCTGGTACAACTAGAGATTTAAGAGACACATTTTTTTACTATTTGTGTTTACCTAAGAGCTTCAAAATACACTGGATAGTTACAGAAATATGTAAAATGCAGTTCCCATCTTAAATGTCTAAAATAAAAATAAAACAGGTAAAAAAGATAATTCAGTAAAAGATGCAATTTGGGACATGTACTCTTTATTTATTTCAAATCTTCTCTTGTGCTGGGCCCCTGGCTGCTCTTCTGAGTCACTTCAAGTTACTTAAACTTCTTGCAGTCACTGTACATGAAGTGGTTCAGATGGGATTTTCAGGAGCCCGTGCCAAGAGCCTTCTGCTTCCCAACTCTGGGCATGTCTTCCAGCAGGACCACTCTGGGAAGAGACACTGGCAGGAAGGGGTGACAAAGGCTGCAATGAGCAGGGACAGCTCAGGTAGAAAAAACTACAGTAAGAGAGGAGCTTAGATGACTGAGGGTGGGAGGGAGGGGAAGGGAACTGCCAGCCACAGCCTGTAATGGGAAACAATGAAGCTTCATGCTGGAAAGTACAACATCCCATCAAGTCCCAATGTGTTCCAGATTTATTAGTGGCTAGCAGTAAATGCTTGCAAAGAAAGCACAAGAATTCCAGTAAATGGATCCAAGACAGTAATACAGCCAGAGAAAATTATATACACCAGTATTGTATGAATTATATATTGTGAAATGGAAGATAAATTTAAAAAGATGGTTGAGGAAATATATCTGAACTTCTGCTGAAATCAATGCAGTTCCAAAAATGGGACTTGTAGCCTAGTGCCTTATCTTCCTGGAAAAACAACATGTAAATTATCCAGATTTAAATTGTCTTCAACTATCCTGTCCCTAAAACTTGAAATTAAATTCAATTTCCCCAAAGAAGATGCCCAAAGTGCCCCAAAATTCCTCTAAATTCTGGTCTCTTCATGCCCTGACTTTCAGTCTAGAGATGCCAAAAGATACTAAAAATGAAACTAAAACAGAAATCATCCCTCAGCTTTAAACACCAGTGGCAAGAACCACGGAACAGCAATTAGATGCTGGAAGTTAAGAGGCAAAAGGGTAGAAAGACAAACAAAGTTGAAACTTTCCTTATGGCCCAATCAGCCACAGGATTTCCAGCTGAATTTCTTTCAGCTATGGAGTTCTTCATTAATATGTTATTTGTACTTGGATAATAGAAATTAGTATTTTTTATAGAGGCCAACCATACCAAATAGAACATACCTACTCAAAGGGAGGGATGACTGTCACTGTGAGGACTGTGCTATGTCACCATCACCCTCTGAACAGGAGTCAGAGGAGAACATCACGCTTTTGGGTTCAGAGCAACGTCCTCTACTCAAGAGGGAGGAGATTGTTTTATCCTCAGGTCAACTTAGATGTCTGCTTAGATTGCTCAAAGGTACCTTCCCAAATACAGAATAATTTGTCCAATCAACCTATAACTGAGGGTATAAAACACAGGGTTTGTAAAACAGACACCATTAAGGAACAACAGAGACTGTATTTCCTCCCTAAGGCAGGATATGGATGCCAGTTCAAGAGCATCTCATCACTCTTGTTCTTCGAAGCAAGACATTTGGCAAAGTAAAGGCTTCCTTTGCTGCTTGTGTTTACTTGCTTTTAAGCTATCTTATTCCCAAACACAACAAATAAAAAATGAATACTGTTCCTGACCTGCTCTCTGAGATTGCAAGCTGCAATCCCCTTGAAATCACAGTTCAGAGACAGAGTTTTTATGCATAGTCTATTCATAGCTTCTCAGCAAGATCACACATACTGCAGCAGCATGATGCTGAATACCAGTCCACTAGAAACTCTACTACCCAGATCAGGTATTTTTTTAAAAAACATTTGCCTGTGAGCTCTCCTGGTATAAAACCTACTAACATGAAGTTATCACCAGTCTTCCCACAGCTGGCATAAACTCTGTTCTGTGTGCTCTGCCCAATTAAATACGTACCATTAGTGCCTGACCACATTTGTCCCACCAAGCATCGTACATGGGTGTAATCCCAGCACTAAGTTACACTTACCTTACGCATAAGGTGTCTCCCTGAACATTACCAGCATTTTTTTCTTTCAGAAACCGGTGCTTATAGTATAAATTAAATCTGCCAGTACAGTTAACTGGAATAAACCATACCTAAAAATGCTAGCCTGTACTCCTACGGCAACATGACAAACATCAAGGCGACACACAACATGCTCTAGAAATTTAAAAGTCTGGATTCCCAGATGGATAATCCATCAGAGAGCATCACCGTTATAACCCTCCCTCAGAAAAAGATTTAGAGGGCAGGTAACTTGTAATACATACAAAAGTAGGCATTTTTTCCAATGATTGGGCACACCCCAACTTTTTACACCTCTCAAGTAGACACCACTTTTTGCAGCCAGTCATCTTTTACTCTTCAGGAGTGCTTGGGGAGAGGCTAAGCAAGATCTGGCATACCTCCAGAACAGCACTGAGGAGCTGCTGGATTTCCACCCAACCCTTTGACCTACAATACAGGTGAAACACCGACCAGCATATGGACTCTCAGCCAGTCAAGTCACTTTTTGGAAGATCCTTTCTTCTTTTGCTCCCATGGCTAAATCTTTCTGCTGCCACCAAACCTGCCAGGCTGGACTGCTAGAGCAGCCCTGGATCCACCACTGCCCCTTTCAAGGCAGCAGGACCCCAAGCAGAAAGCAGAGACCAGGAAAGACCAAGGCTCTTTGCTGCCCTGCTCCTGCTGAAGACTGCATGGGCACAAAATGAGCCTGGGGGATGGAGACCTTTCTGAAAATGCCCTTGCAGCAGAGACATCCTGCTCATTTTATTGGCTTTTAGCAATCCTTGCAATCAAAGCACTCCCTCTCCCACCCCCTCACCTTTGGGGATACTACAATGAGAATACTGCAGAGGGGAAGCAAAATTAATCCAATCATCTGTTTAGTACCACAAATGGTTGCCACTGTTGCTGCCAGAGCAGCAAATCTGCTCTGGTCTTGCTTTGCAAGCCCCTTCAGAAGTTGGCTTTTCCACTCGTATTTATAAAGGAGATAATAACAAGTAGTTCTGAGCAGCCTAACCTAATGCTCAGAATTCAGCTGATATCACCAGCATAAATTAATTAGGAACATAAATGCAATGCAACACACATGCAGATTATGGTTGCAACAACTCAATGTATAAATCATTACACTTGTCCAGAACCAAATCTGGTTCATGGAGGAGTGGGAGATGATGCCAAACTAACAGAAATCCTGTTTGTACCATTAAAGCCCAATGTGCTGCTCTTAATGTCATTGAAAAGCACTGGCATAATGCCAAGTAAGGCAGGAAACATTCAGCAAGCATACAAATAAAGTGGGCACCTTAGAAACCACAGTGACTTAAACATTGTAAGCATTATCTTCACCTTCCCTTCTTTGCCCTCTTCAGTACCTAAGTGCCCTGCCACAGACAGGCCTTTCAGAGCCCTGCTGCTTGTGGGATGAACCATTAGTGACTGAAATCCCCTTGGCCAAGCTGATGTATAAATGCCATTTTCTCTGGTAAGGTTTTATTCACACACATCATTCAGTAAGCAGTGCTGCAGGGCACAGCACCTCTCCCCTGCCTTCTCTTTCTTGAAGGGCAGTTCTGGCTTTGTCAAAATTTAACTACTGCAAAATACCACCAGTCTGTGGAGATCACCTGAACTTCACCCCAGCCCTGCGAGGCAGCTACAGGCCCTCCCAGCTCACATGCAGGTCACCAGGAGCTCCACAGCCCACAGTCCCACAAGCTCCAACCCCACCCCACTCACAACCAATAGCAGCAGCAACTCCCCTGCCATCCCAAACCTCAGCTCCCTTTCATAAACACAACACTCTGCAAACATGACTCCCCAGAGCTCATCCGAAGATCCATGAAGGCTCCCTTGAATGGGAACCTCCTTACCCATCCATAAACTGTTTTGTTTGCACTGAAGCTGAAAGAACGATGCACGGGTGTGAAGGACCAGGTATTTCCTTACACGAACATGAAATGTCCTTTGAGTCAGCCGACAAAACTGACTTAAAACGGTGTCTCCACGCGGCAGGAAACCCCCTCTGTGTGTGTGTGTGGGGGGAGCAGCTGCTGCAGGGCGCTCTCTCTTTCTCTCCCGCTCTCGCCTCGTGTGTGCGAGGCGGTCGTCTACACCCGCAGCCTGCCGCCGCCATTGTCCCCGCTGCTGGGAGCTGCCTGCCAGCCCGCTCTGCTGCTGCTGCCTGCCAGCCCGCTCTGCTGCCCTGCTGTCTGCCGTTCCTGCTGGGAGCCGCCCGTCCCCGCTGCTGCCAAAAGTCCCAGCGCCGCTGAAACCGCCGCGTTTCCAGGGTTGGCAAACAGCCGTGCCGCAGCTATGGGGGTGGAGGGGGCGACCTGCGCTTGGAGTGCCCGCAGCCTCTTTGCTACCCAGCTCATCCTACCTGCACTGCCGCGTGGTGAGACAATTCCGGCTACCCCAGCTTATAGGGGAAAGTATAATTTTGTCTTGTGTAACTAAGGTGTACCCATATATGTTTAATGTGTTATAATCACTCCTTTTGAACCTCCTGCCCCAAATTGCTTTGTTTTCCCCACAATAAACCTTGCTGTTGTTAGAAATATTAGTAAGCACTGAGCAGGTTATTCACTCAAAAAAGTCGGGACATAAGTTCCTGTATCCTCTGTGTGAGGCGATACCCACGTGTGGATCTCTCAGCAAATCCTGATAAGTTAATACACTCCAATAAGGAGATATAATAGGTCACGGATCGTGACAACGGGTCATCAGCCAAGTCACTACCAGGTTAGAAATGTAAATTAAATTATACCAGTTAGCACTACACTGGATTAATACACAGCTTTTTATTACTCCTCCGTGTAAGACTGAAACCAAACTGTCATTTGGGTGCCGACCCTCTGAGCAAGCAGACCTGCGCTGACTCGCTTTTTGTAGCCTGCAGGTCCAGATTTTAGTTTTCTTCCTCACATCTGCATGACAGTTTGCCAAACTATGCAAACCCAATCATGGCAACACCAGGGCGTTGCCAGCATCTGTTGAAATGCACTGCAAATGAAACTACAGGCTAATACACTGCAACAGTCACTTTTTAATTAAATGCAGGTCCTTTGTATGAAAAAAAAACCCAACAAAGCTGAAGTGGTCTCATTTACTAGTTCTAAGTAGGACATAAATGATGCAAAATATACTTTTACCAGGTGTAAAATCCAACCTACAACATCTTCAACTGAAGGCATTTATCTGTGGGCACAGAGATGTGACATTGGGCAGGAAGGCTGTGTGTGTTTATCCAACAAGCAACTGCTCTTCTTTAAATATCATGGAATTGTCAGAGTTGGAAGGGAGCTCGAGAGATTAGCTAGTCAAACTTCCCCCACTAAAGCAGGACTGTCTAGACCACATTACTCAGGATTGCATCCAGATGGGTCTTGAATAGAGAAGGAGACTCCACAACCTCTCTGGGCAGCCTGTTCCAGAGCTCCATCACCCTTACTGTTAAGAAGTTTTTCCTCATATTCAAACAGAATTTCCTATGTTCCAGTTTGTGTCCAATGCCCCTTGTCCTGTCACTGGGAACTGATTAAAAGAGTCTGGCTCCATCCTCCTTGCATCTACCCTTAAGATACTTATCAACATTGATAAGGTCTCCCCTCAGCCTACTCTTCTCCATGGAAACAATATAAGAAACAATATATTAGGAAAATATCCTTCTAAGCTGCAACTGTTATGAGACTGACCTTACTGTACCATCTGGACAAAACTAACTCCAAACAGCAATAGTTTCATCTCTGCTTCTGAGACACAGAAGCAAGCTTTCAAAAACCACAGAGCATTTCCCAGGTATTAGCAGGCATTTTTTATTTGGCCACTGATGTTCCAGTTATGGACCCCTGAGTTTAAACCAAGCCCCATTAAACAGAACAATGGTATTTCAACTGACTTTGAGAAGAACTGGGAAAGGCTTGCTGTAATCCATCAGCACCCAGTCAGTTAATTGCACCAACCTCTAGTATTTGCATGTTATCAGAAACGTTAAGTAAGTGATCAGACATACAGCTTGAGGTATTTCTGTGTTCCTAATGACATGAAGAAGATAATAAAATGTCACCTTAAACTGGTGCGGAATTACCTATTTACATGCACGCAGTTTTATGGAATTGTCCCAGAGCTCCAGTAATATATTTTTATTTAAGTTACTGATACACTCCCTGCAGATTTGAAAGGAACTGGATTCTGAGTAAGGGAAACCACCTGTATTTCTAGAAGCTGGCAAAAAGATAAATCAGGACAACTATTTTTTAATCAAAACTTTCTTCCTTTCTTTCTTCCTTTTCTTTCTTTCTTTTTCTTTCCTTTCTTTCTTTCTTTCTTTCTTTCTTTCTTTCTTTCTTTCTTTCTTTCTTTCTTTCTTTCTTTCTTTCTTTCTTTCTTTCTTTCTTTCTTTCTTTCTTTCTTTCTTTCTTTCTTTCTTTCTTTCTTTCTTTCTTTCTTTCTTTCTTTCTTTCTTTCTTTCTTTCTTTCTTTCTTTCTTTCTTTCTTTCTTTCTTTCTTTCTTTCTTTCTTTCTTTCTTTCTTTCTTTCTTTCTTTCTTTCTTTCTTTCTTTCTTTCTTTCTTTCTTTCTTTCTTTCTTTCTTTCCCATTAGAAACTCATTTCCTGTCTAACATAAAAAACTCTCATCTGACTGAAAAGGTATTATTAACCTGACAATAGCAACACCAAGTGGGATGACACAGTAAAACCTTAGGATTTGTTCACAGAGGGTTTTGTACTGACACAAAGTGGTATCTGTTCCCGACAAGCACACCCCAAGTCTTCCAGATACAGGAGTTAGAGAAGACAAAACTGGCATTTTTAGAGTTAAAAATGATTTAAAAAAAGGTTGTGGGGAGGGGAATATTCTTTAAAACTATTCCTCAGATACTTTCATGTCACTGTCAAGCAGAAAAAAGGAAGTGACCCCCACGTTTTAGAATACCTCTGCAAACATTAAAAAAAATGCTAAGTGCAGCTGGTGGTTCATCTCATTTCCCTCTTGACATGGAAATGCAGAAAAACCCTTTTTGAATCACACACTTCCATTTTGAGACATGGACACATTTCTTCCCCTGTAGAAAACACATCTGTATTCATGGAAAAAAAACCAAAAACTTAGGACAATTTGATTTTTTTCCTCCCTGGATTTCTGGTCTCACTTCCCAAAAGATAGAGCCAGAGGGGTGATGCTGACAGTGACTCTGCAGAGAGTTCAAGAGAAGCAAGCAGTAGCATGTTGGCCAGCTAGCTAGAAATGACCTCAGTGTGACCCTTCATAATTAATGAATAAACAAACAACTCCCAGCTTCAGTTGCGGTTTCCTCTCTTCTCCCCCTGCCCCCCCAAACTCATACACAAGGAATTAGTGCAATCAGCCCATAGCATGGCCTGGTGCTATGGAGGAAGAGAAAGCCACTGCTGTGGGTCGAGTTGATGAAGCATTGAAGACATCCTCTGAAAGACCACACCTTGTTAACACAGAAAATGCGTATTTACAGAAGCAAAGCAACAGGATACACCAGAGCTGTTAGAAAATTAAACATCCTACCATGCCACAATAAGGTAATGTAGAATGATAAGGTACATTAGGAAAAAAAATTAAAAAATTCTCCCAGTGTTGAGAAAAGACAGGAGAGGTGGTATCAGCACCTGGTGAGGCTGCCAGGAGGGCTCCCACACCTGCAGCACTGGGCAGGCTGCCGATCACAGCCATCTTGTGTTTGGACATCTCCAGACACTGCCATCTTTTCTCTCAACTCCTTTGTCACTTACACAGAGCAAATTTTGCATTTCAGTACATGAAGCCCATGGGGATACACCCAACGGGAAGGTCTGGAGATACCAGCTGTAACTTTTATCACCCAGCAAGCAGCCATTTTGCACATCTCCCCTAGCTGTGCCATGCCATGCCATGCCACCAGCTTCTCTTCAGGCATGGGTAGCATCATCCTGTCAAGGGGCAGCTGCAACTTTCCAGCATCTCAGGAGAAACTTGCCAGCAATGGTGGTTTGTGAAGGCAACAGGCAGCACTGCACCCTTTGCCACAGTGTTTCTGATGCTGTGCCATCACCGTTGAGGTTGTAAAATGTTAGTTACTCTTCTTGATGCATTTCTTGCTTCCGAAGGAGGACCTTAGTAGAAACATCCTGCGTTTCTTTAGACACCTGACCAAGCAGTTGTTAGTAGTATTTTGGAGACAGCATCCTATTGCCACAACTGTTTGCATTCAGTGGACAGAGTTATGGAATAATTTATGGCAGAATCACTTAAAAAATTTAAAAGTCTACAGTTTCTTCTGCCAACCTTCGCTGGTTGGTTTAAAAGCTTCATGTGCTGTGACACAGGAACCTTTCAAGAAAGCTTATAAAGAGAATACAGTACACAAGCCATGGACAAGCAGGGTGAACCCAGGCCCTGTTACTGGGGTTGTGTGACATGCCATCTCCATGCACTTGGCTCCAAGGAAATGAAAATTTAAACTTGTAATTTGACCTGAGTGAATACAGCACTCAACTCAAGTGCTCTGTGTGATTTGGACTGTATTGACTTCAGACTAAATAAATTAATCCAATTATTTTTACTTAGATACATCTCACTGTTTATGGATTTCTGAAAAACAAGTATGTCCTTTCTAGAAATTTTTAATGTCTATTTTTAACATAAGAATATTTGAGACAAATATTATGAGATAATTGTCCTCCCTTTCTGTCAACATCATAAGGAAAACAGCAAATTAAACAAAGTTTTCAGTAAATGCAATTCTCTTAACAACTTTGCAACAGTCCACTCAAGCACTAATGAAAATCACACTACAACCTGAAAGGTTACATATTGATGGCACAGACACTTCAGGGGGGCTTTCTGAACTTTATCTCAACAGGGACTTGTGATGATGAACTTCAGACATTTCCATAGAATGAAGAACAATATATTTTTAGCATGATGAACTAAGAATTTCCTGCTAACTATTTCAGGTAGACCCTGCCTCTCTCTTACCTCCCCCAGGACCAGGGAGAAGAAGATTATTATTTAAACCATGAACACAGAGTGGATAATTTAAGTTTTTCCAAGTTTGATGGAAAACCTTTTGATCTGGAACTCAGGCCCTGTTCACTCTGCACAAGCTTTCATGAAGAGAGATTAATGATGTGTTAGAAAATCTGGACTCAGCAGTTCTTCGTTACATTCCCCCTGCAATGTGGCTGGGAGAACTGGTAAATATATGTAATGCAAATCAAACAAGAAGCATTACTCAACACAGAAGACAAACATACTCCACTTAACATTAGTACCATCAACATTCTTAAAGCCTAAACGGGTGGGATGCCAGAAGACAGCTTTCAGTGGTGTGGTTCCTCCTGTAGCAGATGGAGCCCTTCTGCCCACAGAAGACCTCCCAATGCCACATTGCCACCACCGAGCTCATCCAAATGATGGCTGTGACAGCCATGGCAGCTCTCCTGGGCATGCAATAACTTACAACTCAGCATGTCCCCCATCACTTCCCGTCTGCAGACTCTGGTGCTTATTTTTTTACATGCATGGAAGTAATAGTGCTGCACATTTTAAACTGTGCGTTTATGGACTAAACATAAAATCCATCATTTTGATCAAACAACTACACAGCCACTCAGCAACATGTTATCCAAGTCCATCAGATAAAAATCACTAAACCAATTTTAATTCAAATGATGCAAAATGCTCATTCTGTAATGCAGCCTACCTTGGGAATCCGTCCATGCTGGAACTGCACTGAAAAGACCACAGTATCATGCAACAGCATTAAACTCCTTGAATGTCTCTCTGAAATACAGTCACAAAGCTATTTATAAATGAATAAATATCCCAAGGTGACCAGAAAGCTTTCTCATGAAACCTGAACAATAACGCAATATCACTGTTCCGGGATCCTCTGCCATTTTATCATGTTCTAGTAATCTTCCTAGGGGTAATGTCAGGGATCCTCTTAACTGTACTGTTTACCCATCTCTGCGTGGTAATAATAAAAATATTGATTTTCGCATTTGTGAAATTTGACACAAGAAATCCAAATTATTTCCCCTTTGCAGTGTATTAGCTAAGAAATCAGAAGCACAAAGAGCTTCACCCACATCAAAATGAAGCAGTGCCATTAATACATGACACTTAAAATAGCACTTCTTTTCTCAGTACTTTTAAAAATGAAGCTCTGCTCCAGCAGTGGATTTAATGCAGGCTGGGTCTGAAGAGCAGCATTTGCTGGGTGAGGTTTGCCTCGGACATGAGCCAACACCGAGGAGCATCCTGCTTCTCCTTGAGAAACTGCTGGGATCTGTATGGACCCAGCCAGAGTCCAGCACACTGAACACCGCCCCACTGCTGGAAACCCTCAGACTCTCTCCAGGTCCCACTGGAGAGGTCAGGGTCATCATTCCCATCCTGCATGCAACCAGAAGGAAAATGCAGCTTTCAGTTTTAGCCAAAGATTGGAAATTCTGACCTTTGGGCAATATCTCATCCCTCCTCCCTTGCTTCATCTGATGGCAAAGCTATGGCAAAACTCAGCCCTCTGCCACCCCAGCCACACTGCAAAGACAAACAGCCTGGCAACCTGGTGGCTTTATGCCACTGCCTGAAGACATCCAGCTCACAGTGTGGCATCGAGCAGGGTTAAGCAATGTGATTTGATAGGGGACGTCAGGCAAGCGGGATGCCAGGGGAAAAGGGGATTATTTTCTCTTTGAAAAAAGAGAAATTGTAACTTCTGGAGATTTGAACAGAGAGGGATTCATCCAAGGGCTGCGAGCTCATTAGTTTCCCCCAGAGACTGTTCTGGCTCTATGGGTTTCTTTTATTTTTTTATTTAAAATATGAACCTGAAACAGTTCTTCAGTGTTTGAATAAGCAGGAAATCAGCCAAAAGAATAAGGCCCACCAGCCTTTAGACTGTTGCAAACAATTAACAATAAGCTGCTATTCTTTGCTATAATTGCAGGAATCACACTTCTTTGATGCATGTTGGCCAATGAGCATGCTGAACGAGCAAAAGGAGGTAGATTTTTTTCCGGGAGATAAGTACTTCTGTAAACAACACCTACCCTGAGGACCATATTTATACAACTATTTCAACAAGCAAGACTTTTAAAAGTCCACTATAATCCACTGATGTGAAAAGATCAAAGAACCTAACAGGAAGGCCAGGATGCAGTAAAAATATTTGATCAGTGAGAGGTTTCTTATCCACGCCATAAACTCAAGGACATTTCGGTGGGAGCTGTGGGAGAAGAAGGCGCTGTGAACACCCGGATGCAGATGGAGCCCCTTGGGAGAATCTTCCCCTTATGCCCCACTGTCACACCCCCCCTCTCCCCCCACCCCATTTTCAGCACAGCTACATTAAACAACCAAGGGTGGAAATCTAATTTGTTCTCTTAAACCCCACCACCTCCCCCACCAAAGTTAAATATTTGGCCTTCGGTTAAACAAGTTTGATTTTTTTTTTTTTTTTCCTTTTTAAAATGAAGTCTCACGATCCCCGTGTGACCCCAGTGGGAGGACAGAGGGAGGCCCACCACACCCCACCACAATCCCAGAGCACTGCCAGAGCCCACTGAGTGTCATCTTGCTGAACAGCAGAAATGGTATAATGAGCTTTTAATTACTTCCTTTTCCTTTTAAAAAAAAAACAGAACATGAAAAGAGCTAGTAGGATTTTCTGATTTTCCTCCTCACACCTTCGTTTTTTTAAAAAAAAACACACTTGGCAAACATTAAAGAGCTACATACTTAGATGCAACTCACATTAAACAACCACTTTGGTAGATCAATTTTTGAGAGCAATAGCTAATTCTCACTGTCTTTAAAGGCTTTACATTCACTTGTTTGTATATTCCCTAGGTTATCTGCACATTTCCCTAGGCTTTTCTGACAGCAATACATATATCCTTGTGACCAGAGAAGTATGGGAAACTCTGGAAACATCCAACTGTGTACAAACATTTAGAGCTCAGATACTCTTAGAAAAAAACAAGCACCTCTCTGAAACAAACATCTCCAGATGTTTTACCATATTTTTATATATAGAAAGAGAGATATACATAAGATGTGAGTCAGGCATGGAAAGCCAAAAGAATGTTCTCATTTCCTGAGGCTGGCTAACAAAAAGGGAAAAAATATTAATGAAGGAACAAAGATTTAGGAAGTCAGTTTTTTCTTAATAGCAGCAGCTATAAAATGATCTGCTTCAATTCCTTTCTCATATAGTCAGAATATGAGTCGTCCAACTGATGTACTTATAAAAGGAAAAATAAAATTTTGTGGGCTGTTTAAAGAACTACAGAAGTGTGGCACTTGAGAGGCTCCTGCCCATACCCTTGCTGAGCAAGCAGCCAGCTGTGCAGGGGCTGGCCCACAGTTGTGTCTCTGTACAGTGGGACTTGGCCCACAAGACCTAACGGGCACAACTCTTCCTCCATTTTTCTCCTCAGCAGTACAAGTGGATACGAACAGCACCCAGATCCTCTGGGACCTGAAAGCAACGGGTGCAGCAAGCCCTTGGGCACCTTCAGATCATGAGGTCTCATCATCCCAACAAACGTCAGGCAGATTTAAACAGGCATTGTTGCATTGCTCTTCTTTGTGCCCTTTCCAACCATAACCTACATGTCCCAGGGATGGCACACAGTGTCTCTTTCCTCCATATCTCTGAAGGTGGATTTCTGCAAACTAGTTCTGTGACGACCATGACAAAACTCACGGACAGGGTGGTTTCCCTTCAGGCAGGGTTGTAGGAGGAGACACAAGCTGCAGGAAGAACACACTCAAGCATGCTTTCAACAGCAGAAAGCAAAATTACCCAGGCAATCTCTCTTCCAGTGCAACAAACCATGGACCAGCCATCCCATCCCAACACTGCACTGGGATGGCTGCAGGCCTCTGTCCAGACCATCAATAAATGCTGCTCCCTTCTTCTTTAGATCCAAACACCTCCTTGCATGATACAACACTGCTCTCCAAGGCCACAGTTACACAATCCAGGCACAAATCTGTGCTTCTGCTGAAATGGGTATTTCCACCTTTTCCACATCCTTTTCCACCCCTCCATCACCACCACTCACAAGATCAAAGGACTGATCCATACTGAGACAAGCCCAGTTTTAAAGCCACCAATTTAACTTGCCCTGGGTTTTCAGCAGGCTCACTGGTTTCCCAGCACCAACACAAGAGATGTTGTGGGATGGGAGCGTGCAGGTCACCCTGGCCAGCTGCAGCACAACCCCTTACTTAATTAAAATGTCTCTGTAACTGCCGCCTGCAATAAGAGCAGCTGCCTTGGCATAGCCCAGAGATGGTCTGTCCTGCTTTGTGACACTGGCCAGAGCAGGGTCTGGGAGATGGCCACCACTGGATGAAGCTCAGCCCACTTACCAGCAGACCCTGACAAAAAGGAATTACTTAATCCAGCACAAATGTTAGTCTTTCTGCCACAAAACACAAGAAGTCTGGCCTGCTGTCAGTGCAGCTCAGAAGCACTCGGTGTTCATCTGCAAAGCTGCACACCAAAACACATGTCTTCTAGCAAGAGTTTCCTCAGGATGGAGGATTCACCAAAAACGGAGGGTTTTGTAAGCGGAGGCTGCTGTGCTGACTCAGCGCTGAGTCCGCAGGGGCTGCCTTCCCCCAGCAGCACTGGCTGCCAGGCCCTGCCGCCCCGCCTGCCAAGCTGGATCCTTCATCCCAGACCAGAGGTGGAACATGTCAGGAGACACCGAGGGAGGACTCAGGGATGCAAGTGGTGAGAGGATGACAACCAGTCCCCTGGTCACCCCTAGTCACTCAAGCCTGCAGAGAGTCCTTACGAAGCATCAAGGCCCCCTTACCCCCTCCCACAGCAAATATGAAACTATTTCTCTGTGCAGTTTTCTCTCCTCACATCAATTCCACAGCTGTTGCATATAAGCTTGAGGTCTGGACAGGAGCCACCCTGCCATGTTGTTGCCTCCCAAATATGTGCTGGCATTACTGCACTGCTTTGCTGTGGTATCTTCCAGTGTCCCAAACTACACTAAAACAATATATCAATGCAGAAAACCCTTCTAACTTGGAGCATGGCAGCTTCCCCAAACTGCTCAGGCCATCCAGGAAATGTTAATAAAATCACTAAGTTGCCTTAGCTTCTCAGATTATCCACACCTACTCCAAATCCATGATGTGAGTAATAAACCCCAAGGTTTTATCTCTATTGTTCCTGCCAGTTTAGGTTTTACTCAATTAAAAGCCCATCCACCTGTGTGTTCTCAGTTCTTCAAACTATTTAATGTAAGCAGTGATTGAAACAAGCCTAAATGCACCAGGTGACTTAGGATTCACCTCCTTACCAAATTCTGTAGAAGTGACTGGTGGGTGAGTTAAAAAGTAATGGAAAAGAAGGATGATCAGAGCTAGAATTGCAGAACTTCTGATTTAAATTATAAGGAAAGGCTATTAACATAAAAAATAAAGAGCATAACACCTCATCCTGGACGCCGGCCTTGTTGTAGCACTATTTTTCACACTCAGGCTACAACACTCCAAACCATGGTATTTTTGCACAGGAGCGCGGTTTCAGTCCACTTTGCCTATGGTTTTTCACTGGGCACACCATTAGCCTCTGTCCTCTGGACCTCCCTGATGTTCTCCAGGCACTAAGACAAATCCATCAAACTGCTTCACATAAAAGGGTCGAGGTACACAAAATCAAGCGAGAACATTACAGTATCTTGACTTACTTTCTTCCCTTTCTATCTGCTTAAAAAAACACAGGTATGCATTTTCATAAAGATTTGGACATATCAGCAAGGGAGTAATTGCAAAGGAGTGTCCTAGTCTGAAGAAAAGTATTAACCCCAGGGCACAGACCTCTGCTATGTTTTTCCTAATTGTCAAAATGAATTAGAGCCTTCCCATTCTTCTTCCACCCTTTCTGCCTCAACACCAGCCCTTCTGCACAAGCTGTGAGGGTGACGTGCACCGGAGCACATCGCCTAAAACACGAAGGACAGCAGATCACATATGTGGCAGTTCGATTCATCCTATGGACAGCTTATAGAAGGGAAGGCTTTGGCTGTCAAAACGTGACTGTCAGTTTGATTTTCCTTGTCATCAGCACCCGCCATCATGGAAAGACCTGATGCAAGTAACTTCTGCACAAACTATCAAGCTGTTTTTAGCACAGCTAATAGTTAAAGCCTCCCTATATTGAAAAGTAGTAAGAGACTGCATTATGCTACACAGTAAAAAACCTTTAAACCAGGCTTTGGAGGAGAACAAAACACAGATGAATCAGGACATCTAACCTAACACACTTAGCACAAAGCCACAATTGCAGGAGCTGAAAAGCCTGCCTTAAGTGCTTCAATAACAAATATTTTATTGCAACTTGAAAGATAATTTGTTAACTATGCAAACCATCCTCTGTGTGTAGTGGCCATTAATGGTTCCCCTGCAGTAACTGTATGGAGTCAGATCAACAACAAAGGCTTGCAGGTTACAACTGAGATTTAACTGCAGCATCACATTTACCTTCTTATTTATGGAGTCCCCCTTCAAAACCAGTAATGCTAAGTGCCCGGTTTTGAGCTTCACAGTCTACAGTGGACTGAGAGCTATAAATCCATAAGTTTCAAATGTAGTTATGCTTTGAATAAAGAGGAGCTTGCTTTGTTCAGTATTTTACTGCATGCTGGCCTGTATTTATTGCTACAAAGAAAACCTTAGTTTGCTCTGGGAAACTACAAAGATAATAATGGTTCTGAACTGCAAGCTGATGTTTTTCATTGAACCACATAAGAAACTTATTCCAATGATAACACATCAAGATGAGTTCAGCACAACCAGCTGGAAAAGCTGCCCACAAAACTCAAGAGGACATTTATAAAGCAAGCAGACATTGCAACGACCAGCAATCCTAGAGTGACAGACCCTTACTCAACATCACCCCAGTTTATGGGGCACAGAGCACATCCCTCTCTACCCAAATTCCTCTCCTCCAGGGTAGTCTGAACTCCCAGCCTGATGCTGAGTGAGATGGCTGCGCCTCGGGTTACAGCACCAGTCTGCAAGTTCCTCTCATTGTGAAACAAAAGCCACAGCAGCAACTCGAGTTCAAAAAGCTTCCATAAAGCGAAGGGCAAAAAAAATTACAAGAAGAGTATTTCAGAGGACAACAGCAAACACTATGTGCATACCTGCTGACCAGATGCCTGCTGCCACTCCGTGTACTGAATCTGGAGAGATA
>NW_009953295.1:2856477-2858465 GCF_000747805.2 Chaetura pelagica | reverse complement strand
TTTGTTTTCTTCCCCATGCCCCAGATTATTTTAACTCTCCAAAGGAAAGGAAATAGTCAAGATCCAAAATGCCTTAGGAGTTTCAGCCTGCGTAAGATTTTGAGACCGCCTTGTATTTTGTTAAAAAGTGGTTTTGAAAGAAACATTTGTATTTTTACTGTTTCCCCTCCCCGCCTCCTAAAAAATCAAAACAAGAAAACGCATCAATTTTTAAACGCAACAATTTTTAATCTCCTCACCTTGCATTTTACCAAATGGACACGTACCTTACATGAACCTTGCTTTTTTTTGACTGATTTTTGCACCAACGGACTGAAATAATCTAAAGAAGACTCCCTCAGCCACCAAGTCCTGCAACTGTCCCCCCTGAAGTCGCTGAGCCTGCAGCTCCCTCCAGCCACGCTTGTCCAGGAATCAACTGCACAGCCCCTTGTCCTCAGAAAATGGGGAGAAGAGAGGCAAAGAGGGGACTGGCCAGTTTAGGCAGGGGGGCCCCCATCCAGCCTTTGCAGTTCATATTCAGAGCCCGCCGGCAGCAGCAGGACGCCAGGCTGACTGTCGGCCACAAGGAGGATCTCCCCAGCCAGAAGGCAGCAGGGATTGTCCCCGCTGCTGGGGAAAGATGCTTGAGCCACTGCCCATGCCCCGGGATGGCTGCTCTGCCCTTCTTGCCACTTCCCTGGATGTACTGGCCACCCGCTTGCCCAGTGCAGGCTGGCCAGGTGTTTTCTGCTGAAGAAGCTTCCCCCCTGGCAGGTCTGAGTGAGGCGTGGGGTCCCAGCAGAGCGCTCGCTCTGCCTCCATCTCAGCAAGACTCTGCAAGCATAGGCTCTAGCCTGACTTTGTCCCAAAACTTCTCACTGTGCCAGGGGTGTAGCCTTGATCACATCCTGGGAAGCATGTAGCAGCAGGGCAGCTGGCCCACTCCCTGACAACTTTAGCAGCACAGATGCCAAGTATGTAATTGCTCTATTTACCCAGAGAAGCAGGCTCCACAGCGGAGACAAAGCACCTGTGCGGGGCTGCACAGCACACGGGCCCTCGCAGTCACAGGAGGCTGGCGCTCACACCTAAATATTGTCACCTCGGCCACTCTCAGGGATGCAGGAAGAAACCTGGCCTGGAAGCACCCACCCATCACCCTCTATGGAGAGCAAGCAGCTTTTGGATAAACTGAAGAGAAAGCAAGTTACCTTAATACAAACGGACATCCCAATCACTCCATCACCTTTTCCCCAGCAGCTAGAGCTAAACGTGGTGGAAGCTGGTGAGACCCTTTTGTCTCCCCTCCCTTGCTCCAGGACCTGCTGCCCCAGGACCCCCGCGGGCTCTGCAGCCCCCCAGGCCCCCCGCCCGCACAAGGTGCCACCGGAGGGGCCCCCAGGCGCCCTGACCCGGCTGCCACCACAGCTCTCCTGCCACCACAGCTCTCTCTCCTGCCAAGGCGTGGTGCGGGGCTGCAGGAATTCGCGGCAGCAATTCAGGCGCAGGGAAGATAAGGCAGGCAGTCTGTGGCCGGGCTAAAGTCTGTGCGAGCCAGCAGCCATCCGGAACCTGCAGCCCAAGCCACGCAAAACCTCTCTTTTCCCTTCCCTCAAGCCCTCAAGCGTCTGACACACGGGTGCAGTACTCGCCGAGTGCTTTTGGTTTGGGACGTTTCTTCCCAAGAAACAACTACAACGGGTGAGGCTTTGAAAGGCCGGGCAACTAGAGCAGTTTTCTGTAACCCGTCCCCGTTAAACCTTTCCCGAGGACACACCAACTCGGTGATTGCGGGATATGCATAAAACGACACGAACGTCGCCACATCGGTTCCCCGAGGTCACGCAGCCCCGCGCGTTTGTAACCAACCACCCTGTGCGGGAAAGGGCGACTCCGAGCGCGGCGCGAAGGGCACGAACCCGCCCTCACGCCCGCACGGCTCGTTCCCGGGGGGCAGCGACAGGGACCCCCAGGCCGCTGCCCACCCACCGACGGACGGACGGATG